>NC_090928.1:823455507-823758537 GCF_040938575.1 Ambystoma mexicanum | reverse complement strand
ATATGAAGACCAACAAGTGTATTTGGATGAGGCTTACGAGACGAGTGTTAAACTGTGGATTAGGTTCATTGACGATGTACTATTGATATGGGATGGAACAAGTGAAGCCTTGAATGATTTTAAATTAAGGATGAACAATAACAAACTTGGAATTGAATTTGTGGGTCATGAGAGTAAAATGGAAATTGATTTTTTGGATTTGACAATATTTGTAGAGGGTCAGAAGCTGGCCACAAAGACTTATAGAAAAGTAACGGAGGTGAACTACATCTCTACATGCACAAATTTGTCACCATAATCCAGTAAAGTGGAATATCCCGACGGGAGAATCTATCAGAGCCAGACGTAATTGTAAACGGTCCGATGACTTCAAAATGGAATGTGAGCTACTACAAGAATGTTTCCACCAAAGAGGCTACTCAAAAAAATGTATTAAATCTGCCCGACAGAAAGCAACGAAAATGTCTTGGGAACAAACGGTGACACCGAGAGGAAACCACACAGGAACTGGCAGGAATGAGATTAACTATATCACAACATATAGTCAAGAAAATGCTAATCTGAGGAAGACTCTGAGCAAAAATTGGCACATATTGAAACTTGATACTCATCTCTCAAAATATATCGGGGAGAGACCTGGAATACATTTTCAAAAAGCTAAAACAATCAAAATGATGTTGAGTCCCTCACTATTACCAGAAATGTCAAAGGATACACCCAAAACATGGCTACAAGATAAACCGGCTGGTTTCAGGAAGTGTGGAGGTTGTTCGATGTGTATATATGCCCATGAACCAACAACATTCTTTAAGGACCAAAGGGGAACACGGATGGAGATTAAGGATAATATAAATTGTCGCTCTAAATTCTTGGTCTATGCAATAATATGTGTATGCAAATTAATATACATTGGAAGTACAATCAGGGAAGCAGGGACACGTATACGTGAACATTTTGCAACAGTGGTAATTCAGGATCCAACCTTACCATTGGCCCAGCATTGGCAAACAGAACATCAAATGGAAGACAAAAAGAATCTAAGATTCATTGGCTTACAGAAAGTGAAAATGGGCAGAAGAGGAGGAAATTGAGAGTTAAAAATAAGACAGACAGAAGCAAGAATCATCTGTAAATTTAGAATGATTGACTTTGGACTAAATAAGGACAATGAGATGGTGCATTTTTTGTGATTATAAACATTTATTCAAACATGTAAATGTTGGTTTGGGAGATATAATGCATTTTTGAGTACATGTCTAACCAAAGTGTTTAAACATTGAAGATATATAAGTATTCCTTTACAATCAATGTGTACGGTAGGTCTAAAGAGTGCAAACATGATATAGGTGAAGTTTACCTTAAAGTGACAGACTGAAGATTGCGGAAAGAACCAAAGGTACATGGTCAGTAAATGCTATTATTAGTGTCATAAGGTAGTTTAAGGATCAAACTTTGCTTTTGTATTCTATGGTAAGGTTCGTTTTTGTTAATGTGGCATAACACCCACACATGAAACATTATGTCTAGAAAATGTGGTTTGCACAGGAGGAGGAGCTAAGGACTTAACCCCATTTAATAGGAAATTTGCAACCATTTGCGCGACATCGTGTTAAATATAATTGTCCAAATAGTACAAGCAACGACATCAAAATTATTCGATGTATTTAATTTCAGCGATATGACTCAACAACTTACCCAGTTTAGGGTAAATTTAACTGTTATTTTATAAATGGGAGGCTTGTAATGTGTACAACCCAAGTCTTGATACAGTCAATCACTGTTTGAAAACCTTGTTACAAGATGGATGCTGCTTAATACGGCGATAGTAGACAGTAAGAAGGGACAAAAACCAAGGTAGCCATGGAAACTGATAAACATGGCTGAGCGCGGAGGACACTGTTCCACAACAGTTCGAGCCGACGCGAGTAATACAGGGCAGCACGCAGAGATAGAAGGTAAGCGGCGGATGTAAGACATTTATGCACGGCCCCATCCCGAAACATGAGATGGGAGCGGGGAGACGGTTAATCACAACTTTACAGTTTAATGGTTAAGTTTAATGTATTTACACAGATATTTTTCCTTATTTCATAGGGCTTAACCCATGACATCTAAGTACTTGAATTCCGGTAAGCCGGCAGGTCACTTAACTTATTCTTTGTGTATGCTCCATGTAGCATTAGGAGTGGTAATTAAGAGAATTTAACAGATGCAGCGCAAACAGGTGACAAGTGGATATATTTTGTATGTTAAGCACTTGTATGGTTAAATTGAACTTTCAGTGAACTATTAACAAGTATAGTCAATTATGAAACTGTCAATATAACTATGGTGAAAAAGTGTGACAACAAAGTATGCAGGTGCTTGGGGACCTTACATATACAATGGAGTTGATTAAATTTGGGAACTTATTTTTGTACAGCCAGTATTGCAGAAAAGCATGTTGATTTTTCCTTTAATTTTTTCATATTTTTTAACAAATATTTTTCCTTTTTTTCTTTTTCTTTTTCTTTTTCTTTATCTTTCTCTCTTCCAATTTTTCCTTTCCCTCATTGTGATGCATTCGACTCATTGATTCATGCAACTAATTGATTATGTGATATACTTACACTCACAAATGCATATTCTTATGCCATGACGTCATATTCATGATTTGCTATGAACATTTGTCAATGTTTTACATATGTAATGTGAATGTTTATTTGTATAGAGTTAAATCTACGGATAGTAAGGACTATCTAGGAACTATATTGCCCTCAAATGAGTTTTTCTTTTGAGAAAGGCCCTTGTGAGGCTGAAACACGTGTCAACATTATTCGAAGAGCAAGGATGGCAAATTAACTAATACATTTGCTTAAATATCAATGTCAATAAGAGTGGACAATATATTCTGTGTAAACATCATTTTGAGTGGCGAAGTCTAATTGTGTTTTAACAACAAACCCTATTGATACCAAGGGAAAGAGGGGGTTGATCCTTCCCAAACCTAAAGCACACAAGCGCAACACTTGTCTGAAAAAGAGTACAAATAAAGTCGCCTGTACAAGCCAGCTGCAACCATAACAAAACCCCAAATACCACCAGTAGTAAGATACATAACTTACGAGAGTCCCGGATGGCATCCTCCTGTTTTTTTAAGTCCAAAAGGGCTTTCTCTGTGCTGTGTCTGGGGCGAAAACCTGATTGTCTATCCCCTAATAGATGTTTTTTTCTAAGTGGGTTTGTACTTGGGAGTATGCATTTTTTTTTTGTTAGGAAGAATTCTCTGTTTAGGCTGAATTTCCTAACCTAGTGAGTCCCCGAGCAGCTTTGCTGGATTTTGTGGGGTTTATTTTTTTCTCCTGCCAAGAGTGAGACTCTTTTATCCTCACTCTTGGACATGACTTGAGAGTGTTCTCTGTGACTTGCTATGTGCTTATGGGCTGGGGGGGTAATTTTCCCCCTAGGCCATCATTGGTTTTTGAATGTGTGTTACACAGCACCCTCAGTGCAATAGCACAGGTGTGTCTTAGAGACCCCCAAACATAGACTCCACACTCTGGGACTGACTACTGTCTCCCTGGGTCTGTAAAGTTACCATTGACTTTACTAGTCTTAATTTAGGAACTTAACCAGTACAAACCATCTTACTGTGGAAGTACTGGTAGGGGCAATTAGATTGCCCCTGGGTCTGTTGTCGAGGGGGTACTGTCCCGTCCCCCCTCGCCGAGTTCTGGCTGGTGGCAGTGGATACCACGGAAATATTCCACCGGAATATTTCCCAATGGGATTTCCCATTGGTTTTTGATGCACCACTTTTTGGTGCAATGTTAAAGATACCGCCGGTTTATTTATTTAATATAAATTCACCGGTTGGGATTTTTTGCCGGAACTCGCCGCCAAAATGGCGTCTAGGTTCACTTCAGTAACCCTGAACCCAAGTCGAGCCTTTGTTCCACTTTTGGCGGGCTTCTGCACAGAAGCCCTCCAAAGTGGTGCCATTCTGTCTGGGTACCACAGGGGGTGTGGGAGGGGGTTTAGGCACCCTGGACCGAGTTGCCTTGCCAACTCAGGTCGCACTCTAGTGTGATTGGCCCTAGTGGTGAGCCACCCCGCTCACCACTTAGCATGTTTGAGTGACAGCTAGGCTGTATGAATGGGGGTTTGCTGCATAAAAGCAGGGTTTTTGGGACTGGTTCTTCAGAAGTCGCCACAGGACCTAAGAAGCCGAAGAGGGAGAAGCCGAGCCGACCTGCCAAGACGACACCACCGGTGAAGCCCTGCAGAATCGTCTCACCACTTTTCCCGACGACAGAGGAGATCTCCCACTGGAGAGTCTTCTTCCCTTAACTGGTGGGGACAACCAGTTGCTGCCTTCTTTTCGCCGTCCCGAAGCATCTCGTGGCCGCCTTGCCTGTGCCAAGCACCCCGGCAACCGGGATACCACTTTTTACCTCAACCGCGAAAGAGGGGTAAAAATCCTTTGTGACCGGAGAACTCCACGGCTGGCCTCATCCCTGGTAGTGCAACGACCTGCAGCCTTCCTCCCCGTCGAGATCACCTCTTCCTCGGGACGACGCCGTGACTTGCACCCACTACCAGGAACGACTACCACCGCTGGAGGAATCTTTCCACACTTAAAGGTACTGTGATCCGCCCGGCCTCCCTTGCCACCGATTGTACGGGGTAGATTTAGCCCTCGGCTCTCGAACCTGGGTAGGTCTGGGACACCCTAACTAAACTTTTCAGAACCATAGTAAAACCGTTTCCTACTCACCTGCAAAGACTTGTGACATTGTGTGATCTTGGGCACATTTTTCGCCTGGCTCCCTCTAATTCCCCTTGGTCCACTATTGACTGTCTTTGCCAACCTTATGTGAAAAGTGTTTTACCTAACTGCTCTCTTTATTCCTGCCTTTTCCCTCCCTTTTGGTAATACTTGTTGGAGTACCATCTAACGTTAAGCGCTCACCTCTGGTTGGAAATAAGTGGTGTTAACTTAGAATTGTCCAACAAACGATTAGGGATGTACATATGAGTAATAGTAACTGTGTTTGACTTTCTTATCTTTTCTAATGTGCTAGTGTAATTTATGAGTGTACCTTTAATAAATAAGTTTATACTTTGACACCTAGCTCTGGTCAGTGTTTGCTTGAGCTATTGTACCTCTGTACCTATTATGTATCCTCTGTATACTGCCTAACTCTTCTTGAGGGAAGTCTGACTGCTCAGCCACAGCTACCACAGTGAATCTGTGCGGTGCAGACTGCTACCAAGTGGGTTTACTGCCAACACCTGTAGTCTTAAATCTTTTGCAGTGGTCCCAGAGGGAACTGCACAGGTTTCTGCCTAACACTGGTGTACAGCGGTGGGATCTCTATTGAGCATACACTTTAGAGTACTTTTGAGATACCTTAGTGCAACTAACCACAAAACTTAAGCACAAGAAAGAAAAAGTCATTTTTAACCTGTCTACTATAGAAAGTTATAGTCAAGAGTCCCTTGCTGCAAAAACTGCTGATTGTCTAAGACTTCTCTGTAAGCATAAGAATCTCATGACTAAAGGAAAGAAAATAGAGCTAATAGAAAGGTTGTTAGAAAACCAAAGTCTGGAGGATGGTCCAGAGGAACCAATCACTCCAGCAAATGTAGAAAGCAGCAATGATCTTGATATGGAACAAGGTATTGATGATCTTGGGTCAGAACCAGAAGAGGAGGATGAAACTGTTGTAGATAGTCCCTCTAGGCCTCTGTCTGCTCTACCAACTGTACCTACTGGACCTTTGCCAGGTCCCACATTTAGCCCTCAATACTTTGAACTGGAGAAAATGAAACTTGAATTAGAGTACAAAAAACTTAATGCTCAAACTGACAAAGAACTAAAGAACTAAGGCTAAGGGAAATGGAGCTCAAGTATGAGCTAGAAATGAAGAAATTGTCTGTTGAGAATGCTTCTCTCTCTGGCTCCTCTAGAAGTTCCAGTCCTAAAAGACCCCGGATGCCTAAGGAATTGATTGGTATGTATGAGCCTAAGTTGGATGTGTTGGATTGGTTGTCTATGTTTGAGTATAATCATGGGCTCCAGAACATCACAGGTAATGAGTTACTCACCTGGTTGTTCTCTAGGCTTCCCCCTGTTGCAACTGATGTCGTAATGGAGTTGGGGGAGGAGGATAGGAAAGAGTATGAATGTGTGAAACTAGCTTTGATAGCTAGGTTTGGGAAGACCCCTTCCCAGTATCTTAAGAGGTTTAGGAGCCTCAAAAAGCATGATGGTACCCCTTGGGCTACCTGGGTGTGTGAAGGGTTGAAAAACTTAGAGGGATGGATTAAGGGTTACAACGTGAACACTTATGAAGGAATGAGAAATCTTGTAATGATGGAGTCAATTTATGATGCCTGCTCTCCTGAGCTCAGACAGCACTTGGCTGATTCACAGGAATTAGATCCTAGGAAACTAGCTAAGGCTGCTGACTTGTGGGTTGCCAACAGGGCTACCCACAAGGATTCTGGGGTAACTCAGAAGAAGGATGAGGGAAGACAGCCTAAGAAAGACTCCAAAGAGAATTCTAATAATCCTAATTCCAAAGAGGGCCCCAAACAAAACCATAAGGGTAAGCCACCTGGGAAACCACAGCAGAGTAGTGTACCTTCTGGTGCTAAACCAGAAGGAGGTCAGAACAAGCCTCCATTCCAAAGGACCTTTGGGGCCTGTTATGTTTGTAAGGCTACTGACCATGTGAAATGAGATCCCAGATGTAAGGGTAAACCTTCCGGGGTCCAACTTGTCTCCTTAGCCTTCGCTCCAGAGGAGGAAGTCACTATGGCAAGTGGAAACTTTCTACTACTGGCTGATGAACCCACTGGAGTCTCAGCCAGTGTTTCTTTAGTCTCTCTGGGGTTGTGGGAACAGCAAAATTTAGATGTGTATAATTCTATCCCAGATAATACTAAAGAGTATTATAAGGACAGTGTCCACGTGAATGGTCAGGAGACCCCTGCCATCAGGGACACTGGGGCCAGCATAACTGTGGTGGATGAATCATTTTTCAAGGCAGAGGAGGATGTTGCTAAGGCACCCAAATGCCTCACCAAGTTAGCTGGAGGGCCTGTGCAGATGTGTCCCCAGTTACCAGTCCTCATCCAGTGTAATGATATGGCTGTGAAGATACCTGTCAGTATACAATGTGAAGTGCCAGGAAGAGTTCTGCTGGGAAATGACCTGAAAGCTCTTGGAGTTGTGTCACATACCCCCAGACCTCCTAGTAAAAGGTTACGGGAGCTCACCAAGTCTGCAAGAGAGAAAACCCTGCGAGGTTTATCTCAGGAGATGATGACAGAAATCACTCCTCTCCCACTGGAGCAACTTACTGCAGTAACTACCAGATCCGGAGCAAAGGGGCAACCCAAGACTCCTAGAAAAAAACCTACAGCAAGCACTCCAGTGCTTCCAACAAGGACTTCCCCGAGGTTGTCCAAAGTTACACCTGTAACTCCACCTCCAGCTGAGGCTGAGAGGGAGGTACAAGCCTGTTTGGTTGAACTAGACTCTGAAGAAGAGCTAGAAGGAGGTCCAGAACTTATTGGAGACCTGGACCCGGCTGACCATCCTGAGCTGCAGTCTTTACTGGCAGAAGGTGGACCCAGCAGGACAGCTTTCCGTAAGGGACAAAGAGAATGTCCAACTCTGGAGGGTCTCCGCCAGCAGGCAGCTTCTCAGGCTGATGGGCAAGAGCCTGGGAAGTATAGGTTACACTGGGAAGATGGCCTCCTCTACAGTGAACCAACCGAATCTGAACCTGGAGCATACCAACGCCTGGTAGTGCCCCAAGAGAACAGACAACAGTTCTTGCAACTAGCCCACGAGATTCCTTTGGCTGGTCACTTGAGTTTCAAGAAGACCAAGGAAAGGCTCTCTCTCTACTTCTATTGGCCAAACATGGGGGCTGAAGTAGATAGGTATTGCAGGAGCTGCCATACCTGCCAGACTTCTGGTAAGGTGGGTTCCAAGAATGTGGCACCTTTAGTGCCTCTCCCAGTTGTGGGAGTCCCATTTGAGAGGGTAGGGATTGACATTGTTGGTCCCCTTGATCCCCCAACCTCTTCAGGCAACAGGTTTATCCTTGTTGTAGTAGACCATGCTACTAGGTACCCTGAGGCAATTCCTATGAGGACTGTTACGGCTCAGGCTGTGGCTAAGGCCCTCCTTGTTATCTTTACCAGGGTTGGGTTTCCTAAGGAGGTGATCTCTGACAGGGGGACACATTTTATGTCCAACTACATGAAAGCCATGTGGAAAACCTGCAGAGTTACCTACAAGTTCTCAACCGCCTACCACCCTCAGACCAACGGGTTGGTAGAAAGATTTAACAGAACCATGAAGAGCATGATAGGTGCCTTAGAAGAACCTCTTAAGAATAAGTGGGACCTTCTACTGCCATGCCTTCTATTTGCTTATAGGGAAGTCCCTCAGGAGGGAGTAGGTTATTCTCCCTTTGAACTTCTCTATGGCCATCCCGTCAGAGGCCCCTTGGCCCTGATTAAGGAGGGGTTGGAGAGTGCTCCTTCCCCCAAGCCAGTCAGAGTGACTGACTATGTGATAGGTCTCCGAAGGAGAATGTCACACATGATGGCAGAAGCAAGTGATAACTTGAAAGCTGGCCAAGCTCTGATCAAACATTGGCATGATCAGAAGGCTAACATGGTTGAGTTTACTCAAGACCAGCTAGTTCTAGTGATGCTCCCAACAAGGCAGAGGGCCTTGCAAGACAAATGGATGGGACCCTTCAAGGTTGTGGGAAAACTTGGAGAAGTCAACTATCTGGTGGATCTGGGCAAACCCAGGGAAGCTCCCAGAGTCTTCCACACCAACCGCCTCAAAGCCTATGTCTCTAGACCAGAAGTAGGAGCATTGCTTCTAGCTTCATCGGAAGAGGAGGAGGAGAGTGACGCTCTACCTGACCTCCTGAGAGGCTTACCTTTGGACGAAAAGGTTGAAGGAGTTAATCTCTCTTCAGATCTGACCCCTGAGCAACAGGAGGAGTGCAAAGCGATGTTAAATCAGTTGGCCCCCCTGTTCTCACTTTCACCAGGCTTGACCGCTTGGGGACAGCATGAGATACTCACTGGTGACTGTCTGCCAGTCAAAAGCAGAGGATATAGAATGTCAGAACATGTCAGAACCCACATCAAAGGTGAGGTCAAGAAGATGCTTGATCTCGGGGTAATAGAGCCCTCTACTAGTCCATGGTCTAGCCCAGTGGTGTTAGTACCAAAGGCAGGATCCAAAGAGTTGAGATTCTGTGTGGACTATAGAGCTCTTAATGCAGTCACCAAGACTGATGCCCACCCTTTGCCAAGAACAGATGAGTTGGTGGATAAACTTGGTGCAGCCAAGTACCTCAGCACACTGGACCTTACGTCAGGCTATTGGCAAATAGCCCTGACAGACCATGCCAAGGAGAAAACTGCATTTTATACCCCAGTTGGCCTATACCAATTCAAGGTTATGCCTTTTGGACTGAAAAATGCACCTGCAACATTCCAAAGGATGGTGAACCAAGTTCTGGCTGGGATGGAGGACTTCTGCATGGCATACTTGGATGACATTGCAGTCTTCAGCCACTCCTGGGCAGAACATGTGACCCACTTAGGACATGTTTTGCAGGCTCGTGAGCAGGCCAATTTGACCATAAAGGCAAGCAAGTGTCAAATTGGTCAGAGTAAAGTGGTCTACCTTGGACATGAGGTAGGAGGTGGAGAAATAAGGCCTTTGCTCAGCAAGATTGAAGCTGTGCAAAATTGGACAACGCCTACTACTCAGACCCAGGTGAGAGCCTTCTTAGGCCTCACTGGGTACTACAGGAATTTCATTGAGAACTATGGGACCATAGCTTCTCCTCTGAATTTGATCTCCTCTCCAAAATTCCCTAAGAAGGTCAAATGGACTGAGGAATGCAATCAGGCCTTTGAAAACCTGAAGAAAGCTCTCTGCCAAGCTCCAGTACTCAGAGCTCCTGACTACCACCAAACTTTCATTGTACAAACTGATGCTTCCAATGTAGGTATAGGTGCAGTTCTTAGCCAACTGGATGAGAAGGGTAGGGAACACCCCATTTGCTTCATCAGTAGAAAACTGAAGGATCCTGAAACAAGGTGGGCAACAATCGAAAGAGAATGCTTTGCTATTGTGTGGGCACTGAAGAAGTTTAGGCCATACTTGTATGGTTCTACTTTTGTCATTCAGACTGACCACCAACCCTTGAGATGGTTAATGCAAATGAAAGGGGAAAATCCAAAACTATTGAGATGGTCAATCTGCCTGCAAGGGTTTGATTTCGATTTCAGCAGAGTACGTGTATTACTGGGGGAAGTTTAACAGGCGATTTCAGCAGGGTACGTGTATTACTGGGGTGCACAGGAAGTTCCACACACGATTTCAACAGGGTACGTGTATTTCTGGGGTGCGGGGAAGTTTAACATGCAATTTCAGCAGGGTACGTTTATTACTGGGGTGTGCGGGAAGTTCCACACGCGATTTCAGCAGGGTACGTGTATTTCTGGGGTGGGGGAAGTTTAACATGCGATTTCAGCAGACTACGTGTATTACTGGGGTGCGCTGGAAGTTCCACACGCGATTTCAGCAGGGTATGTGTATTTCTGGGGTGGGGGAAGTTTAACATGCGATTTCAGCAGGGTACGTGTATTACTGGGGTGCGCAGGAAGTTCCACACGCGATTTCAGCAGGGTACGTGTATTTCTGGGGTGCAGGGAAGTTTAACATGCGATTTCAACAGGGTACGTGTATTACTGGGGTGCGCGGGAAGTTCCACATGCGATTTCAGCAGGGTACGTGTATTTCTGCGGTGCAGGGAAGTTTAACACTCAATTTCAGCAGGGTACGTGTATTACCGGGGTGCGCGGGAAGTTCCACACACGATTTCAGCAGGGTACGTGTATTTCTGGGGTGCGGGGAAGTTTAACACGCAATTTCAGCAGGGTACGTGTATTACCGGGGTGCGCGGGAAGTTCCACACACGATTTCAGCAGGGTACGTGTATTTCTGGGGTGCGGGGAAGTTTAACACGCAATTTCAGCAGGGTACGTGTATTACTGGAGTGCGCGGGAAGTTCCACACACGATTTCAGCAGGGTACGTGTATTTCTAGGGTGCAGGGAAGTTTAACACGCAATTTCAGCAGGGTACGTGTATTTCTGGTGTGCGGGGAAGTTTAACACGCGATTTCAGCAGACTACGTGTATTTCTGGGGTGCGCGGGAAGTTCCACATGCGATTTCAGCACCGTACGTGTATTTCTGGGGTGCGGGGAAGTTTAACACTCAATTTCAGCAGGGTACGTGTATTACCGGGGTGCGCGGGAAGTTCCACACACGATTTCAGCAGGGTACGTGTATTTCTTGGGTGCGGGGAAGTTTAACACACAATTTCAGCAGGGTGCGTGTATTACTGGGGTGCGCAGGAAGTTCCACACACGATTTCAGCAGGGTACGTGTATTTCTGTGGTGCGGGGAAGTTTCAAACACGATTTCAGCAGGGTATGTGTATTTCTGGGGCGCGGGGAAGTTTAACACGCGATTTCAGCAGGGTACGTGTATTACTGGGGTGCGTGGGAAGTTCCACATGCGATTTCAGCAGGGTACGTGTATTTCTGGGGAGCGGGAAAGTTTAACATGCAATTTCAGCAGGGTACGTGTATTTCTGGGGTGCATGGGAAGTTCCACATGTGATTTCAGCAGGGTACGTGTATTTCGGGGGTGCAGGGAAGTTCAACACGTGATTTCAGCAGGGTACGTGTATTACTGGGGTGCGCGGGAAATTCCACAAGCGATTTCAGCAGGGTACGTGTATTTCTGGGTTGCGGGGAAGTTTAACACGCAATTTCAGCAGGGTATGTGTATTACTGGGGTGCGTGGAAAGTTTTACAGGCGATTTCAGCAGTGTACGTGTATTTCTGGGGTATGGGGAAGTTTAACATGTGATTTCAGCAGGGCACGTGTATTACTGGGGTGCAGGGAAGTTTAACACGCGATTTCAGCAGGGGAAATGTACTACTGGGGTGCGGGGGAAGTTCAACACGCAATTTCGGCAGGGTACGTGTATTTCTGAGGTGAGGGGAATGTTTAACAGGCGATTTCAGCAGGGTACGTGTATTACTGGGGTGCGCAGGAAGTTCCACACACGATTTCAGCTGGGTACGTGTATTTCTGGGGTGCGGGGAAGTTTAACACGCAATTTCAGCAGGGTACGTGTATTACTGGGGTGTGCGGGAAGTTCCACATGCGATTTCAGCAGGGTACGTGTATTTCTGGGGTGGGGGAAGTTTAACATGCGATTTCAGCAGACTACATGTATTACTGGGGTGCGCTGGAAGTTCCACACGCGATTTCAGCAGGGTATGTGTATTTCTGGGGTGGGGGAAGTTTAAAATGCGATTTCAGCAGGGTACGTGTATTACTGGGGTGCGCAGGAAGTTCCACATGGGATTTCAGCAGGGTATGTGTATTTCTGGGGTGCAGGGAACTTTAACACGCAATTCCAGCAGGGTATGTGTATTACTGGGGTGCGCGTCAAGTTCCACACGCGATTTCAGCAGGGTATGTGTATTTCTGGTGTGCGGGGAAGTTTAACACGTGATTTCAGCAGGGTACGTGCATTACTGGGGTGCGTGGGAAGTTCCACATGCGATGTCAGCAGGGTACGTGTATTTCTGGGGATCGGGGAAGTTTAACATGCGATTTCAGCAGGGTACGTGTATTTCTGGGGTGCACGGGAAGTTCCACATGCGATTTCAGCAGGGTACGTGTATTTCGGGGGTGCAGGGAAGTTTAACAAGTGATTTCAGCAGGGTACATGTATTACTGGGGTGTGCGGGAAGTTCCACACGTGAATTCAGCAGGGTACCTGTATTTCTGGGTTGCGGGGAAGTTTAACACGCAATTTCAGCAGGGTATGTGTATTACTGGGGTGCGTGGAAAGTTCCACACGCGATTTCAGCAGTGTACGTGTATTTCTGGGGTATGGCGAAGTTTAAGACGTGATTTCAGCAGGGTACGTGTATTACTGGGGTGCGCGGGAAGTTCCACACGCGATTTCAGCAGGGTACGTGTATTTCTGGGGTGCGGGGAAGTTTAACACGCAATTTCAGCAGGGTACGTGTATTACTGGGGTGCGCGGGAAGTTCCACACGCGATTTCAGCAGGGTACGTGTATTTCTGGGGTGCGGGGAAGTTTAACACGCAATTTCAGCAGTGTATGTGTATTACTGGGGTGCGTGGGAAGTACCACATGCGATTTCAGCAGGGTACGTGTATTTCTGGGGAGCAGAGAAGTTTAACATGCGATTTCAGCAGGGTACGTGTATTTCTGGGGTGCGCGGGAAGTTCCACATGTGATTTCAGCAGGGTACGTGTATTTCTGGGGTGCGGGGAAGTTTAACACGCGATTTCAGCAGGGCACGTGTATTACTGGGGTGTGCGGGAATTTCCACACGCGATTTCAGCAGGGTACATGTATTTCTGGGGAGCGGGGAAGTTTAACAAGCAATTTCAGCAGGGTATGTGTATTACTGGGGTGCGTGGAAAGTTCCACACGCGATTTCAGCAGTGTACGTGTATTTCTGGGGTATGGGGAAGTTTAAGATGCGATTTCAGCAGTGTACGTGTATTTCTGGGGTATGGGGAAGTTTAAGACGTGATTTCAGCAGGGTACGTGTATTACTGGGGTGCGCGGGAAGTTCCAAACACGATTTCAGCAGGGTATGTGTATTTCTGGGGCGCGGGGAAGTTTAACACGCGATTTCAGCAGGGCCTGTGTATTACTGGGATGTGCGGGAATTTCCGCACGCGATTTCAGCAGGGTACATGTATTTCTGGGGAGCGGGGAAGTTTAACAAGCAATTTCAGCAGGGTATGTGTATTACTGGGGTGCGTGGAAAGTTCCACACGCGATTTCAGCAGTGTACGTGTATTTCTGGGGTATGGGGAAGTTTAAGACGTGATTTCAGCAGGGTACGTGTATTACTGGGGTGCGCGGGAAGTTCCAAACACGATTTCAGCAGGGTATGTGTATTTCTATGGGCACGGGGAAGTTTAACACGCGATTTCAGCAGGGTACGTGTATTTCTGGGTTGCGCGGGAAGTTCCACATGTGATTTCAGCAGGGTACATGTATTTCTGGGGTGCGGGGAAGTTTAACACGCGATTTCAGCAGGGCACGTGTATTACTGGGGTGTGCGGGAATTTCCACACGCGATTTCAGCAGGGTACATGTATTTCTGGGGAGCGGGGAAGTTTAACAAGCAATTTCAGCAGGGTATGTGTATTACTGGGGTGCGTGGAAAGTTCCACACGCGATTTCAGCAGTGTACGTGTATTTCTGGGGTATGGGGAAGTTTAAGACGTGATTTCAGCAGGGTACGTGTATTACTGGGGTGCGCGGGAAGTTCCAAACACGATTTCAGCAGGGTATGTGTATTTCTGGGGCGCGGGGAAGTTTAACACGCGATTTCAGCAGGGTACGTGTATTACTGGGGTGCGTGGGAAGTTCCACATGCGATTTCAGCAGGGTACGTGTATTTCTGGGGAGCGGGAAAGTTTAACATGCAATTTCAGCAGGGTACGTGTATTTCTGGGGTGCATGGGAAGTTCCACATGTGATTTCAGCAGGGTACGTGTATTTCGGGGGTGCAGGGAAGTTTAACACGTGATTTCAGCAGGGTACGTGTATTACTGGGGTGCGCGGGAAGTTCCACACGCGATTTCAGCAGGGTACGTGTATTTCTGGGGTGCGGGGAAGTTTAACACGCAATTTCAGCAGGGTACGTGTATTACTGGGGTGCGCCGGAAGTTCCACACGCGATTTCATCAGGGTACATTTATTTCTGGGGTGCAGGGAAGTTTAACACGCAATTTCAGCAGCGTACGTGTATTACTGGGGTGCGCGGGAAGTTCCACACGCGATTTCAGCAGGGTACGTGTATTTCTGGGGTGCGGGGAAGTTTAACACGCGATTTCAGCAGTGTATGTGTATTACTGGGGTGCGTGGGAAGTACCACATGCGATTTCAGCAGGGTACGTGTATTTCTGGGGAGCGGAGAAGTTTAACATGCGATTTCAGCAGGGTACGTGTATTTCTGGGGTGCACGGGAAGTTCCACATGTGATTTCAGCAGGGTACGTGTATTTCTGGGGTGCGGGGAAGTTTAACACGCGATTTCAGCAGGGCACGTGTATTACTGGGGTGTGCGGGAATTTCCACACGCGATTTCAGCAGGGTACATGTATTTCTGGGGAGCGGGGAAGTTTAACAAGCAATTTCAGCAGGGTATGTGTATTACTGGGGTGCGTGGAAAGTTCCACACGCGATTTCAGCAGTGTACGTGTATTTCTGGGGTATGGGGAAGTTTAAGACGTGATTTCAGCAGGGTACGTGTATTACTGGGGTGCGCGGGAAGTTCCAAACACGATTTCAGCAGGGTATGTGTATTTCTGGGGCGCGGGGAAGTTTAACACGCGATTTCAGCAGGGTACGTGTATTACTGGGGTGCGTGGGAAGTTCCACATGCGATTTCAGCAGGGTACGTGTATTTCTGGGGAGCGGGAAAGTTTAACATGCAATTTCAGCAGGGTACGTGTATTTCTGGGGTGCATGGGAAGTTCCACATGTGATTTCAGCAGGGTACGTGTATTTCGGGGGTGCAGGGAAGTTTAACACGTGATTTCAGCAGGGTACGTGTATTACTGGGGTGCGCGGGAAATTCCACAAGCGATTTCAGCAGGGTACGTGTATTTCTGGGTTGCGGGGAAGTTTAACACGCAATTTCAGCATGGTATGTGTATTACTGGGGTGCGTGGAAAGTTTTACAGGCGATTTCAGCAGTGTACGTGTATTTCTGGGGTATGGGGAAGTTTAACACGTGATTTCAGCAGGGCACGTGTATTACTGGGGTGCAGGGAAGTTTAACACGCGATTTCAGCAGGGGAAATGTACTACTGGGGTGCGCGGGAAGTTCAACACACAATTTCGGCAGGGTACGTGTATTTCTGAGGTGAGGGGAATGTTTAACAGGCGATTTCAGCAGGGTACGTGTATTACTGGGGTGTGCGGGAATTTATACACGCGATTTCAGCAGGGTACGTGTATTACTGGGGTGTGCGGGAAGTTCCACATGCGATTTCAGCAGGGTACGTGTATTTCTGGGGTGGGGGAAGTTTAACATGCGATTTCAGCAGACTACATGTATTACTGGGGTGCGCTGGAAGTTCCGCACGCGATTTCAGCAGAGTATGTGTATTTCTGGGGTGGGGGAAGATTAACATGCGATTTCAGCAGGGTACGTGTATTACTGGGGTGCGCAGGAAGTTCCACATGGGATTTCAGCAGGGTATGTGTATTTCTGGGGTGCGGGGAACTTTAACACGCAATTCCAGCAGGGTATGTGTATTACTGGGGTGCGCGTCAAGTTCCACACGCGATTTCAGCAGGGTATGTGTATTTCTGGTGTGCGGGGAAGTTTAACACGTGATTTCAGCAGGGTACGTGCATTACTGGGGTGCGTGGGAAGTTCCACATGCGATTTCAGCAGGGTACGTGTATTTCTGGGGATCGGGGAAGTTTAACATGCGATTTCAGCAGGGTACGTGTATTTCTGGGGTGCACGGGAAGTTCCACATGCGATTTCAGCAGGGTACGTGTATTTCGGGGGTGCAGGGAAGTTTAACAAGTGATTTCAGCAGGGTACATGTATTACTGGGGTGTGCGGGAAGTTCCACACGTGAATTCAGCAGGGTACCTGTATTTCTGGGTTGCGGGGAAGTTTAACACGCAATTTCAGCAGGGTATGTGTATTACTGGGGTGCGTGGAAAGTTCCACACGCGATTTCAGCAGTGTACGTGTATTTCTGGGGTATGGCGAAGTTTAAGACGTGATTTCAGCAGGGTACGTGTATTACTGGGGTGCGCGGGAAGTTCCACACGCGATTTCAGCAGGGTACGTGTATTTCTGGGGTGCGGGGAAGTTTAACACGCAATTTCAGCAGGGTACGTGTATTACTGGGGTGCGCCGGAAGTTCCACACGCGATTTCATCAGGGTACATTTATTTCTGGGGTGCAGGGAAGTTTAACACGCAATTTCAGCAGCGTACGTGTATTACTGGGGTGCGCGGGAAGTTCCACACGCGATTTCAGCAGGGTACGTGTATTTCTGGGGTGCGGGGAAGTTTAACACGCGATTTCAGCAGTGTATGTGTATTACTGGGGTGCGTGGGAAGTACCACATGCGATTTCAGCAGGGTACGTGTATTTCTGGGGAGCGGAGAAGTTTAACATGCGATTTCAGCAGGGTACGTGTATTTCTGGGGTGCGCGGGAAGTTCCACATGTGATTTCAGCAGGGTACGTGTATTTCTGGGGTGCGGGGAAGTTTAACACGCGATTTCAGCAGGGCACGTGTATTACTGGGGTGTGCGGGAATTTATACACGCGATTTCAGCAGGGTACATGTATTTCTGGGGAGCGGGGAAGTTTAACAAGCAATTTCAGCAGGGTATGTGTATTACTGGGGTGCGTGGAAAGTTCCACACGCGATTTCAGCAGTGTACGTGTGTTTCTGGGGTATGGGGAAGTTTAAGACGTGATTTCAGCAGGGTACGTGTATTACTGGGGTGCGCGGGAAGTTCCACACACGATTTCAGCAGGGTACGTGTATTTCTGGGGTGCGGGGAAGTGTAACACGCAATTTCAGCAGGGTACGTGTATTACTGAGGTGCGCGGGAAGTTCCACACGCGATTTCAGCAGGGTACATGTATTTCTGGGGTGCGGGAAGTTTAACACGCGATTTCAGCAGGGTACATGTATTACTGGGGTGCGCGGGAAGTTCCACATGCGATTTCAGCAGGGTACGTGTATTTCTGGGGTGCGGGGAAGTTTAACACTCAATTTCAGCAGGGTACGTGTATTACCGGGGTGCGCGGGAAGTTCCACACACGATTTCAGCAGGGTACGTGTATTTCTGGGGTGCGGGGAAGTTTAACACGCAATTTCAGCAGGGTACGTGTATTACTGGGGTGCGCGGGAAGTTCCACACACGATTTCAGCAGGGTACGTGTATTTCTGGGGTGCGGGGAAGTTTAACACGCAATTTCAGCAGGGTACGTGTATTACTGGAGTGCGCGGGAAGTGACACATACGATTTCAGCAGGGTACGTGTATTTCTAGGGTGCAGGGAAGTTTAACACGCAATTTCAGCAGGGTACGTGTATTTCTGGTGTGCGGGGAAGTTTAACACGCGATTTCAGCAGACTACGTGTATTTCTGGGGTGCGCGGGAAGTTCCACATGCGATTTCAGCACCGTACGTGTATTTCTGGGGTGCGGGGAATTTTAACACTCTTTTTCAGCAGGGTACGTGTATTACCGGGGTGCGCGGGAAGTTCCACACACGATTTCAGCAGGGTACGTGTATTTCTTGGGTGCGGGGAAGTTTAACACACAATTTCAGCAGGGTGCGTGTATTACTGGGGTGCGCAGGAAGTTCCACACACGATTTCAGCAGGGTACGTGTATTTCTGTGGTGCGGGGAAGTTTAACACGCAATTTCAGCAGGGTACGTGTATTACTGGAGTGCGCGGGAAGTTCCAAACACGATTTCAGCAGGGTATGTGTATTTCTGGAGTGCGGGGAAGTTTAACACGCGATTTCAGCAGGGTACGTGTATTACTGGGGTGCGTGGGAAGTTCCACATGCGATTTCAGCAGGGTACGTGTATTTCTTGGGAGCGGGAAAGTTTAACATGCAATTTCAGCAGGGTACGTGTATTTCTGGGGTGCATGGGAAGTTCCACATGTGATTTCAGCAGGGTACATGTATTTCGGGGGTGCAGGGAAGTTTAACACGTGATTTCAGCAGGGTACGTGTATTACTGGGGTGCGCGGGAAATTCCACAAGCGATTTCAGCAGGGTACGTGTATTTCTGGGGTGCGGGGAAGTTTAACACGCAATTTCAGCAGGGTATGTGTATTACTGGGGTGCGTGGAAAGTTTTACAGGCGATTTCAGCAGTGTACGTGTATTTCTGGGGTATGGGGAAGTTTAACACGTGATTTCAGCAGGGCATGTGTATTACTGGGGTGCAGGGAAGTTTAACACGCGATTTCAGCAGGGCAAATGTACTACTGGGGTGCGCGGGAAGTTCAACACGCAATTTCGGCAGGGTACGTGTATTTCTGAGGTGAGGGGAATGTTTAACAGGCGATTTCAGCAGGGTACGTGTATTACTGGGGTGCGCAGGAAGTTCCACACACAATTTCAGCAGGGTACGTGTATTTCTGGGGTGCGGGGAAGTTTAACACGCAATTTCAGCAGGGTACGTGTATTACTGGGGTGTGCGGGAAGTTCCACATGCGATTTCAGCAGGGTACGTGTATTTCTGGGGTGGGGGAAGTTTAACATGCGATTTCAGCAGACTACATGTATTACTGGGGTGCGCTGGAAGTTCCACACGCGATTTCAGCAGGGTATGTGTATTTCTGGGGTGGGGGAAGTTTAACATGCGATTTCAGCAGGGTACGTGTATTACTGGGGTGCGCAGGAAGTTCCACATGGGATTTCAGCAGGGTACGTGTATTTCTGGGGTGCGGGGAACTTTAACACGCAATTCCAGCAGGGTATGTGTATTACTGGGGTGCGCGTCAAGTTCCACACGCGATTTCAGCAGGGTATGTGTATTTCTGGTGTGCGGGGAAGTTTAACACGTGATTTCAGCAGGGTACGTGCATTACTGGGGTGCGTGGGAAGTTCCACATGCGATTTCAGCAGGGTACGTGTATTTCTGGGGATCGGGGAAGTTTAACATGCGATTTCGGCAGGGTACGTGTATTTCTGGGGTGCACGGGAAGTTCCACATGCGATTTCAGCAGGGTACGTGTATTTCGGGGGTGCAGGGAAGTTTAACAAGTGATTTCAGCAGGGTACATGTATTACTGGGGTGTGCGGGAAGTTCCACACGTGAATTCAGCAGGGTACCTGTATTTCTGGGTTGCGGGGAAGTTTAACACGCAATTTCAGCAGGGTATGTGTATTACTGGGGTGCGTGGAAAGTTCCACATGCGATTTCAGCAGTGTACGTGTATTTCTGGGGTATGGCGAAGTTTAAGACATGATTTCAGCAGGGTACGTGTATTACTGGGGTGCGCGGGAAGTTCCACACGCGATTTCAGCAGGGTACGTGTATTTCTGGGGTTCGGGGAAGTTTAACACGCAATTTCAGCAGGGTACGTGTATTACTGGGGTGCGCGGGAAGTTCCACACGCGATTTCATCAGGGTACATTTATTTCTGGGGTGCAGGGAAGTTTAACACGCAATTTCAGCAGCGTACGTGTATTACTGGGGTGCGCGGGAAGTTCCACACGCGATTTCAGCAGGGTACGTGTATTTCTGGGGTGCGGGGAAGTTTAACACGCGATTTCAGCAGTGTATGTGTATTACTGGGGTGCGTGGGAAGTACCACATGCGATTTCAGCAGGTTACGTGTATTTCTGGGGAGCGGAGAAGTTTAACATGCGATTTCAGCAGGGTACGTGTATTTCTGGGGTGCGCGGGAAGTTCCACATGTGATTTCAGCAGGGTACGTGTATTTCTGGGGTGCGGGGAAGTTTAACACGCGATTTCAGCAGGGCACGTGTATTACTGGGGTGTGCGGGAATTTCCACACGCGATTTCAGCAGGGTACATGTATTTCTGGGGAGCGGGGAAGTTTAACAAGCAATTTCAGCAGGGTATGTGTATTACTGGGGTGCGTGGAAAGTTCCACACGCGATTTCAGCAGTGTACGTGTATTTCTGGGGTGCGGGGAAGTTTAACACGCGATTTCAGCAGGGTACGTGTATTACTGGGGTGCGTGGGAAGTTCCACATGCGATTTCAGCAGGGTACGTGTATTTCTGGGGAGCGGGAAAGTTTAACATGCAATTTCAGCAGGGTACGTGTATTTCTGGGGTGCATGGGAAGTTCCACATGTGATTTCAGCAGGGTACGTGTATTTCGGGGGTGCAGGGAAGTTTAACACGTGATTTCAGCAGGGTACGTGTATTACTGGGGTGCGTGGGAAATTCCACAAGCGATTTCAGCAGGGTACGTGTATTTCTGGGGTGCGGGGAAGTTTAACACGCAATTTCAGCAGGGTATGTGTATTACTGGGGTGCGTGGAAAGTTTTACAGGCGATTTCAGCAGTGTACGTGTATTTCTGGGGTATGGGGAAGTTTAACAAGTGATTTCAGCAGGGCATGTGTATTACTGGGGTGCAGGGAAGTTTAACACGCGATTTCAGCAGGGGAAATGTACTACTGGGGTGCGCGGGAAGTTCAACACGCAATTTCGGCAGGGTACGTGTATTTCTGAGGTGAGGGGAATGTTTAATAGGCGATTTCAGCAGGGTACGTGTATTACTGGGGTGCGCAGGAAGTTCCACACACAATTTCAGCAGGGTACGTGTATTTCTGGGGTGCGGGGAAGTTTAACACGCAATTTCAGCAGGGTACGTGTATTACTGGGGTGTGCGGGAAGTTCCACATGCGATTTCAGCAGGGTACGTGTATTTCTGGGGTGGGGGAAGTTTAACATGCGATTTCAGCAGACTACATGTATTACTGGGGTGCGCTGGAAGTTCCACACGCGATTTCAGCAGGGTATGTGTATTTCTGGGGTGGGGGAAGTTTAACATGCGATTTCAGCAGGGTACTTGTATTACTGGGGTGCGCAGGAAGTTCCACATGGGATTTCAGCAGGGTACGTGTATTTCTGGGGTGCGGGGAACTTTAACACGCAATTCCAGCAGGGTATGTGTATTACTGGGGTGCGCGTCAAGTTCCACACGCGATTTCAGCAGGGTATGTGTATTTCTGGTGTGCGGGGAAGTTTAACACGTGATTTCAGCAGGGTACGTGCATTACTGGGGTGCGTGGGAAGTTCCACATGCGATTTCAGCAGTGTACGTGTATTTCTGGGGATCGGGGAAGTTTAACATGCGATTTCGGCAGGGTACGTGTATTTCTGGGGTGCACGGGAAGTTCCACATGCGATTTCAGCAGGGTACGTGTATTTCGGGGGTGCAGGGAAGTTTAACAAGTGATTTCAGCAGGGTACATGTATTACTGGGGTGTTCGGGAAGTTCCACACGTGAATTCAGCAGGGTACCTGTATTTCTGGGTTGCGGGGAAGTTTAACACGCAATTTCAGCAGGGTATGTGTATTACTGGGGTGCGTGGAAAGTTCCACACGCGATTTCAGCAGTGTACGTGTATTTCTGGGGTATGGCGAAGTTTAAGACGTGATTTCAGCAGGGTACGTGTATTACTGGGGTGCGCGGGAAGTTCCACACGCGATTTCAGCAGGGTACGTGTATTTCTGGGGTGCGGGGAAGTTTAACACGCAATTTCAGCAGGGTACGTGTATTACTGGGGTGCGCGGGAAGTTCCACACGCGATTTCATCAGGGTACATTTATTTCTGGGGTGCAGGGAAGTTTAACACGCAATTTCAGCAGCGTACGTGTATTACTGGGGTGCGCGGGAAGTTCCACACGCGATTTCAGCAGGGTACGTGTATTTCTGGGGTGCGGGGAAGTTTAACACGCGATTTCAGCAGTGTATGTGTATTACTGGGGTGCGTGGGAAGTACCACATGCGATTTCAGCAGGGTACGTGTATTTCTGGGGAGCGGAGAAGTTTAACATGCGATTTCAGCAGGGTACGTGTATTTCTGGGGTGCGCGGGAAGTTCCACATGTGATTTCAGCAGGGTATGTGTATTTCTGGGGTGCGGGGAAGTTTAACACGCGATTTCAGCAGGGCACGTGTATTACTGGGGTGTGCGGGAATTTCCACACGCGATTTCAGCAGGGTACATGTATTTCTGGGGAGCGGGGAAGTTTAACAAGCAATTTCAGCAGGGTATGTGTATTACTGGGGTGCGTGGAAAGTTCCACACGCGATTTCAGCAGTGTACGTGTATTTCTGGGGTATGGGGAAGTTTAAGACGTGATTTCAGCAGGGTACGTGTATTACTGGGGTGCGCGGGAAGTTCCACACACGATTTCAGCAGGGTACGTGTATTTCTGGGGTGCGGGGAAGTGTAACACCCAATTTCAGCAGGGTACGTGTATTACTCGGGTGTGCGGGAAGTTCCACACGCGATTTCAGCAGGGTACATGTATTTCTGGGGTGCGGGAAGTTTAACACGCGATTTCAGCAGGGTACATGTATTACTGGGGTGCGCGGGAAGTTCCACATGCGATTTCAGCAGGGTATGTGTATTTCTGGGGTGCGGGGAAGTTTAACATGTGATTTCAGCAGGGTACGTGTATTACTGGGGTGCGCGGGAAGTTCCACACACGATTTCAGCAGGGTACATGTATTTCTGGGGTGCGGGGAAGTTTAACATGCGATTTCAGCAGGGTACGTGTATTACTGGGGTGCGCGGGAAGTTCCACACGTGATTTCAGCAGGGTACGTGTATTTCTGGGGTGCGGGGAAGTTTAACACTCAATTTCAGCTCGGTACGTGTATTACCGGGGTGCGCGGGAAGTTCCACACACGATTTCAACAGGGTACGTGTATTTCTGGGGTGCGGGGAAGTTTAACACGCAATTTCAGCAGGGTACGTGTATTACTGGGGTGCGCGGGAAGTTTAACACGCAATTTCAGCAGGGTACGTGTATTACTGGAGTGCGCGGGAAGTTCCACACACGATTTCAGCAGGGTATGTGTATTTCTGGGGTGCAGGGAAGTTTAACACGCAATTTCAGCAGGGTACGTGTATTACTGGAGTGCGCGGGAAGTTCCACACACGATTTCAGCAGGTACGTGTATTTCTGGAGTGCGGGGAAGTTCCACACACGATTTCAGCAGGGTACGTGTATTTCTGGTGTGCGGGGAAGTTTAACACGCGATTTCAGCAGGGTACGTGTATTACTGGGGTGCGTGGGAAGTACCACCTGCGATTTCAGCAGAGTACGTGTATTTCTGGGGAGCGGAGAAGTTTAACATGCGATTTCAGCAGGGTACGTGTATTTCTGGGGTGCGCGGGAAGTTCCACATGCGATTTCAGCAGCGTACGTGTATTTCTGGGGTGCGGGGAAGTTTAACACGCGATTTCAGCAGGGCACGTGTATTACTGGGGTGCGGGGAAGTTTAACATGCGATTTCAGCAGGGTACGTGTATTTCTGGGGTGCACGGGAAGTTCCACATGCGATTTCAGCAGGGTACATGTATTACTAGGGTGCGCGTGAAGTTCCACACGCAATTTCAGCAGGGTACGTGTATTTCTGGGGTGTGGGGAAGTTTAACATGCAATTTCAGCAGGGTATGTGTATTACTCGGGTGCGTGGAAAGTTCCACACGCGATTTCAGCAGTGTACGTGTATTTCTGGGGTATGGGGAAGTTTAACACGTGATTTCAGCAGGGTACGTGTATTATTGGGGTGTGCGTGAAGTTCCACACGCAATCTCAGCAGGGTACGTGTATTTCTGGGGTGCGGGGAAGTTTAACACGCAATTTCTGCAGGGTACGTTTATTACTCGAGTGCGCGGGAAGTTTCACACGCTATTTCAGCAGGGTACGTGTATTTCTGGGGTGCGGGGAAGTTTAACAGGCGATTTCAGCAGGGTACGTGTATTACTGGGGTGCGCAGGAAGTTCCACACACGATTTCAGCAAGGTACGTGTATTTCTGGGGTGCGGGGAAGTTTAACACGCAATTTCAGCAGCGTACGTTTATTACTGGAGTGCGCGGGAAGTTTCACACGCTATTTCAGCAGGGTACCTGTATTTCTGGAGAGCGGGGAAGTTTAACATGCAATTTCAGCAGGGTACGTGTATTTCTGGGGTGCGCAGGAAGTTCCACACGCGATTTCAGCAGGGTACGTGTATTTCGGGGGTGCGGGGAAGTTCCACGTGTGATTTCAGCAGGGTACGTGTATTACTGGAGTGCGCGGGAAGTTCCACACGCGATTTCAGCACGGTACGTATATTTCTGAGGTGTGGGGAAGTTTAACATGCAATTTCAGCAGGGCACGTGTATTACTGGGGTGCGCGGGAAGTTCCACACGCGATTTCAGCAGGGTACGTGTATTTCTGGGGTACGGGGAAGTTTAACACGCGATTTCAGCAGGGTACGTGTATTACTGGGGTGCGTGGGAAGTTCCACATGCGATTTCAGCAGGGTATGTGTATTTCTGGGTTGGGGGAAGTTTAACATGCGATTTCAGCAGGGTACGTGTATTACTGGAGTGCGCGGGAAGTTCCACACACGATTTCAGCAGGGTATGTGTATTTCTGGGGTGCAGGGAAGTTTAACACGCAATTTCAGCAGGGTACGTGTATTACTGGAGTGCGCGGGAAGTTCCACACACGATTTCAGCAGGTACGTGTATTTCTGGGGTGCGGGGAAGTTCCACACACGATTTCAGCAGGGTACGTGTATTTCTGGTGTGCGGGGAAGTTTAACACGCGATTTCAGCAGGGTACGTGTATTACTGGGGTGCGTGGGAAGTACCACCTGCGATTTCAGCAGAGTACGTGTATTTCTGGGGAGCGGAGAAGTTTAACATGCGATTTCAGCAGGGTACGTGTATTTCTGCGGTGCGCGGGAAGTTCCACATGCGATTTCAGCAGCGTACGTGTATTTCTGGGGTGCGGGGAAGTTTAACACGCGATTTCAGCAGGGCACGTGTATTACTGGGGTGCGGGGAAGTTTAACATGCGATTTCAGCAGGGTACGTGTATTTCTGGGGTGCACGGGAAGTTCCACATGCGATTTCAGCAGGGTACATGTATTACTAGGGTGCGCGTGAAGTTCCACACGCAATTTCAGCAGGGTACGTGTATTTCTGGGGTGTGGGGAAGTTTAACATGCAATTTCAGCAGGGTATGTGTATTACTCGGGTGCGTGGAAAGTTCCACACGCGATTTCAGCAGTGTACGTGTATTTCTGGGGTATGGGGAAGTTTAACACGTGATTTCAGCAGGGTACGTGTATTATTGGGGTGTGCGTGAAGTTCCACACGCAATCTCAGCAGGGTACGTGTATTTCTGGGGTGCGGGGAAGTTTAACACGCAATTTCTGCAGGGTACGTTTATTACTCGAGTGCGCGGGAAGTTTCACACGCTATTTCAGCAGGGTACGTGTATTTCTGGGGTGCGGGGAAGTTTAACAGGCGATTTCAGCAGGGTACGTGTATTACTGGGGTGCGCAGGAAGTTCCACACACGATTTCAGCAAGGTACATGTATTTCTGGGGCGCGGAGAAGTTTAACACGCGATTTCAGCAGGGTACGTGTATTACTGGGGTGCGCGGGAAGTTCCACACGCAATTTCAGCAGGGTATGTGTATTTCTGGGGTGCGGGGAAGTTTAACACGCAATTTCTGCAGGGTACGTGTATTACAGGAGTGCGCAGGAAGTTCCACACGCGATTTCAGCAGGGTACGTGTATTTCTGGGGTGCGGGGAAGTTTAACACGCAATTTCAGCAGCGTACGTTTATTACTGGAGTGCGCGGGAAGTTTCACACGCTATTTCAGCAGGGTACCTGTATTTCTGGAGAGCGGGGAAGTTTAACATGCAATTTCAGCAGGGTACGTGTATTTCTGGGGTGCGCAGGAAGTTCCACACGCGATTTCAGCAGGGTACGTGTATTTCGGGGGTGCGGGGAAGTTCCACGTGTGATTTCAGCAGGGTACGTGTATTACTGGAGTGCGCGGGAAGTTCCACACGCGATTTCAGCACGGTACGTATATTTCTGAGGTGTGGGGAAGTTTAACATGCAATTTCAGCAGGGCACGTGTATTACTGGGGTGCGCGGGAAGTTCCACACGCGATTTCAGCAGGGTACGTGTATTTCTGGGGTACGGGGAAGTTTAACACGCGATTTCAGCAGGGTACGTGTATTACTGGGGTGCGTGGGAAGTTCCACATGCGATTTCAGCAGGGTATGTGTATTTCTGGGTTGGGGGAAGTTTAACATGCGATTTCAGCAGGGTACGTGTATTACTGGGGTGCGCAGGAAGTTCCACACGCAATTTCAGCAGGGTACGTGTATTCCTGGGGTGCGGGGAAGTTTAACACGCAATTTCAGCAGGGTACGTGTATTACTAGGGTGCGCGTGAAGTTCCACACGCAATTTCAGCAGGGTACGTGTATTTCTGGGGTGTGGGGAAGTTTAACATGCAATTTCAGCAGGGTATGTGTATTACTCGGGTGCGTGGAAAGTTCCACACGCGATTTCAGCAGTGTACGTGTATTTCTGGGGTATGGCGAAGTTTAACACGTGATTTCAGCAGGGTACGTGTATTATTGGGGTGTGCGTGAAGTTCCACACGCAATCTCAGCAGGGTACGTGTATTTCTGGGGTGCGGGGAAGTTTAACACGCAATTTCTGCAGGGTACGTTTATTACTCGAGTGCGCGGGAAGTTTCACACGCTATTTCAGCAGGGTACGTGTATTTCTGGGGTGTGGGGAAGTTTAACAGGCGATTTCAGCAGGGTACGTGTATTACTGGGGTGCGCAGGAAGTTCCACACACGATTTCAGCAAGGTACATGTATTTCTGGGGCGCGGAGAAGTTTAACACGCGATTTCAGCAGGGTACGTGTATTACTGGGGTGCGCGGGAAGTTCCACACGCAATTTCAGCAGGGTATGTGTATTTCTGGGGTGCGGGGAAGTTTAACACGCAATTTCTGCAGGGTACGTGTATTACAGGAGTGCGCGGGAAGTTTCACACACTATTTCAGCAGGGTACGTGTATTTCTGGGGTGCGGGGAAGTTTAACACGTGATTTCAGCATGGCACGTGTATTACTGGGGTGCGCGGGAAGTTCCACACGCGATTTCAGCAGGGTACGTGTATTTCTGGGGTGCGGGGAAGTTTAACACGCAATTTCAGCAGCGTACGTTTATTTCTGGGGTGCGCAGGAAGTTCCACACGCGATTTCAGCAGGGTACGTGTATTTCGGGGGTGCGGGGAAGTTCCACGTGTGATTTCAGCAGGGTACGTGTATTACTGGAGTGCGCGGGAAGTTCCACACGCGATTTCAGCAGGGTACGTGTATTTCTGAGGTGTGGGGAAGTTTAACATGCAATTTCAGCAGGGCACGTGTATTACTGGGGTGCGCGGGAAGTTCCACACGCGATTTCAGCAGGGTACGTGTATTTCTGGGGTACGGGGAAGTTTAACACGCGATTTCAGCAGGGTACGTGTATTACTGGGGTGCGTGGGAAGTTCCACATGCGATTTCAGCAGGGTATGTGTATTTCTGGGTTGGGGGAAGTTTAACATGCGATTTCAGCAGGGTACGTGTATTACTGGGGTGCGCAGGAAGTTCCACACGCAATTTCAGCAGGGTACGTGTATTCCTGGGGTGCGGGGAAGTTTAACACGCAATTTCAGCAGGGTACGTGTATTTCTGGGGTACGGGGAAGTTTAACACGCGATTTCAGCAGGGCACGTGTATTACTGGGGTGCGCGGGAAGTTCCACACGCGATTTCAGCAGGGTACGTGTATTTCTGGGGTACGGGGAAGTTTAACACGCGATTTCAGCAGGGTACGTGTATTACTGGGGTGGTTGGGAAGTTCCACATGCGATTTCAGCAGGGTACGTGTATTTCTGGGGAGTGGGGAAGTTTAACATGCGATTTCAGCAGGGTACGTGTATTTCTGGGGTGCGTGGGAAATTCCACACGTGATTTCAGCAGGGTACGTGTATTTCGGGGGTGCGGGGAAGTTTAACACGTGATTTCAGCAGGGTACATGTATTACTGGGGTGCGTGGGAAGTTCCACACGCAATTTCAGCAGGGTACGTGTATTTCTGGGGTGCGCGGGAAGTTCCACACGTGATTTCAGCAGGGTACGTGTATTTCGGGGGTGCGGGGAAGTTTAACACGTGATTTCAGCAGGGTACATGTATTACTGGGGTGCGTAGGAAGTTCCACACGCAATTTCAGCAGGGTACGTGTATTTCTGGGGTGCGGGGAAGTTTAACACACAATTTCAGCAGGGTACGTGTATTACTGGGTCTGTGGAAAGTTCCACACGCGATTTCAGCAGGGTACGTGTATTTCTAGGGTATGGGGAAGTTTAACACGTGATTTCAGCAGGGTCAGTGTATTACTGGGGTGCGCGGGAAGTTCCAAACGCAATTTCAGCAGGGTACGTGTATTTCTGGGGTGCAGGGAAGTTTAACACGCGATTTCAGCAGGGTACATGCACTACTGGGGTGCGCGGGAAGTTCCACACGCAATTTCAGCAGGGTACGTGTATTTCTGGGGTGCGGGGAAGTTGAACAGGTGATTTCAGCAGGGTACGTGTATTACTGGGGTGCGCAGGAAGTTCCACACACGATTTCAGCAGGGTACGTGTATTTCTGGGGTGCGGGGAAGTTTAACATGCAATTTCAGCAGGGTATGTGTATTACTGGGCTGTGCGGGAAGTTCCACACGCGATTTCAGCAGGGTACGTGTATTTCTGGGGTGGGGGAAGTTTAACATGCGATTTCAGCAGACTACGTGTATTACTGGGGTGCGCTGGAAGTTCCACACGCGATTTCAGCAGGGTATGTGTATTTCTGGGGTGGGGGAAGTTTAACATGCGATTTCAGCAGGGTACGTGTATTACTGGGGTGCGCAGGAAGTTCCACATGGGATTTCAGCAGGGTACGTGTATTTCTGGGGTACGGGAAGTTTAACACGCAATTCCAGCAGGGTATGTGTATTACTGGGGTGCGCGGGAAGTTCCGCACGCAATTTCAGCAGGGTACGTGTATTCCTGGGGTGCAGGGAAGTTTAACACGCAATTTCAGCAGGGTACGTGTATTTCTGGGGTACGGGGAAGTTTAACACGCGATTTCAGCAGGGCACGTGTATTACTGGGGTGCGCGGGAAGTTCCACACGCGTTTTCAGCAGGGTACGTGTATTTCTGGGGTACGGGGAAGTTTAACACGCGATTTCAGCAGGGTACGTGTATTACTGGGGTGGTTGGGAAGTTCCACATGCGATTTCAGCAGGGTACGTGTATTTCTGGGGAGTGGGGAAGTTTAACATGCGATTTCAGCAGGGTACGTGTATTTCTGGGGTGCGCGGGAAGTTCCACACGTGATTTCAGCAGGGTACGTGTATTTCGGGGGTGCGGGGAAGTTTAACACGTGATTTCAGCAGGGTACATGTATTACTGGGGTGCGTGGGAAGTTCCACAAGCAATTTCAGCAGGGTACGTGTATTTCTGGGGTGCGCGGGAAGTTCCACACGTGATTTCAGCAGGGTACATGTATTTCGGGGGTGCGGGGAAGTTTAACACGTGATTTCAGCAGGGTACATGTATTACTGGGGTGCGAAGGAAGTTCCACACGCAATTTCAGCAGGGTACGTGTATTTCTGGGGTGCGGGGAAGTTTAACACACAATTTCAGCAGGGTACGTGTATTACTGGGTTTGTGGAAAGTTCCACACGCGATTTCAGCAGGGTACGTGTATTTCTAGGGTATGGGGAAGTTTAACACGTGATTTCAGCAGGGTCCGTGTATTACTGGGGTGCGCGGGAAGTTCCAAACGCAATTTCAGCAGGGTACGTGTATTTCTGAGGTGTGGGGAAGTTTAACATGCAATTTGAGCAGGGCACGTGTATTACTGGGGTGCGCGGGAAGTTCCACACGCGATTTCAGCAGGGTACGTGTATTTCTGGGGTACGGGGAAGTTTAACACGCGATTTCAGCAGGGTACGTGTATTACTGGGGTGCGTGGGAAGTTCCACATGCGATTTCAGCAGGGTATGTGTATTTCTGGGTTGGGGGAAGTTTAACATGCGATTTCAGCAGGGTACGTGTATTACTGGGGTGCGCAGGAAGTTCCACATGGGATTTCAGCAGGGTACGTGTATTTCTGGGGTACGGGAAGTTTAACACGCAATTCCAGCAGGGTATGTGTATTACTGGGGTGCGCGGGAAGTTCCACACGCAATTTCAGCAGGGTACGTGTATTCCTGGGGTGCGGGGAAGTTTAACACGCAATTTCAGCAGGGTACGTGTATTTCTGGGGTACGGGGAAGTTTAACACGCGATTTCAGCAGGGCACGTGTATTACTGGGGTGCGCGGGAAGTTCCACACGCGATTTCAGCAGGGTATGTGTATTTCTGGGGTACGGGGAAGTTTAACACGCGATTTCAGCAGGGTACGTGTATTACTGGGGTGGTTGGGAAGTTCCACATGCGATTTCAGCAGGGTACGTGTATTTCTGGGGAGTGGGGAAGTTTAACATGCGATTTCAGCAGGGTACGTGTATTTCTGGGGTGCGCGGGAAGTTCCACACGTGATTTCAGCAGGGTACGTGTATTTCGGGGGTGCGGGGAAGTTTAACACGTGATTTCAGCAGGGTACATGTATTACTGGGGTGCGTGGGAAGTTCCACACGCAATTTCAGCAGGGTACGTGTATTTCTGGGGTGCGCGGGAAGTTCCACACGTGATTTCAGCAGGGTACGTGTATTTCGGGGGTGCGGGGAAGTTTAACACGTGATTTCAGCAGGGTACATGTATTACTGGGGTGCGTAGGAAGTTCCACACGCAATTTCAGCAGGGTACGTGTATTTCTGGGGTGCGGGGAAGTTTAACACACAATTTCAGCAGGGTACGTGTATTACTGGGTTTGTGGAAAGTTCCACACGCGATTTCAGCAGGGTACGTGTATTTCTAGGGTATGGGGAAGTTTAACATGTGATTTCAGCAGGGTCCGTGTATTACTGGGGTGCGCGGGAAGTTCCAAACGCAATTTCAGCAGGGTACGTTTATTTCTGGGGTGCAGGGAAGTTTAACACGCGATTTCAGCAGGGTACATGCACTACTGGGGTGCGCGGGAAGTTCCACACGCAATTTCAGCAGGGTACGTGTATTTCTGGGGTGCGGGGAAGTTGAACAGGTGATTTCAGCAGGGTACGTGTATTACTGGGGTGCGCAGGAAGTTCCACACACGATTTCAGCAGGGTACGTGTATTTCTGGGGTGCGGGAAGTTTAACATGCAATTTCAGCAGGGTATGTGTATTACTGGGCTGTGCGGGAAGTTCCACGCGCGATTTCAGCAGGGTACGTGTATTTCTGGGGTGGGGGAAGTTTAACATGCGATTTCAGCAGACTACGTGTATTACTGGGGTGCGCTGGAAGTTCCACACGCGATTTCAGCAGGGTATGTGTATTTCTGGGGTGGGGGAAGTTTAACATGCGATTTCAGCAGGGTACGTGTATTACTGGGGTGCGCAGGAAGTTCCACATGGCATTTCAGCAGGGTACGTGTATTTCTGGGGTACGGGAAGTTTAACACGCAATTCCAGCAGGGTATGTGTATTACTGGGGTGCGCGGGAAGTTCCACACGCAATTTCAGCAGGGTACGTGTATTCCTGGGGTGCGGGGAAGTTTAACACGCAATTTCAGCAGGGTACGTGTATTTCTGGGGTACGGGGAAGTTTAACACGCGATTCCAGCAGGGCACGTGTATTACTGGGGTGCGCGGGAAGTTCCACACGCGATTTCAGCAGGGTACGTGTATTTCTGGGGTACGGGGAAGTTTAACACGCGATTTCAGCAGGGTACGTGTATTACTGGGGTGGTTGGGAAGTTCCACATGCGATTTCAGCAGGGTACGTGTATTTCTGGGGAGTGGGGAAGTTTAACATGCGATTTCAGCAGGGTACGTGTATTTCTGGGGTGCGCGGGAAGTTCCACACGTGATTTCAGCAGGGTACGTGTATTTCGGGGGTGCGGGGAAGTTTAACACGTGATTTCAGCAGGGTACATGTATTACTGGGGTGCGTGGGAAGTTCCACACGCAATTTCAGCAGGGTACGTGTATTTCTGGGGTGCGCAGGAAGTTCCACACGTGATTTCAGCAGGGTACGTGTATTTCGGGGGTGCGGGGAAGTTTAACACGTGATTTCAGCAGGGTACATGTATTACTGGGGTGCGAAGGAAGTTCCACACGCAATTTCAGCAGGGTACGTGTATTTCTGGGATGCGGGGAAGTTTAACACACAATTTCAGCAGGGTACTTGTATTACTGGGTTTGTGGAAAGTTCCACACGCGATTTCAGCAGGGTACGTGTATTTCTAGGGTATGGGGAAGTTTAACACGTGATTTCAGCAGGGTCCGTGTATTACTGGGGTGCGCGGGAAGTTCCAAACGCAATTTCAGCAGGGTACGTGTATTTCTGGGGTGCAGGGAAGTTTAACACGCGATTTCAGCAGGGTACATGCACTACTGGGGTGCGCGGGAAGTTCCACACGCAATTTCAGCAGGGTACGTGTATTTCTGGGGTGCGGGGAAGTTGAACAGGTGATTTCAGCAGGGTACGTGTATTACTGGGGTGCGCAGGAAGTTCCACACACGATTTCAGCAGGGTACGTGTATTTCTGGGGTGCGGGGAAGTTTAACATGCAATTTCAGCAGGGTATGTGTATTACTGGGCTGTGCGGGAAGTTCCACACGCGATTTCAGCAGGGTACGTGTATTTCTGGGGTGGGGGAAGTTTAACATGCGATTTCAGCGGACTACGTGTATTACTGGGGTGCGCTGGAAGTTCCACACGCGATTTCAGCAGGGTATGTGTATTTCTGGGGTGGGGGAAGTTTAACATGCGATTTCAGCAGGGTACGTGTATTTCTAGGGTATGGGGAAGTTTAACACACAATTTCAGCAGGGTACGTGTATTACTGGGTTTGTGGAAAGTTCCACACGCGATTTCAGCAGGGTACGTGTATTTCTAGGGTACGGGGAAGTTTAACACGCGATTTCAGCAGGGCACGTGTATTACTGGGGTGCGCGGGAAGTTCCACACGCGATTTCAGCAGGGTACGTGTATTTCTGGGGTACGGGGGAGTTTAACACGCGATTTCAGCAGGGTACGTGTATTACTGGGGTGGTTGGGAAGTTCCACATGCGATTTCAGCAGGGTACGTGTATTTCTGGGGTGCGCGGGAAGTTCCACACGTGATTTCAGCAGGGTACGTGTATTTCCGAGGTGTGGGGAAGTTTAACACGCAATTTCAGCAGGGCACGTGTATTACTGGGGTGCCCGGGAAGTTCCACACACGATTTCAGCAGGGTACGTGTATTTCTGGGGTATGGGGAAGTTTAACACGCAATTTCAGCAGGGTACGTGTATTACTGGGGTGCGTGGGAAGTTCCACATGCGATTTCACAGAGTACGTGTATTTCTGGGGAGTGGGGAAGTTTAACATGCGATTTCAGCAGGGTACGTGTATTTCTGGGGTGCGCGGGAAGTTCCACACGTGATTTCAGCAGGGTACGTGTATTTCGGGGGTGCGGGGAAGTTTAACACGTGATTTCAGCAGGGTACATGTATTAATGGGGTGCATGGGAAGTTCCACACGCAATTTCAGCAGGGTACGTGTATTTCTGGGGTGCGGGGAAGTTTAACACACAATTTCAGCAGGGTACGTGTATTACTGGGTTTGTGGAAAGTTCCACACGCGATTTCAGCAGGGTATGTGTATTTCTGGGGTATGGGGAAGTTTAACACGTGATTTCAGAAGGGTCCGTGTATTACTGGTGTGCGCAGGAAGTTCCAAACACGATTTCAGCAGGGTATGTGTATTTCTGGGGTGCGTGGGAAGTTCCACATGCGATTTCAGCAGGGTACGTGTATTTCTGGGGAGCGGGAAAGTTTAACACGCGATTTCAGCAGGGTACGTGTATTACTGGGGTGCATGGGAAGTTCCACATGCGATTTCAGCAGGGTACGTGTATTACTGGGGTGCGCAGGAAGTTCCACATGGGATTTCAGCAGGGTACGTGTATTTCTGGGGTGCGGAGAAGTTTAACATGCAATTCCAGCAGAGTATGTGTATTACTGGGGTGCGTGGGAAGTTCCACACGCGATTTCAGCAGGGTATGTGTATTTCTGGGGTGCGGGGAAGTTTAACACGTGATTTCAGCAGGGTACGTGTATTACTGGGGTGCGTGGGAAGTTCCACATGCGATTTTAGCAGGGTACGTGTATTTCTGGGGAGCGGGGAAGTTTAACATGCGATTTCAGCAGGGTATGTGTATTTCGGGGGTGCAGGGAAGTTTAACACGTGATTTCAGCAGGGTACATGTATTACTGGGGTGTGCGGGAAGTTCCACACGTGAATTCAGCAGGGTACGTGTATTTCTGGGGTGCGGGGAAGTTTAACACGCAATTTCAGCAGGGTATGTGTATTACTGGGGTGCGTGGAAAGTTCCACACGCGATTTCAGCAGTGTACGTGTATTTCTGGGGTATGGGGAAGTTTAAGACGTGATTTCAGCAGGGTACGTGTATTACTGGGGTGTGCGGGAAGTTCCACACGCAATTTCAGCAGGGTACGTGTATTTCTGGGGTGCAGGGAAGTTTAACACGCAATTTCAGCAGGGTACGTGTATTACTGGGGTGCGCAGGAATTTCTGCACGCGATTTCATCAGGGTACATGTATTTCTGGGGTGCAGGGAAGTTTAACACGCAATTTCAGCAGGGTATGTGTATTACTGGGGTGCGCGGGAAGTTCCACACGCAATTTCAGCAGGGTACGTGTATTTCTGGGGTGCGGGGAAGTTTAACACGCGATTTCAGCAGGGTATGTGTATTACTGGGGTGCGTGGGAAGTACCACATGCAATTTCAGCAGGGTACGTGTATTTCTGGGGAGCGGAGAAGATTAACATGCGATTTCAGCAGGGTACGTGTATTTCTGGGGTGCGCGGGAAGTTCCACATGCAATTTCAGCAGGGTACGTGTATTTCTGGGGTGCAGGGAAGTTTAACACGCGATTTCAGCAGGGCACGTGTATTACTGGGGTGTGCGGGAAGTTCCACACGCGATTTCAGCAGGGTACATGTATTTCTGGGGAGCGGGGAAGTTTAACATGCGATTTCAGCAGGGTACGTGTATTTCTGGGGTGCACGGGAAGTTCCACATGCGATTTCAGCAGGGTACATGTATTTCGGGGCTGCGGGGAAGTTTAACACGTGATTTCAGCAGGGTACATGTATTACTGGGGTGCGCGGGAAGTTCCACACGCGATTTCAGCAGAGTACATAACAAGCAATTTCAGCAGGGTACGTGTATTACTGGGGTGCGCGGGAAGTTCCACACACGATTTCAGCAGGGTACGTGTATTTCTGGGGTGCGGAGAAGTTTAACATGCGATTTCAGCAGGGTACGTGTATTACTGGGGTGCGCGGGAAGTTCCACACGTGATTTCAGCAGGGTACGTGTATTTCTGGGGTGCGGGGAAGTTTAACACTCAATTTCAGCTCGGTACGTGTATTACCGGGGTGCGCGGGAAGTTCCACACACGATTTCAACAGGGTACGTGTATTTCTGGGGTGCGGGGAAGTTTAACACGCAATTTCAGCAGGGTACGTGTATTACTGGGGTGCGCGGGAAGTTCCACACACGATTTCAGCAGGGTACGTGTATTTTTGGGGTGCGGGGAAGTTTAACACACAATTTCAGCAGGGTGCGTGTATTACTGGGGTGCGCAGGAAGTTCCACACACGATTTCAGCAGGGTACGTGTATTTCTGTGGTGCGGGGAAGTTTAACACGCAATTTCAGCAGGGTACGTGTATTACTGGAGTGCGCGGGAAGTTCCAAACACGATTTCAGCAGGGTATGTGTATTTCTGGGGTGCGTGGGAAGTTCCACATGCGATTTCAGCAGGGTACGTGTATTTCGGGGGTGCAGGGAAGTTTAACACACGATTTCAGCAGGGTACGTGTATTTCTGTGGTGCGGGGAAGTTTAACACGCAATTTCAGCAGGGTACGTGTATTACTGGAGTGCGCGGGAAGTTCCAAACACGATTTCAGCAGGGTATGTGTATTTCTGGGGTGCGTGGGAAGTTCCACATGCGATTTCAGCAGGGTACGTGTATTTCTGGGGAGCGGGAAAGTTTAACACGCGATTTCAGCAGGGTACGTGTATTACTGGGGTGCGTGGGAAGTTCCACATGCGATTTCAGCAGGGTACGTGTATTTCTGGGGAGCGGGAAAGTTTAACATGCAATTTCAGCAGGGTACGTGTATTTCTGGGGTGCATGGGAAGTTCCACATGTGATTTCAGCAGGGTACGTGTATTTCGGGGGTGCAGGGAAGTTTAACACGTGATTTCAGCAGGGTACGTGTATTACTGGGGTGCGCGGGAAATTCCACAAGCGATTTCAGCAGGGTACGTGTATTTCTGGGGTGCGGGGAAGTTTAACACGCAATTTCAGCAGGGTATGTGTATTACTGGGGTGCGTGGAAAGTTTTACAGGCGATTTCAGCAGTGTACGTGTATTTCTGGGGTATGGGGAAGTTTAACACGTGATTTCAGCAGGGCATGTGTATTACTGGGGTGCAGGGAAGTTTAACACGCGATTTCAGCAGGGGAAATGTACTACTGGGGTGCGCGGGAAGTTCAACACGCAATTTCGGCAGGGTACGTGTATTTCTGAGGTGAGGGGAATGTTTAACAGGCGATTTCAGCAGGGTACGTGTATTACTGGGGTGCTCAGGAAGTTCCACACACAATTTCAGCCGGGTACGTGTATTTCTGGGGTCGGGGAAGTTTAACACGCAATTCCAGCAGGGTATGTGTATTACTGGGGTGCGCGTCAAGTTCCACACGCGATTTCAGCAGGGTATGTGTATTTCTGGTGTGCGGGGAAGTTTAACACGTGATTTCAGCAGGGTACGTGCATTACTGGGGTGCGTGGGAAGTTCCACATGCGATTTCAGCAGGGTACGTGTATTTCTGGGGATCGGGGAAGTTTAACATGCGATTTCGGCAGGGTACGTTTATTTCTGGGGTGCACGGGAAGTTCCACATGCGATTTCAGCAGGGTACGTGTATTTCGGGGGTGCAGGGAAGTTTAACAAGTGATTTCAGCAGGGTACATGTATTACTGGGGTGTGCGGGAAGTTCCACACGTGAATTCAGCAGGGTACCTGTATTTCTGGGTTGCGGGGAAGTTTAACACGCAATTTCAGCAGGGTATGTGTATTACTGGGGTGCGTGGAAAGTTCCACACGCGATTTCAGCAGTGTACGTGTATTTCTGGGGTATGGCGAAGTTTAAGACGTGATTTCAGCAGGGTACGTGTATTACTGGGGTGCGCGGGAAGTTCCACACGCGATTTCAGCAGGGTACGTGTATTTCTGGGGTGCGGGGAAGTTTAACACGCAATTTCAGCAGGGTACGTGTATTACTGGGGTGCGCGGGAAGTTCCACACGCGATTTCATCAGGGTACATTTATTTCTGGGGTGCAGGGAAGTTTAATACGCAATTTCAGCAGCGTACGTGTATTACTGGGGTGCGCGGGAAGTTCCACACGCGATTTCAGCAGGGTACGTGTATTTCTGGGGTGCGGGGAAGTTTAACACGCGATTTCAGCAGTGTATGTGTATTACTGGGGTGCGTGGGAAGTACCACATGCGATTTCAGCAGGGTACGTGTATTTCTGGGGAGCGGAGAAGTTTAACATGCGATTTCAGCAGGGTACGTGTATTTCTGGGGTGCGCGGGAAGTTCCACATGTGATTTCAGCAGGGTACGTGTATTTCTGGGGTGCGGGGAAGTTTAACACGCGATTTCAGCAGGGCACGTGTATTACTGGGGTGTGCGGGAATTTCCACACGCGATTTCAGCAGGGTACATGTATTTCTGGGGAGCGGGGAAGTTTAACAAGCAATTTCAGCAGGGTATGTGTATTACTGGGGTGCGTGGAAAGTTCCACACGCGATTTCAGCAGTGTACGTGTATTTCTGGGGTATGGGGAAGTTTAAGACGTGATTTCAGCAGGGTACGTGTATTACTGGGGTGCGCGGGAAGTTCCACACACGATTTCAGCAGGGTACGTGTATTTCTGGGGTGCGGGGAAGTGTAACACCCAATTTCAGCAGGGTACGTGTATTACTCGGGTGTGCGGGAAGTTCCACACGCGATTTCAGCAGGGTACATGTATTTCTGGGGTGCGGGAAGTTTAACACGCGATTTCAGCAGGGTACATGTATTACTGGGGTGCGCGGGAAGTTCCACATGCGATTTCAGCAGGGTATGTGTATTTCTGGGGTGCGGGGAAGTTTAACATGTGATTTCAGCAGGGTACGTGTATTACTGGGGTGCGCGGGAAGTTCCACACACGATTTCAGCAGGGTACGTGTATTTTTGGGGTGCGGGGAAGTTTAACACGCAATTTCAGCAGGGTACGTGTATTACTGGAGTGCGCGGGAAGTTCCACACACGATTTCAGCAGGGTATGTGTATTTCTGGGGTGCAGGGAAGTTTAACACGCAATTTCAGCAGGGTACGTGTATTACTGGAGTGCGCGGGAAGTTCCACACACGATTTCAGCAGGTACGTGTATTTCTGGGGTGCGGGGAAGTTCCACACACAATTTCAGCAGGGTACGTGTATTTCTGGTGTGCGGGGAAGTTTAACACGCGATTTCAGCAGGGTACGTGTATTACTGGGGTGCGTGGGAAGTACCACCTGCGATTTCAGCAGAGTACGTGTATTTCTGGGGAGCGGAGAAGTTTAACATGCGATTTCAGCAGGGTACGTGTATTTCTGGGGTGCGCGGGAAGTTCCACATGCGATTTCAGCAGCGTACGTGTATTTCTGGGGTGCGGGGAAGTTTAACACGCGATTTCAGCAGGGCACGTGTATTACTGGGGTGCGGGGAAGTTTAACATGCGATTTCAGCAGGGTACGTGTATTTCTGGGGTGCACGGGAAGTTCCACATGCGATTTCAGCAGGGTACGTGTATTTCGGCGGTGCGGGGAAGATTAACACGTGATTTCAGCAGGGTACATGTATTACTAGGGTGCGCGTGAAGTTCCACACGCAATTTCAGCAGGGTACGTGTATTTCTGGGGTGCGGGGAAGTTTAACATGCAATTTCAGCAGGGTATGTGTATTACTCGGGTGCGTGGAAAGTTCCACACGCGATTTCAGCAGTGTACGTGTATTTCTGGGGTATGGGGAAGTTTAACACGTGATTTCAGCAGGGTACGTGTATTATTGGGGTGTGCGTGAAGTTCCACACGCAATCTCAGCAGGGTACGTGTATTTCTGGGGTGCGGGGAAGTTTAACACGCAATTTCTGCAGGGTACGTTTATTACTCGAGTGCGCGGGAAGTTTCACACGCTATTTCAGCAGGGTACGTGTATTTCTGGGGTGCGGGGAAGTTTAACAGGCGATTTCAGCAGGGTACGTGTATTACTGGGGTGCGCAGGAAGTTCCACACACGATTTCAGCAAGGTACATGTATTTCTGGGGCGCGGAGAAGTTTAACACGCGATTTCAGCAGGGTACGTGTATTACTGGGGTGCGCGGGAAGTTCCACACGCAATTTCAGCAGGGTATGTGTATTTCTGGGGTGCGGGGAAGTTTAACACGCAATTTCTGCAGGGTACGTGTATTACAGGAGTGCGAGGGAAGTTTCACACACTATTTCAGCAGGGTACGTGTATTTCTGGGGTGCGGGGAAGTTTAACACGTGATTTCAGCATGGCACGTGTATTACTGGGGTGCGCGGGAAGTTCCACACGCGATTTCAGCAGGGTACGTGTATTTCTGGGGTGCGGGGAAGTTTAACACGCAATTTCAGCAGCGTACGTTTATTACTGGAGTGCGCGGGAAGTTCCACACGCGATTTCAGCAGGGTACGTGTATTTCTGAGGTGTGGGGAAGTTTAACATGCAATTTCAGCAGGGCACGTGTATTACTGGGGTGCGCGGGAAGTTCCACACGCGATTTCAGCAGGGTACGTGTATTTCTGGGGTACGGGGAAGTTTAACACGCGATTTCAGCAGGGTACGTGTATTACTGGGGTGCGTGGGAAGTTCCACATGCGATTTCAGCAGGGTATGTGTATTTCTGGGTTGGGGAAGTTTAACATGCGATTTCAGCAGGGTACGTGTATTACTGGGGTGCGCAGGAAGTTCCACACGCAATTTCAGCAGGGTACGTGTATTCCTGGGGTGCGGGGAAGTTTAACACGCAATTTCAGCAGGGTACGTGTATTTCTGGGGTACGGGGAAGTTTAACACGCGATTTCAGCAGGGCACGTGTATTACTGGGGTGCGCGGGAAGTTCCACACGCGATTTCAGCAGGGTACGTGTATTTCTGGGGTACAGGGAAGTTTAACACGCGATTTCAGCAGGGTACGTGTATTACTGGGGTGGTTGGGAAGTTCCACATGCAATTTCAGCAGGGTACGTGTATTTCTGGGGAGTGGGGAAGTTTAACATGCGATTTCAGCAGGGTACGTGTATTTCTGGGGTGCGCGGGAAGTTCCACACGTGATTTCAGCAGGGTACGTGTATTTCGGGGGTGCGGGGAAGTTTAACACGTGATTTCAGCAGGGTACATGTATTACTGGGGTCCGTGGGAAGTTCCACACGCAATTTCAGCAGGGTACGTGTATTTCTGGGGTGCGCGGGAAGTTCCACACGTGAATTCAGCAGGGTACGTGTATTTCGGGGGTGCGGGGAAGTTTAACACGTGATTTCAGCAGGGTACATGTATTACTGGGGTGCGTAGGAAGTTCCACACGCAATTTCAGCAGGGTACGTGTATTTCTGGGGTGCGGGGAAGTTTAACACACAATTTCAGCAGGGTACGTGTATTACTGGGTTTGTGGAAAGTTCCACACGCGATTTCAGCAGGGTACGTGTATTTCTAGGGTATGGGGAAGTTTAACACGTGATTTCAGCAGGGTCCGTGTATTACTGGGGTGCGCGGGAAGTTCCAAACGCAATTTCAGCAGGGTACGTGTATTTCTGGGGTGCAGGGAAGTTTAACACGCAATTTCAGCAGGGTACATGCACTACTGGGGTGCGCGGGAAGTTCCACACGCAATTTCAGCAGGGTACGTGTATTTCTGGGCTGCGGGGAAGTTGAACAGGTGATTTCAGCAGGGTACGTGTATTACTGGGGTGCGCAGGAAGTTCCACACACGATTTCAGCAGGGTACGTGTATTTCTGGGGTGCGGGGAAGTTTAACATGCAATTTCAGCAGGGTATGTGTATTACTGGGCTGTGCGGAAAGTTCCACACGCGATTTCAGCAGGGTACGTGTATTTCTGGGGTGGGGGAAGTTTAACGCGCGATTTCAGCAGGGTACGTGTATTACTGGGGTGCGCGGGAAGTTCCACACGCAATTTCAGCAGGGTATGTGTATTTCTGGGGTGCGGGGAAGTTTAACACGCAATTTCTGCAGGGTACGTGTATTACAGGAGTGCGCAGGAAGTTTCACACACTATTTCAGCAGGGTACGTGTATTTCTGGGGTGCGGGGAAGTTTAACACGTGATTTCAGCATGGCACGTGTATTACTGGGGTGCGCGGGAAGTTCCACACGCGATTTCAGCAGGGTACGTGTATTTCTGGGGTGCGGGGAAGTTTAACACGCAATTTCAGCAGCGTACGTTTATTACTGGAGTGCGCGGGAAGTTCCACACGCGATTTCAGCAGGGTACGTGTATTTCTGAGGTGTGGGGAAGTTTAACATGCAATTTCAGCAGGGCACGTGTATTACTGGGGTGCGCGGGAAGTTCCACACGCGATTTCAGCAGGGTACGTGTATTTCTGGGGTACGGGGAAGTTTAACACGCGATTTCAGCAGGGTACGTGTATTACTGGGGTGCGTGGGAAGTTCCACATGCGATTTCAGCAGGGTATGTGTATTTCTGGGTTGGGGAAGTTTAACATGCGATTTCAGCAGGGTACGTGTATTACTGGGTTGCGCAGGAAGTTCCACACGCAATTTCAGCAGGGTACGTGTATTCCTGGGGTGCGGGGAAGTTTAACACGCAATTTCAGCAGGGTACGTGTATTTCTGGGGTACGGGGAAGTTTAACACGCGATTTCAGCAGGGCACGTGTATTACTGGGGTGCGCGGGAAGTTCCACACGCGATTTCAGCAGGGTACGTGTATTTCTGGGGTACGGGGAAGTTTAACACGCGATTTCAGCAGGGTACGTGTATTACTGGGGTGGTTGGGAAGTTCCACATGCAATTTCAGCAGGGTACGTGTATTTCTGGGGAGTGGGGAAGTTTAACATGCAATTTCAGCAGGGTACGTGTATTTCTGGGGTGCGCGGGAAGTTCCACACGTGATTTCAGCAGGGTACGTGTATTTCGGGGGTGCGGGGAAGTTTAACACGTGATTTCAGCAGGGTACATGTATTACTGGGGTGCGTGGGAAGTTCCACACGCAATTTCAGCAGGGTACGTGTATTTCTGGGGTGCGCGGGAAGTTCCACACGTGATTTCAGCAGGGTACGTGTATTTCGGGGGTGCGGGGAAGTTTAACACGTGATTTCAGCAGGGTACATGTATTACTGGGGTGCGTAGGAAGTTCCACACGCAATTTCAGCAGGGTACGTGTATTTCTGGGGTGCGGGGAAGTTTAACACACAATTTCAGCAGGGTACGTGTATTACTGGGTTTGTGGAAAGTTCCACACGCGATTTCAGCAGGGTACGTGTATTTCTAGGGTATGGGGAAGTTTAACACGTGATTTCAGCAGGGTCCGTGTATTACTGGGGTGCGCGGGAAGTTCCAAACGCAATTTCAGCAGGGTACGTGTATTTCTGGGGTGCAGGGAAGTTTAACACGCAATTTCAGCAGGGTACATGCACTACTGGGGTGCGCGGGAAGTTCCACACGCAATTTCAGCAGGGTACGTGTATTTCTGGGCTGCGGGGAAGTTGAACAGGTGATTTCAGCAGGGTACGTGTATTACTGGGGTGCGCAGGAAGTTCCACACACGATTTCAGCAGGGTACGTGTATTTCTGGGGTGCGGGGAAGTTTAACATGCAATTTCAGCAGGGTATGTGTATTACTGGGCTGTGCGGAAAGTTCCACACGCGATTTCAGCAGGGTACGTGTATTTCTGGGGTGGGGGAAGTTTAACATGCGATTTCAGCAGACTACGTGTATTACTGGGGTGCGCTGGAAGTTCCACACGCGATTTCAGCAGGGTATGTGTATTTCTGGGGTGGGGGAAGTTTAACATGCGATTTCAGCAGGGTACGTGTATTACTGGGGTGCGCAGGAAGTTCCACATGGGATTTCAGCAGGGTACATGTATTTCTGGGGTACGGGAAGTTTAACACGCAATTCCAGCAGGGTATGTGTATTACTGGGGTGCGCGGGAAGTTCCGCACGCAATTTCAGCAGGGTACGTGTATTCCTGGGGTGCGGGGAAGTTTAACACGCAATTTCAGCAGGGTACGTGTATTTCTGGGGTACGGGGAAGTTTAACACGCGATTTCAGCAGGGCACGTGTATTACTGGGGTGCGCGGGAAGTTCCACACGCGATTTCAGCAGGGTACGTGTATTTCTGGGGTACGGGGAAGTTTAACACGCAATTTCAGCAGGGTACGTGTATTACTGGGGTGGTTGGGAAGTTCCACATGCGATTACAGCAGGGTATGTGTATTTCTGGGGAGTGGGGAAGTTTAACATGCGATTTCAGCAGGGTACGTGTATTTCTGGGGTGCGCGGGAAGTTTCACACGTGATTTCAGCAGGGTACGTGTATTTCGGGGGTGCGGGGAAGTTTAACACGTGATTTCAGCAGGGTACATGTATTACTGGGGTGCGTGGGCTGGGGTGCGTGGGAAGTTCCACACGCAATTTCAGCAGGGTACGTGTATTTTTGGGGTGCGCGGGAAGTTCCACACGTGATTTCAGCAGGGTACGTGTATTTCGGGGGTGCGGGGAAGTTTAACACGTGATTTCAGCAGGGTACATGTATTACTGGGGTGCGAAGGAAGTTCCACACGCAATTTCAGCAGGGTACGTGTATTTCTGGGGTGCGGGGAAGTTTAACACACAATTTCAGCAGGGTACGTGTATTACTGGGTTTGTGGAAAGTTCCACACGCGATTTCAGCAGGGTACGTGTATTTCTAGGGTATTGGGAAGTTTAACACGTGATTTCAGCAGGGTCCGTGTATTACTGGGGTGCGCGGGAAGTTCCAAACGCAATTTCAGCAGGGTACGTGTATTTCTGAGGTGTGGGGAAGTTTAACATGCAATTTCAGCAGGGCACGTGTATTACTGGGGTGCGCGGGAAGTTCCACACGCGATTTCAGCAGGGTACGTGTATTTCTGGGGTACGGGGAAGTTTAACACGCGATTTCAGCAGGGTACGTGTATTACTGGGGTGCGTGGGAAGTTCCACATGCGATTTCAGCAGGGTATGTGTATTTCTGGGTTGGGGGAAGTTTAACATGCGATTTCAGCAGGGTACGTGTATTACTGGGGTGCGCAGGAAGTTCCACATGGGATTTCAGCAGGGTACGTGTATTTCTGGGGTACGGGAAGTTTAACACGCAATTCCAGCAGGGTATGTGTATTACTGGGGTGCGCGGGAAGTTCCACACGCAATTTCAGCAGGGTACGTGTATTCCTGGGGTGCGGGGAAGTTTAACACGCAATTTCAGCAGGGTACGTGTATTTCTGGGGTACGGGGAAGTTTAACACGCGATTTCAGCAGGGCATGTGTATTACTGGGGTGCGCGGGAAGTTCCACACGCGATTTCAGCAGGGTACGTGTATTTCTGGGGTACGGGGAAGTTTAACACGCGATTTCAGCAGGGTACGTGTATTACTGGGGTGGTTGGGAAGTTCCACATGCGATTTCAGCAGGGTACGTGTATTTCTGGGGAGTGGGGAAGTTTAACATGCGATTTCAGCAGGGTACGTGTATTTCTGGGGTGCGCGGGAAGTTCCACACGTGATTTCAGCAGGGTACGTGTATTTCGGGGTTGCGGGGAAGTTTAACACGTGATTTCAGCAGGGTACATGTATTACTGGGGTGCGTGGGAAGTTCCACACGCAATTTCAGCAGGGTAAGTGTATTTCTGGGGTGCGGGGAAGTTTAACACACAATTTCAGCAGGGTACGTGTATTACTGGGTTTGTGGAAAGTTCCACACGCGATTTCAGCAGGGTACGTGTATTTCTAGGGTATGGGGAAGTTTAACACGTGATTTCAGCAGGGTCCGTGTATTACTGGGGTGCGCGGGAAGTTCCAAACGCAATTTCAGCAGGGTACGTTTATTTCTGGGGTGCAGGGAAGTTTAACACGCGATTTCAGCAGGGTACATGCACTACTGGGGTGCGCGGGAAGTTCCACACGCAATTTCAGCAGGGTACGTGTATTTCTGGGGTGCGGGGAAGTTGAACAGGTGATTTCAGCAGGGTACGTGTATTACTGGGGTGCGCAGGAAGTTCCACACACGATTTCAGCAGGGTACGTGTATTTCTGGGGTGCGGGGAAGTTTAACATGCAATTTCAGCAGGGTATGTGTATTACTGGGCTGTGCGGGAAGTTCCACACGCGATTTCAGCAGGGTACGTGTATTTCTGGGGTGGGGGAAGTTTAACATGCGATTTCAGCAGACTACGTGTATTACTGGGGTGCGCTGGAAGTTCCACACGCGATTTCAGCAGGGTATGTGTATTTCTGGGGTGGGGGAAGTTTAACATGCGATTTCAGCAGGGTACGTGTATTACTGGGGTGCGCAGGAAGTTCCACATGGGATTTCAGCAGAGTACGTGTATTTCTGGGGTACGGGAAGTTTAACACGCAATTCCAGCAGGGTATGTGTATTACTGGGGTGCGCGGGAAGTTCCACACGCAATTTCAGCAGGGTACGTGTATTCCTGGAGTGCGGGGAAGTTTAACACGCAATTTCAGCAGGGTACGTGTATTTCTGGGGTACGGGGAAGTTTAACACGCGATTTCAGCAGGGCACGTGTATTACTGGGGTGCGCGGGAAGTTCCACACGCGATTTCAGCAGGGTACGTGTATTTCTGGGGTACGGGGAAGTTTAACACGCGATTTCAGCAGGGTACGTTTATTACTGGGGTGGTTGGGAAGTTCCACATGCGATTTCAGCAGGGTACGTGTATTTCTGGGGAGTGGGGAAGTTTAACATGCGATTTCAGCAGGGTACGTGTATTTCTGGGGTGCGCGGGAAGTTCCACACGTGATTTCAGCAGGGTACGTGTATTTCGGAGGTGCGGGGAAGTTTAACACGTGATTTCAGCAGGGTACATGTATTACTGGGGTGCGTGGGAAGTTCCACACGCAATTTCAGCAGGGTACGTGTATTTCTGGGGTGCGCAGGAAGTTCCACACGTGATTTCAGCAGGGTACGTGTATTTCGGGGGTGCGGGGAAGTTTAACACTTGATTTCAGCAGGGTACATGTATTACTGGGGTGCGAAGGAAGTTCCACACGCAATTTCAGCAGGGTACGTGTATTTCTGGGATGCGGGGAAGTTTAACACACAATTTCAGCAGGGTACGTGTATTACTGGGTTTGTGGAAAGTTCCACACGCGATTTCAGCAGGGTACGTGTATTTCTAGGGTATGGGGAAGTTTAACACGTGATTTCAGCAGGATCCGTGTATTACTGGGGTGCGTGGGAAGTTCCACATGCGATTTCAGCAGGGTACGTGTATTTCTGGGGAGCGGGAAAGTTTAACATGCAATTTCAGCAGGGTACGTGTATTTCTGGGGTGCATGGGAAGTTCCACATGTGATTTCAGCAGGGTACGTGTATTTCGGGGGTGCAGGGAAGTTTAACACGTGATTTCAGCAGGGTACGTGTATTACTGGGGTGCGCGGGAAATTCCACAAGCGATTTCAGCAGGGTACGTGTATTTCTGGGGTGCGGGGAAGTTTAACACGCAATTTCAGCAGGGTATGTGTATTACTGGGGTGCGTGGAAAGTTTTACAGGCGATTTCAGCAGTGTACGTGTATTTCTGGGGTATGGGGAAGTTTAACACGTGATTTCAGCAGGGCATGTGTATTACTGGGGTGCAGGGAAGTTTAACACGCGATTTCAGCAGGGGAAATGTACTACTGGGGTGCGCGGGAAGTTCAACACGCAATTTCGGCAGGGTACGTGTATTTCTGAGGTGAGGGGAATGTTTAACAGGCGATTTCAGCAGGGTACGTGTATTACTGGGGTGCTCAGGAAGTTCCACACACAATTTCAGCCGGGTACGTGCATTTCTGGGGTCGGGGAAGTTTAACACGCAATTCCAGCAGGGTATGTGTATTACTGGGGTGCGCGTCAAGTTCCACACGCGATTTCAGCAGGGTATGTGTATTTCTGGTGTGCGGGGAAGTTTAACACGTGATTTCAGCAGGGTACGTGCATTACTGGGGTGCGTGGGAAGTTCCACATGCGATTTCAGCAGGGTACGTGTATTTCTGGGGATCGGGGAAGTTTAACATGCGATTTCGGCAGGGTACGTTTATTTCTGGGGTGCACGGGAAGTTCCACATGCGATTTCAGCAGGGTACGTGTATTTCGGGGGTGCAGGGAAGTTTAACAAGTGATTTCAGCAGGGTACATGTATTACTGGGGTGTGCGGGAAGTTCCACACGTGAATTCAGCAGGGTACCTGTATTTCTGGGTTGCGGGGAAGTTTAACACGCAATTTCAGCAGGGTATGTGTATTACTGGGGTGCGTGGAAAGTTCCACACGCGATTTCAGCAGTGTACGTGTATTTCTGGGGTATGGCGAAGTTTAAGACGTGATTTCAGCAGGGTACGTGTATTACTGGGGTGCGCGGGAAGTTCCACACACGATTTCAGCAGGGTACGTGTATTTCTGGGGTGCGGGGAAGTTTAACACGCAATTTCAGCAGGGTACGTGTATTACTGGGGTGCGCGGGAAGTTCCACACGCGATTTCATCAGGGTACATTTATTTCTGGGGTGCAGGGAAGTTTAATACGCAATTTCAGCAGCTTACGTGTATTACTGGGGTGCGCGGGAAGTTCCACACGCGATTTCAGCAGGGTACGTGTATTTCTGGGGTGCGGGGAAGTTTAACACGCGATTTCAGCAGTGTATGTGTATTACTGGGGTGCGTGGGAAGTACCACATGCGATTTCAGCAGGGTACGTGTATTTCTGGGGAGCGGAGAAGTTTAACATGCGATTTCAGCAGGGTACGTGTATTTCTGGGGTGCGCGGGAAGTTCCACATATGATTTCAGCAGGGTACGTGTATTTCTGGGGTGCGGGGAAGTTTAACACGCGATTTCAGCAGGGCACGTGTATTACTGGGGTGTGCGGGAATTTCCACACGCGATTTCAGCAGGGTACATGTATTTCTGGGGAGCGGGGAAGTTTAACAAGCAATTTCAGCAGGGTATGTGTATTACTGGGGTGCGTGGAAAGTTCCACACGCGATTTCAGCAGTGTACGTGTATTTCTGGGGTATGGGGAAGTTTAAGACGTGATTTCAGCAGGGTACGTGTATTACTGGGGTGCGCGGGAAGTTCCACACACGATTTCAGCAGGGTACGTGTATTTCTGGGGTGCGGGGAAGTGTAACACCCAATTTCAGCAGGGTACGTGTATTACTCGGGTGTGCGGGAAGTTCCACACGCGATTTCAGCAGGGTACATGTATTTCTGGGGTGCGGGAAGTTTAACACGCGATTTCAGCAGGGTACATGTATTACTGGGGTGCGCGGGAAGTTCCACATGCGATTTCAGCAGGGTATGTGTATTTCTGGGGTGCGGGGAAGTTTAACATGTGATTTCAGCAGGGTACGTGTATTACTGGGGTGCGCGGGAAGTTCCACACACGATTTCAGCAGGGTACGTGTATTTTTGGGGTGCGGGGAAGTTTAACACGCAATTTCAGCAGGGTACGTGTATTACTGGAGTGCGCGGGAAGTTCCACACACGATTTCAGCAGGGTATGTGTATTTCTGGGGTGCAGGGAAGTTTAACACGCAATTTCAGCAGGGTACGTGTATTACTGGAGTGCGCGGGAAGTTCCACACACGATTTCAGCAGGTACGTGTATTTCTGGGGTGCGGGGAAGTTCCACACACGATTTCAGCAGGGTACGTGTATTTCTGGTGTGCGGGGAAGTTTAACACGCGATTTCAGCAGGGTACGTGTATTACTGGGGTGCGTGGGAAGTACCACCTGCGATTTCAGCAGAGTACGTGTATTTCTGGGGAGCGGAGAAGTTTAACATGCGATTTCAGCAGGGTACGTGTATTTCTGGGGTGCGCGGGAAGTTCCACATGCGATTTCAGCAGCGTACGTGTATTTCTGGGGTGCGGGGAAGTTTAACACGCGATTTCAGCAGGGCACGTGTATTACTGGGGTGCGGGGAAGTTTAACATGCGATTTCAGCAGGGTACGTGTATTTCTGGGGTGCACGGGAAGTTCCACATGCGATTTCAGCAGGGTACGTGTATTTCGGCAGTGCGGGGAAGATTAACACGTGATTTCAGCAGGGTACATGTATTACTAGGGTGCGCGTGAAGTTCCACACGCAATTTCAGCAGGGTACGTGTATTTCTGGGGTGCGGGGAAGTTTAACATGCAATTTCAGCAGGGTATGTGTATTACTCGGGTGCGTGGAAAGTTCCACACGCGATTTCAGCAGTGTACGTGTATTTCTGGGGTATGGGGAAGTTTAACACGTGATTGCAGCAGGGTACGTGTATTATTGGGGTGTGCGTGAAGTTCCACACGCAATCTCAGCAGGGTACGTGTATTTCTGGGGTGCGGGGAAGTTTAACACGCAATTTCTGCAGGGTACGTTTATTACTCGAGTGCGCGGGAAGTTTCACACGCTATTTCAGCAGGGTACGTGTATTTCTGGGGTGCGGGGAAGTTTAACAGGCGATTTCAGCAGGGTACGTGTATTACTGGGGTGCGCAGGAAGTTCCACACACGATTTCAGCAAGGTACATGTATTTCTGGGGCGCGGAGAAGTTTAACACGCGATTTCAGCAGGGTACGTGTATTACTGGGGTGCGCGGGAAGTTCCACACGCAATTTCAGCAGGGTATGTGTATTTCTGGGGTGCGGGGAAGTTTAACACGCAATTTCTGCAGGGTACGTGTATTACAGGAGTGCGCGGGAAGTTTCACACACTATTTCAGCAGGGTACGTGTATTTCTGGGGTGCGGGGAAGTTTAACACGTGATTTCAGCATGGCACGTGTATTACTGGGGTGCGCGGGAAGTTCCACACGCGATTTCAGCAGGGTACGTGTATTTCTGGGGTGCGGGGAAGTTTAACACGCAATTTCAGCAGCGTACGTTTATTACTGGAGTGCGCGGGAAGTTCCACACGCGATTTCAGCAGGGTACGTGTATTTCTGAGGTGTGGGGAAGTTTAACATGCAATTTCAGCAGGGCACGTGTATTACTGGGGTGCGCGGGAAGTTCCACACGCGATTTCAGCAGGGTACGTGTATTTCTGGGGTACGGGGAAGTTTAACACGCGATTTCAGCAGGGTACGTGTATTACTGGGGTGCGTGGGAAGTTCCACATGCGATTTCAGCAGGGTATGTGTATTTCTGGGTTGGGGAAGTTTAACATGCGATTTCAGCAGGGTACGTGTATTACTGGGGTGCGCAGGAAGTTCCACACGCAATTTCAGCAGGGTACGTGTATTTCTGGGGTGCGGGGAAGTTTAACACGCAATTTCAGCAGGGTACGTGTATTTCTGGGGTACGGGGAAGTTTAACACGCGATTTCAGCAGGGCACGTGTATTACTGGGGTGCGCGGGAAGTTCCACACGCGATTTCAGCAGGGTACGTGTATTTCTGGGGTACGGGGAAGTTTAACACGCGATTTCAGCAGGGTACGTGTATTACTGGGGTGGTTGGGAAGTTCCACATGCAATTTCAGCAGGGTACGTGTATTTCTGGGGAGTGGGGAAGTTTAACATGCGATTTCAGCAGGGTACGTGTATTTCTGGGGTGCGCGGGAAGTTCCACACGTGATTTCAGCAGGGTACGTGTATTTCGGGGGTGCGGGGAAGTTTAACACGTGATTTCAGCAGGGTACATGTATTACTGGGGTGCGTGGGAAGTTCCACACGCAATTTCAGCAGGGTACGTGTATTTCTGGGGTGCGCGGGAAGTTCCACACGTGATTTCAGCAGGGTACGTGTATTTCGGGGGTGCGGGGAAGTTTAACACGTGATTTCAGCAGGGTACATGTATTACTGGGGTGCGTAGGAAGTTCCACACGCAATTTCAGCAGGGTACGTGTATTTCTGGGGTGCGGGGAAGTTTAACACACAATTTCAGCAGGGTACGTGTATTACTGGGTTTGTGGAAAGTTCCACACGCGATTTCAGCAGGGTACGTGTATTTCTAGGGTATGGGGAAGTTTAACACGTGATTTCAGCAGGGTCCGTGTATTACTGGGGTGCGCAGGAAGTTCCAAACGCAATTTCAGCAGGGTACGTGTATTTCTGGGGTGCAGGGAAGTTTAACACGCAATTTCAGCAGGGTACATGCACTACTGGGGTGCGCGGGAAGTTCCACACGCAATTTCAGCAGGGTACGTGTATTTCTGGGGTGCGCGGGAAGTTCCACACGCGATTTCAGCAGGGTACGTGTATTTCTGGGGTACGGGGAAGTTTAACACGCGATTTCAGCAGGGTACGTGTATTACTGGGGTGCGTGGGAAGTTCCACATGCGATTTCAGCAGGGTATGTGTATTTCTGGGTTGGGGAAGTTTAACATGCGATTTCAGCAGGGTACGTGTATTACTGGGGTGCGCAGGAAGTTCCACACGCAATTTCAGCAGGGTACGTGTATTTCTGGGGTGCGGGGAAGTTTAACACGCAATTTCAGCAGGGTACGTGTATTTCTGGGGTACGGGGAAGTTTAACACGCGATTTCAGCAGGGCACGTGTATTACTGGGGTGCGCGGGAAGTTCCACACGCGATTTCAGCAGGGTACGTGTATTTCTGGGGTACGGGGAAGTTTAACACGCGATTTCAGCAGGGTACGTGTATTACTGGGGTGGTTGGGAAGTTCCACATGCAATTTCAGCAGGGTACGTGTATTTCTGGGGAGTGGGGAAGTTTAACATGCGATTTCAGCAGGGTACGTGTATTTCTGGGGTGCGCGGGAAGTTCCACACGTGATTTCAGCAGGGTACGTGTATTTCGGGGGTGCGGGGAAGTTTAACACGTGATTTCAGCAGGGTACATGTATTACTGGGGTGCGTGGGAAGTTCCACACGCAATTTCAGCAGGGTACGTGTATTTCTGGGGTGCGCGGGAAGTTCCACACGTGATTTCAGCAGGGTACGTGTATTTCGGGGGTGCGGGGAAGTTTAACACGTGATTTCAGCAGGGTACATGTATTACTGGGGTGCGTAGGAAGTTCCACACGCAATTTCAGCAGGGTACGTGTATTTCTGGGGTGCGGGGAAGTTTAACACACAATTTCAGCAGGGTACGTGTATTACTGGGTTTGTGGAAAGTTCCACACGCGATTTCAGCAGGGTACGTGTATTTCTAGGGTATGGGGAAGTTTAACACGTGATTTCAGCAGGGTCCGTGTATTACTGGGGTGCGCAGGAAGTTCCAAACGCAATTTCAGCAGGGTACGTGTATTTCTGGGGTGCAGGGAAGTTTAACACGCAATTTCAGCAGGGTACATGCACTACTGGGGTGCGCGGGAAGTTCCACACGCAATTTCAGCAGGGTACGTGTATTTCTGGGCTGCGGGGAAGTTGAACAGGTGATTTCAGCAGGGTACGTGTATTACTGGGGTGCGCAGGAAGTTCCACACACGATTTCAGCAGGGTACGTGTATTTCTGGGGTGCGGGGAAGTTTAACATGCAATTTCAGCAGGGTATGTGTATTACTGGGCTGTGCGGAAAGTTCCACACGCGATTTCAGCAGGGTACGTGTATTTCTGGGGTGGGGGAAGTTTAACACGCGATTTCAGCAGGGTACGTGTATTACTGGGGTGCGCGGGAAGTTCCACACGCAATTTCAGCAGGGTATGTGTATTTCTGGGGTGCGGGGAAGTTTAACACGCAATTTCTGCAGGGTACGTGTATTACAGGAGTGCGCAGGAAGTTTCACACACTATTTCAGCAGGGTACGTGTATTTCTGGGGTGCGGGGAAGTTTAACACGTGATTTCAGCATGGCACGTGTATTACTGGGGTGCGCGGGAAGTTCCACACGCGATTTCAGCAGGGTACGTGTATTTCTGGGGTGCGGGGAAGTTTAACACGCAATTTCAGCAGCGTACGTTTATTACTGGAGTGCGCGGGAAGTTCCACACGCGATTTCAGCAGGGTACGTGTATTTCTGAGGTGTGGGGAAGTTTAACATGCAATTTCAGCAGGGCACGTGTATTACTGGGGTGCGCGGGAAGTTCCACACGCGATTTCAGCAGGGTACGTGTATTTCTGGGGTACGGGGAAGTTTAACACGCGATTTCAGCAGGGTACGTGTATTACTGGGGTGCGTGGGAAGTTCCACATGCGATTTCAGCAGGGTATGTGTATTTCTGGGTTGGGGAAGTTTAACATGCGATTTCAGCAGGGTACGTGTATTACTGGGGTGCGCAGGAAGTTCCACACGCAATTTCAGCAGGGTACGTGTATTCCTGGGGTGCGGGGAAGTTTAACACGCAATTTCAGCAGGGTACGTGTATTTCTGGGGTACGGGGAAGTTTAACACGCGATTTCAGCAGGGCACGTGTATTACTGGGGTGCGCGGGAAGTTCCACACGCGATTTCAGCAGGGTACGTGTATTTCTGGGGTACGGGGAAGTTTAACACGCGATTTCAGCAGGCTACGTGTATTACTGGGGTGGTTGGGAAGTTCCACATGCAATTTCAGCAGGGTACGTGTATTTCTGGGGAGTGGGGAAGTTTAACATGCGATTTCAGCAGGGTACGTGTATTTCTGGGGTGCGCGGGAAGTTCCACACGTGATTTCAGCAGGGTACGTGTATTTCGGGGGTGCGGGGAAGTTTAACACGTGATTTCAGCAGGGTACATGTATTACTGGGGTGCGTGGGAAGTTCCACACGCAATTTCAGCAGGGTACGTGTATTTCTGGGGTGCGCGGGAAGTTCCACACGTGATTTCAGCAGGGTACGTGTATTTCGGGGGTGCGGGGAAGTTTAACACGTGATTTCAGCAGGGTACATGTATTACTGGGGTGCGTAGGAAGTTCCACACGCAATTTCAGCAGGGTACGTGTATTTCTGGGGTGCGGGGAAGTTTAACACACAATTTCAGCAGGGTACGTGTATTACTGGGTTTGTGGAAAGTTCCACACGCGATTTCAGCAGGGTACGTGTATTTCTAGGGTATGGGGAAGTTTAACACGTGATTTCAGCAGGGTCCGTGTATTACTGGGGTGCGCGGGAAGTTCCAAACGCAATTTCAGCAGGGTACGTGTATTTCTGGGGTGCAGGGAAGTTTAACACGCAATTTCAGCAGGGTACATGCACTACTGGGGTGCGCGGGAAGTTCCACACGCAATTTCAGCAGGGTACGTGTATTTCTGGGCTGCGGGGAAGTTGAACAGGTGATTTCAGCAGGGTACGTGTATTACTGGGGTGCGCAGGAAGTTCCACACACGATTTCAGCAGGGTACGTGTATTTCTGGGGTGCGGGGAAGTTTAACATGCAATTTCGGCAGGGTATGTGTATTACTGGGCTGTGCGGAAAGTTCCACACGCGATTTCAGCAGGGTACGTGTATTTCTGGGGTGGGGGAAGTTTAACATGCGATTTCAGCAGACTACGTGTATTACTGGGGTGCGCTGGAAGTTCCACACGCGATTTCAGCAGGGTATGTGTATTTCTGGGGTGGGGGAAGTTTAACATGCGATTTCAGCAGGGTACGTGTATTACTGGGGTGCGCAGGAAGTTCCACATGGGATTTCAGCAGGGTACATGTATTTCTGGGGTACGGGAAGTTTAACACGCAATTCCAGCAGGGTATGTGTATTACTGGGGTGCGCGGGAAGTTCCGCACGCAATTTCAGCAGGGTACGTGTATTCCTGGGGTGCGGGGAAGTTTAACACGCAATTTCAGCAGGGTACGTGTATTTCTGGGGTACGGGGAAGTTTAACACGCGATTTCAGCAGGGCACGTGTATTACTGGGGTGCGCGGGAAGTTCCACACGCGATTTCAGCAGGGTACGTGTATTTCTGGGGTACGGGGAAGTTTAACACGCAATTTCAGCAGGGTACATGTATTACTGGGGTGGTTGGGAAGTTCCACATGCGATTACAGCAGGGTATGTGTATTTCTGGGGAGTGGGGAAGTTTAACATGCGATTTCAGCAGGGTACGTGTATTTCTGGGGTGCGCGGGAAGTTCCACACGTGATTTCAGCAGGGTACGTGTATTTCGGGGGTGCGGGGAAGTTTAACACGTGATTTCAGCAGGGTACATGTATTACTGGGGTGCGTGGGCTGGGGTGCGTGGGAAGTTCCACACGCAATTTCAGCAGGGTACGTGTATTTTTGGGGTGCGCGGGAAGTTCCACACGTGATTTCAGCAGGGTACGTGTATTTCGGGGGTGCGGGGAAGTTTAACACGTGATTTCAGCAGGGTACATGTATTACTGGGGTGCGAAGGAAGTTCCACACGCAATTTCAGCAGGGTACGTGTATTTCTGGGGTGCGGGGAAGTTTAACACACAATTTCAGCAGGGTACGTGTATTACTGGGTTTGTGGAAAGTTCCACACGCGATTTCAGCAGGGTACGTGTATTTCTAGGGTATTGGGAAGTTTAACACGTGATTTCAGCAGGGTCCGTGTATTACTGGGGTGCGCGGGAAGTTCCAAACGCAATTTCAGCAGGGTACGTGTATTTCTGAGGTGTGGGGAAGTTTAACATGCAATTTCAGCAGGGCACGTGTATTACTGGGGTGCGCGGGAAGTTCCACACGCGATTTCAGCAGGGTACGTGTATTTCTGGGGTACGGGGAAGTTTAACACGCGATTTCAGCAGGGTACGTGTATTACTGGGGTGCGTGGGAAGTTCCACATGCGATTTCAGCAGGGTATGTGTATTTCTGGGTTGGGGGAAGTTTAACATGCGATTTCAGCAGGGTACGTGTATTACTGGGGTGCGCAGGAAGTTCCACATGGGATTTCAGCAGGGTACGTGTATTTCTGGGGTACGGGAAGTTTAACACGCAATTCCAGCAGGGTATGTGTATTACTGGGGTGCGCGGGAAGTTCCACACGCAATTTCAGCAGGGTACGTGTATTCCTGGGGTGCGGGAAAGTTTAACACGCAATTTCAGCAGGGTACGTGTATTTCTGGGGTACGGGGAAGTTTAACACGCGATTTCAGCAGGGCACGTGTATTACTGGGGTGCGCGGGAAGTTCCACACGCGATTTCAGCAGGGTACGTGTATTTCTGGGGCACGGGGAAGTTTAACACGCGATTTCAGCAGGGTACGTGTATTACTGGGGTGGTTGGGAAGTTCCACATGCGATTTCAGCAGGGTACGTGTATTTCTGGGGAGTGGGGAAGTTTAACATGCGATTTCAGCAGGGTACGTGTATTTCTGGGGTGCGCGGGAAGTTCCACACGTGATTTCAGCAGGGTACGTGTATTTCGGGGTTGCGGGGAAGTTTAACACGTGATTTCAGCAGGGTACATGTATTACTGGGGTGCGTGGGAAGTTCCACACGCAATTTCAGCAGGGTAAGTGTATTTCTGGGGTGCGGGGAAGTTTAACACACAATTTCAGCAGGGTACGTGTATTACTGGGTTTGTGGAAAGTTCCACACGCGATTTCAGCAGGGTACGTGTATTTCTAGGGTATGGGGAAGTTTAACACGTGATTTCAGCAGGGTCCGTGTATTACTGGGGTGCGCGGGAAGTTCCAAACGCAATTTCAGCAGGGTACGTTTATTTCTGGGGTGCAGGGAAGTTTAACACGCGATTTCAGCAGGGTACATGCACTACTGGGGTGCGCGGGAAGTTCCACACGCAATTTCAGCAGGGTACGTGTATTTCTGGGGTGCGGGGAAGTTGAACAGGTGATTTCAGCAGGGTACGTGTATTACTGGGGTGCGCAGGAAGTTCCACACACGATTTCAGCAGGGTACGTGTATTTCTGGGGTGCGGGGAAGTTTAACATGCAATTTCAGCAGGGTATGTGTATTACTGGGCTGTGCGGGAAGTTCCACACGCGATTTCAGCAGGGTACGTGTATTTCTGGGGTGGGGGAAGTTTAACATGCGATTTCAGCAGACTACGTGTATTACTGGGGTGCGCTGGAAGTTCCACACGCGATTTCAGCAGGGTATGTGTATTTCTGGGGTGGGGGAAGTTTAACATGCGATTTCAGCAGGGTACGTGTATTACTGGGGTGCGCAGGAAGTTCCACATGGGATTTCAGCAGAGTACGTGTATTTCTGGGGTACGGGAAGTTTAACACGCAATTCCAGCAGGGTATGTGTATTACTGGGGTGCGCAGGAAGTTCCACACGCAATTTCAGCAGGGTACGTGTATTCCTGGGGTGCGGGGAAGTTTAACACGCAATTTCAGCAGGGTACGTGTATTTCTGGGGTACGGGGAAGTTTAACACGCGATTTCAGCAGGGCACGTGTATTACTGGGGTGCGCGGGAAGTTCCACACGCGATTTCAGCAGGGTACGTGTATTTCTGGGGTACGGGGAAGTTTAACACGCGATTTCAGCAGGGTACGTTTATTACTGGGGTGGTTGGGAAGTTCCACATGCGATTTCAGCAGGGTACGTGTATTTCTGGGGAGTGGGGAAGTTTAACATGCGATTTCAGCAGGGTACGTGTATTTCTGGGGTGCGCGGGAAGTTCCACACGTGATTTCAGCAGGGTACGTGTATTTCGGGGGTGCGGGGAAGTTTAACACGTGATTTCAGCAGGGTACATGTATTACTGGGGTGCGTGGGAAGTTCCACACGCAATTTCAGCAGGGTACGTGTATTTCTGGGGTGCGCAGGAAGTTCCACACGTGATTTCAGCAGGGTACGTGTATTTCGGGGGTGCGGGGAAGTTTAACACTTGATTTCAGCAGGGTACATGTATTACTGGGGTGCGAAGGAAGTTCCACACGCAATTTCAGCAGGGTACGTGTATTTCTGGGATGCGGGGAAGTTTAACACACAATTTCAGCAGGGTACGTGTATTACTGGGTTTGTGGAAAGTTCCACACGCGATTTCAGCAGGGTACGTGTATTTCTAGGGTATGGGGAAGTTTAACACGTGATTTCAGCAGGATCCGTGTATTACTGGGGTGCGCGGGAAGTTCCAAACGCAATTTCAGCAGGGTACGTGTATTTCTGGGGTGCAGGGAAGTTTAACACGCGATTTCAGCAGGGTACATGCACTACTGGGGTACGCGGGAAGTTCCACACGCAATTTCAGCAGGGTACGTGTATTTCTGGGGTGCGGGGAAGTTGAACAGGTGATTTCAGCAGGGTACGTGTATTACTGGGGTGCGCAGGAAGTTCCACACACGATTTCAGCAGGGTACGTGTATTTCTGGGGTGCGGGGAAGTTTAACATGCAATTTCAGCAGGGTATGTGTATTACTGGGCTGTGCGGGAAGTTCCACACGCGATTTCAGCAGGGTACGTGTATTTCTGGGGTGGGGGAAGTTTAACATGCGATTTCAGCAGACTACGTGTATTACTGGGGTGCGCTGGAAGTTCCACACGCGATTTCAGCAGGGTATGTGTATTTCTGGGGTGGGGGAAGTTTAACATGCGATTTCAGCAGGGTACGTGTATTACTGGGGTGCGCAGGAAGTTCCACATGGGATTTCAGCAGGGTACGTGTATTTCTGGGGTACGGGAAGTTTAACACGCAATTCCAGCAGGGTATGTGTATTACTGGGGTGCGCGGGAAGTTCCACACGCAATTTCAGCAGGGTACGTGTATTCCTGGGGTGCGGGGAAGTTTAACACGCAGTTTCAGCAGGGTACGTGTATTTCTGGGGTACGGGGAAGTTTAACACGCGATTTCAGCAGGGCACGTGTATTACGGGGGTGCGCGGGAAGTTCCACACGCAATTTCAGCAGGGTACGTGTATTTCTGGGGTACGGGGAAGTTTAACACGCGATTTCAGCAGGGTACGTGTATTACTGGGGTGGTTGGGAAGTTCCACATGCGATTTCAGCAGGGTACGTGTATTTCTGGGGAGTGGGGAAGTTTAACATGCGATTTCAGCAGGGTATGTGTATTTCTGGGGTGCGCGGGAAGTTCCACACGTGATTTCAGCAGGGTACGTGTATTTCGGGGGTGCGGGGAAGTTTAACACGTGATTTCAGCAGGGTACATGTATTACTGGGGTGCGTGGGAAGTTCCACACGCAATTTCAGCAGGGTACGTGTATTTCTGGGGTGCGCGGGAAGTTCCACACGTGATTTCAACAGGGTACGTGTATTTCCGAGGTGTGGGGAAGTTTAACACGCAATTTCAGCAGGGCACGTGTATTACTGGGGTGCCCGGGAAGTTCCACACGCGATTTCAGCAGGGTACGTGTATTTCTGGGGTATGGGGAAGTTTAACACGCAATTTCAGCAGGGTACGTGTATTACTGGGGTGCTTGGGAAGTTCCACATGCGATTTCACAGAGTACGTGTATTTCTGGGGAGTGGGGAAGTTTAACATGCGATTTCAGCAGGGTACGTGTATTTCTGGGGTGCGCGGGAAGTTCCACACGTGATTTCAGCAGGGTACGTGTATTTCGGGGGTGCGGGGAAGTTTAACACGTGATTTCAGCAGGGTACATGTATTAATGGGGTGCATGGGAAGTTCCACACGCAATTTCAGCAGGGTACGTGTATTTCTGGGGTGCGGGGAAGTTTTACACACAATTTCAGCAGGGTACGTGTATTACTGGGTTTGTGGAAAGTTCCACACGCGATTTCAGCAGGGTATGTGTATTTCTGGGGTATGGGGAAGTTTAACACGTGATTTCAGAAGGGTCCGTGTATTACTGGTGTGCGCAGGAAGTCCCACATGCAATTTCAGCAGGGTACATGTATTTCTGGGGTGCAGGGAAGTTTAACACGCAATTTCAGCAGGGTACATGTACTACTGGGGTGCGCGGGAAGTTCCACACACAATTTCAGCAGGGTACGTGTATTTGTGGGGTGCGGGGAAGTTTAACAGGCGATTTCAGCAGGGTACGTGTATTACTGGGGTGCGCAGGAAGTTCCACACACGATTTCAACAGGGTACGTGTATTTCTGGGGTGCGGGGAAGTTTAACATGCAATTTCAGCAGGGTACGTTTATTACTGGGGTGTGCAGGAAGTTCCACACGCGATTTCAGCAGGGTACGTGTATTTCTGGGGTGGGGGAAGTTTAACATGCGATTTCAACAGACTACGTGTATTACTGGGGTGCGCTGGAAGTTCCACACGCAATTTCAGCAGGGTATGTGTATTTCTGGGGTGGGGGAAGTTTAACATGCGATTTCAGCAGGGTACGTGTATTACTGGGGTGCGCAGGAAGTTCCACATGGGATTTCAGCAGGGTACGTGTATTTCTGGGGTGCGGAGAAGTTTAACATGCAATTCCAGCAGAGTATGTGTATTACTGGGGTGCGCGGGAAGTTCCACACGCGATTTCAGCAGGGTATGAGTATTTCTGGGGTGCGGGGAAGTTTAACACGTGATTTCAGCAGGGTACGTGTATTACTGGGGTGCGTGGGAAGTTCCACATGCGATTTTAGCAGGGTACGTGTATTTCTGGGGAGCGGGGAAGTTTAACATGCGATTTCAGCAGGGTACGTGTATTTCGGGGGTGCAGGGAAGTTTAACACGTGATTTCAGCAGGGTACATGTATTACTGGGGTGTGCAGGAAGTTCCACACGTGAATTCAGCAGGGTACGTGTATTTCTGGGGTGCGGGGAAGTTTAACACGCAATTTCAGCAGGGTATGTGTATTACTGGGGTGCGTGGAAAGTTCCACACGCGATTTCAGCAGTGTACGTGTATTTCTGGGGTATGGGGAAGTTTAAGACGTGATTTCAGCAGGGTACGTGTATTACTGGGGTGTGCGGGAAGTTCCACACGCAATTTCAGCAGGGTACGTGTATTTCTGGGGTGCAGGGAAGTTTAACATGCAATTTCAGCAGGGTACGTGTATTACTGGGGTGCGCAGGAATTTCTGCACGCGATTTCATCAGGGTACATGTATTTCTGGGGTGCAGGGAAGTTTAACACGCAATTTCAGCAGGGTATGTGTATTACTGGGGTGCGCGGGAAGTTCCACACGCAATTTCAGCAGGGTACGTGTATTTCTGGGGTGCGGGGAAGTTTAACACGCGATTTCAGCAGGGTATGTGTATTACTGGGGTGCGTGGGAAGTACCACATGCAATTTCAGCAGGGTACGTGTATTTCTGGGGAGCGGAGAAGTTTAACATGCGATTTCAGCAGGGTACGTGTATTTCTGGGGTGCGCGGGAAGTTCCACATGCAATTTCAGCAGGGTACGTGTATTTCTGGGGTGCAGGGAAGTTTAACACGCGATTTCAGCAGGGCACGTGTATTACTGGGGTGTGCGGGAAGTTCCACACGCGATTTCAGCAGGGTACATGTATTTCTGGGGAGCGGGGAAGTTTAACACGTGATTTCAGCAGGGTACATGTATTACTGGGGTGCGCGGGAAGTTCCACACGCGATTTCAGCAGAGTACATAACAAGCAATTTCAGCAGGGTATGTGTATTACTGGGGTGAGTGGAAAGTTCCACACGCGATTTCAGCAGTGTACGTGTATTTCTGGGGTATGGGGAAGTTTAACACGCGATTTCAGCAGGGTACATGTATTACTGGGGTGCGCGGGAAGTTCCACACGCGATTTCAGCAGGGTACGTGTATTTCTGGGGTGCGGGGAAGTTTAACATGTGATTTCAGCAGGGTACGTGTATTACTGGGGTGCGCGGGAAGTTCCACACGCAATTTCAGCAGGGTACGTGTATTTCTGGGGTGCGGGGAAGTTTAACATGTGATTTCAGCAGGGTACGTGTATTTCTGGGGTGCGGGGAAGTTTAACATGCGATTTCAGCAGGGTACATGTATTACTGGGGTGCGCGGGAAGTTCCCCACGCGATTTCAGCAGGGTACGTGTATTTCTGGGGTATGGGGAAGTTTAACACGCGATTTCAGCAGGGTACATGTATTACTGGGGTGCGCGGGAAGTTCCACATGCGATTTCAGCAGGGTACGTGTATTTCTGGGGTGCGGGGAAGTTTAACATGTGATTTCAGCAGGGTACGTGTATTTCTGGGGTGCGGGGAAGTTTAACATGCGATTTCAGCAGGGTACATGTATTACTGGGGTGCGCGGGAAGTTCCCCACGCGATTTCAGCAGGGTACGTGTATTTCTGGGGTGCGGGGAAGTTTAACACTCAATTTCAGCAGGGTACGTGTATTACCGGGGTGCGCGGGAAGTTCCACACACGATTTCAGCAGGGTACGTGTATTTCTGGGGTGCGGGGAAGTTTAACACGCAATTTCAGCAGGGTACGTGTATTACTGGGGTGCGCGGGAAGTTCCACACACGATTTCAGCAGGGTACGTGTATTTCTGGGGTGCGGGGAAGTTTAACACGCAATTTCAGCAGGGTACGTGTATTACTGGAGTGCGCGGGAAGTTCCACACACGATTTCAGCAGGGTACGTGTATTTCTAGGGTGCAGGGAAGTTTAACACGCAATTTCAGCAGGGTACGTGTATTTCTGGGGTGCGGGGAAGTTCCACACGCGATTTCAGCAGTGTACGTGTATTTCTGGTGTGCGGGGAAGTTTAACACGCGATTTCAGCAGGGTACGTGTATTACTGGGGTGCGTGGGAAGTACCACCTGCGATTTCAGCAGGGTACGTGTATTTCTGGGGAGCGGAGAAGTTTAACATGCAATTTCAGCAGACTACGTGTATTTCTGGGGTGCGCGGGAAGTTCCACATGCGATTTCAGCACCGTACGTGTATTTCTGGGGTGCGGGGAAGTTTAACACTCAATTTCAGCAGGGTACGTGTATTACTGGGGTGCGCGGGAAGTTCCACACACGATTTCAGCAGGGTACGTGTATTTCTTGGGTGCGGGGAAGTTTAACACACAATTTCAGCAGGGTGCGTGTATTACAGGGGTGCGCAGGAAGTTCCACACACGATTTCAGCAGGGTACGTGTATTTCTGTGGTGCGGGGAAGTTTAACACGCAATTTCAGCAGGGTACGTGTATTACTGGAGTGCGCGGGAAGTTCCAAACACGATTTCAGCAGGGTATGTGTATTTCTGGGGTGCGGGGAAGTTTAACACGCGATTTCAGCAGGGTACGTGTATTACTGGGGTGCGTGGGAAATTCCACATGCGATTTCAGCAGGGTACGTGTATTTCTGGGGAGCGGGAAAGTTTAACATGCAATTTCAGCAGGGTACGTGTATTTCTGGGGTGCATGGGAAGTTCCACATGCGATTTCAGCAGGGTACGTGTATTTCGGGGGTGCGGGGAAGTTTAACACGTGATTTCAGCAGGGTACGTGTATTACTGGGGTGCGCAGGAAATTCCACACGCGATTTCAGCAGGGTACGTGTATTTCTGGGGTGCGGGGAAGTTTAACACGCATTTTCAGCAGGGTATGTTTATTACTGGGGTGAGTGGAAAGTTCCACACGCGATTTCAGCAGTGTACGTGTATTTCTGGGGTATGGGGAAGTTTAACACGTGATTTCAGCAGGGCACGTGTATTACTGGGGTGCAGGGAAGTTTAACACGCGATTTCAGCAGGGGAAATGTACTACTGGGGTGCGCGGGAAGTTCCACACGCAATTTCAGCAGGGTACGTGTATTTCTGAGGTGAGGGGAATGTTTAACAGGCGATTTCAGCAGGGTACGTGTATTACTGGGGTGCGCAGGAAGTTCCACATGGGATTTCAGCAGGGTACGTGTATTTCTGGGGTGCGGGGAACTTTAACACGCAATTCCAGCAGGGTATGTGTATAACTGGGGTGCGCGTCAAGTTCCACACGCGATTTCAGCAGGGTATGTGTATTTCTGGTGTGCGGGGAAGTTTAACACGTGATTTCAGCAGGGTACGTGTATTACTGGGGTGCGTGGGAAGTTCCACATGCGATTTCAGCAGGGTACGTGTATTTCTGGGGAGCGGGGAAGTTTAACATGCGATTTCAGCAGGGTATGTGTATTTCTGGGGTGCACGGGAAGTTCCACATGCGATTTCAGCAGGGTACGTGTATTTCGGGGGTGCAGGGAAGTTTAACAAGTGATTTCAGCAGGGTACATGTATTACTGGGGTGCGCGGGAAGTTCCACACGTGAATTCAGCAGGGTACCTGTATTTCTGGGTTGCGGGGAAGTTTAACACGCAATTTCAGCAGGGTATGTGTATTACTGGGGTGCGTGGAAAGTTCCACACGCGATTTCAGCAGTGTACGTGTATTTCTGGGGTATGGCGAAGTTTAAGACGTGATTTCAGCAGGGTACGTGTATTTCTGGGATCCGGGGAAGTTTAACACGCAATTTCAGCAGGGTACGTGTATTACTGGGGTGCGCGGGAAGTTCCACACGCGATTTCATCAGGGTACATGTATTTCTGGGGTGCAGGGAAGTTTAACACGCAATTTCAGCAGCGTACGTGTATTACTGGGGTGCGCGGGAAGTTCCACACGCGATTTCAGCAGGGTACGTGTATTTGTGGGGTGCGGGGAAGTTTAACAGGCGATTTCAGCAGGGTACGTGTATTACTGGGGTGCGCAGGAAGTTCCACACACGATTTCAACAGGGTACGTGTATTTCTGGGGTGCGGGGAAGTTTAACATGCAATTTCAGCAGGGTACGTTTATTACTGGGGTGTGCAGGAAGTTCCACACGCGATTTCAGCAGGGTACGTGTATTTCTGGGGTGGGGGAAGTTTAACATGCGATTTCAACAGACTACGTGTATTACTGGGGTGCGCTGGAAGTTCCACACGCAATTTCAGCAGGGTATGTGTATTTCTGGGGTGGGGGAAGTTTAACATGCGATTTCAGCAGGGTACGTGTATTACTGGGGTGCGCAGGAAGTTCCACATGGGATTTCAGCAGGGTACGTGTATTTCTGGGGTGCGGAGAAGTTTAACATGCAATTCCAGCAGAGTATGTGTATTACTGGGGTGCGCGGGAAGTTCCACACGCGATTTCAGCAGGGTATGAGTATTTCTGGGGTGCGGGGAAGTTTAACACGTGATTTCAGCAGGGTACGTGTATTACTGGGGTGCGTGGGAAGTTCCACATGCGATTTTAGCAGGGTACGTGTATTTCTGGGGAGCGGGGAAGTTTAACATGCGATTTCAGCAGGGTACGTGTATTTCGGGGGTGCAGGGAAGTTTAACACGTGATTTCAGCAGGGTACATGTATTACTGGGGTGTGCAGGAAGTTCCACACGTGAATTCAGCAGGGTACGTGTATTTCTGGGGTGCGGGGAAGTTTAACACGCAATTTCAGCAGGGTATGTGTATTACTGGGGTGCGTGGAAAGTTCCACACGCGATTTCAGCAGTGTACGTGTATTTCTGGGGTATGGGGAAGTTTAAGACGTGATTTCAGCAGGGTACGTGTATTACTGGGGTGTGCGGGAAGTTCCACACGCAATTTCAGCAGGGTACGTGTATTTCTGGGGTGCAGGGAAGTTTAACATGCAATTTCAGCAGGGTACGTGTATTACTGGGGTGCGCAGGAATTTCTGCACGCGATTTCATCAGGGTACATGTATTTCTGGGGTGCAGGGAAGTTTAACACGCAATTTCAGCAGGGTATGTGTATTACTGGGGTGCGCGGGAAGTTCCACACGCAATTTCAGCAGGGTACGTGTATTTCTGGGGTGCGGGGAAGTTTAACACGCGATTTCAGCAGGGTATGTGTATTACTGGGGTGCGTGGGAAGTACCACATGCAATTTCAGCAGGGTACGTGTATTTCTGGGGAGCGGAGAAGTTTAACATGCGATTTCAGCAGGGTACGTGTATTTCTGGGGTGCGCGGGAAGTTCCACATGCAATTTCAGCAGGGTACGTGTATTTCTGGGGTGCAGGGAAGTTTAACACGCGATTTCAGCAGGGCACGTGTATTACTGGGGTGTGCGGGAAGTTCCACACGCGATTTCAGCAGGGTACATGTATTTCTGGGGAGCGGGGAAGTTTAACACGTGATTTCAGCAGGGTACATGTATTACTGGGGTGCGCGGGAAGTTCCACACGCGATTTCAGCAGAGTACATAACAAGCAATTTCAGCAGGGTATGTGTATTACTGGGGTGAGTGGAAAGTTCCACACGCGATTTCAGCAGTGTACGTGTATTTCTGGGGTATGGGGAAGTTTAACACGCGATTTCAGCAGGGTACATGTATTACTGGGGTGCGCGGGAAGTTCCACACGCGATTTCAGCAGGGTACGTGTATTTCTGGGGTGCGGGGAAGTTTAACATGTGATTTCAGCAGGGTACGTGTATTACTGGGGTGCGCGGGAAGTTCCACACGCAATTTCAGCAGGGTACGTGTATTTCTGGGGTGCGGGGAAGTTTAACATGTGATTTCAGCAGGGTACGTGTATTTCTGGGGTGCGGGGAAGTTTAACATGCGATTTCAGCAGGGTACATGTATTACTGGGGTGCGCGGGAAGTTCCCCACGCGATTTCAGCAGGGTACGTGTATTTCTGGGGTATGGGGAAGTTTAACACGCGATTTCAGCAGGGTACATGTATTACTGGGGTGCGCGGGAAGTTCCACATGCGATTTCAGCAGGGTACGTGTATTTCTGGGGTGCGGGGAAGTTTAACATGTGATTTCAGCAGGGTACGTGTATTTCTGGGGTGCGGGGAAGTTTAACATGCGATTTCAGCAGGGTACATGTATTACTGGGGTGCGCGGGAAGTTCCCCACGCGATTTCAGCAGGGTACGTGTATTTCTGGGGTGCGGGGAAGTTTAACACTCAATTTCAGCAGGGTACGTGTATTACCGGGGTGCGCGGGAAGTTCCACACACGATTTCAGCAGGGTACGTGTATTTCTGGGGTGCGGGGAAGTTTAACACGCAATTTCAGCAGGGTACGTGTATTACTGGGGTGCGCGGGAAGTTCCACACACGATTTCAGCAGGGTACGTGTATTTCTGGGGTGCGGGGAAGTTTAACACGCAATTTCAGCAGGGTACGTGTATTACTGGAGTGCGCGGGAAGTTCCACACACGATTTCAGCAGGGTACGTGTATTTCTAGGGTGCAGGGAAGTTTAACACGCAATTTCAGCAGGGTACGTGTATTTCTGGGGTGCGGGGAAGTTCCACACGCGATTTCAGCAGTGTACGTGTATTTCTGGTGTGCGGGGAAGTTTAACACGCGATTTCAGCAGGGTACGTGTATTACTGGGGTGCGTGGGAAGTACCACCTGCGATTTCAGCAGGGTACGTGTATTTCTGGGGAGCGGAGAAGTTTAACATGCAATTTCAGCAGACTACGTGTATTTCTGGGGTGCGCGGGAAGTTCCACATGCGATTTCAGCACCGTACGTGTATTTCTGGGGTGCGGGGAAGTTTAACACTCAATTTCAGCAGGGTACGTGTATTACTGGGGTGCGCGGGAAGTTCCACACACGATTTCAGCAGGGTACGTGTATTTCTTGGGTGCGGGGAAGTTTAACACACAATTTCAGCAGGGTGCGTGTATTACAGGGGTGCGCAGGAAGTTCCACACACGATTTCAGCAGGGTACGTGTATTTCTGTGGTGCGGGGAAGTTTAACACGCAATTTCAGCAGGGTACGTGTATTACTGGAGTGCGCGGGAAGTTCCAAACACGATTTCAGCAGGGTATGTGTATTTCTGGGGTGCGGGGAAGTTTAACACGCGATTTCAGCAGGGTACGTGTATTACTGGGGTGCGTGGGAAATTCCACATGCGATTTCAGCAGGGTACGTGTATTTCTGGGGAGCGGGAAAGTTTAACATGCAATTTCAGCAGGGTACGTGTATTTCTGGGGTGCATGGGAAGTTCCACATGCGATTTCAGCAGGGTACGTGTATTTCGGGGGTGCGGGGAAGTTTAACACGTGATTTCAGCAGGGTACGTGTATTACTGGGGTGCGCAGGAAATTCCACACGCGATTTCAGCAGGGTACGTGTATTTCTGGGGTGCGGGGAAGTTTAACACGCATTTTCAGCAGGGTATGTTTATTACTGGGGTGAGTGGAAAGTTCCACACGCGATTTCAGCAGTGTACGTGTATTTCTGGGGTATGGGGAAGTTTAACACGTGATTTCAGCAGGGCACGTGTATTACTGGGGTGCAGGGAAGTTTAACACGCGATTTCAGCAGGGGAAATGTACTACTGGGGTGCGCGGGAAGTTCCACACGCAATTTCAGCAGGGTACGTGTATTTCTGAGGTGAGGGGAATGTTTAACAGGCGATTTCAGCAGGGTACGTGTATTACTGGGGTGCGCAGGAAGTTCCACATGGGATTTCAGCAGGGTACGTGTATTTCTGGGGTGCGGGGAACTTTAACACGCAATTCCAGCAGGGTATGTGTATAACTGGGGTGCGCGTCAAGTTCCACACGCGATTTCAGCAGGGTATGTGTATTTCTGGTGTGCGGGGAAGTTTAACACGTGATTTCAGCAGGGTACGTGTATTACTGGGGTGCGTGGGAAGTTCCACATGCGATTTCAGCAGGGTACGTGTATTTCTGGGGAGCGGGGAAGTTTAACATGCGATTTCAGCAGGGTACGTGTATTTCTGGGGTGCACGGGAAGTTCCACATGCGATTTCAGCAGGGTACGTGTATTTCGGGGGTGCAGGGAAGTTTAACAAGTGATTTCAGCAGGGTACATGTATTACTGGGGTGCGCGGGAAGTTCCACACGTGAATTCAGCAGGGTACCTGTATTTCTGGGTTGCGGGGAAGTTTAACACGCAATTTCAGCAGGGTATGTGTATTACTGGGGTGCGTGGAAAGTTCCACACGCGATTTCAGCAGTGTACGTGTATTTCTGGGGTATGGCGAAGTTTAAGACGTGATTTCAGCAGGGTACGTGTATTTCTGGGATCCGGGGAAGTTTAACACGCAATTTCAGCAGGGTACGTGTATTACTGGGGTGCGCGGGAAGTTCCACACGCGATTTCATCAGGGTACATGTATTTCTGGGGTGCAGGGAAGTTTAACACGCAATTTCAGCAGCGTACGTGTATTACTGGGGTGCGCGGGAAGTTCCACACGCGATTTCAGCAGGGTACGTGTATTTCTGGGGTGCGGGGAAGTTTAACACGCGATTTCAGAAGGGTATGTGTATTACTGGGGTGCGTGGGAAGTACCACATGCAATTTCAGCAGGGTACGTGTATTTCTGGGGAGCGGAGAAGTTTAACATGCGATTTCAGCAGGGTATGTGTATTTCTGGGGTGCGCGGGAAGTTCCACATGCGATTTCAGCAGGGTACGTGCATTTCCGGGGTGCGGGGAAGTTTAACACGCGATTTCAGCAGGGCACGTGTATTTCTGGGGTATGGGGAAGTTTAAGACGTGATTTCAGCAGGGTACGTGTATTACTGGGGTGCGCGGGAAGTTCCACACACAATTTCAGCAGGGTACGTGTATTTCTGTGGTGCGGGGAAGTTTAACACGCAATTTCAGCAGGGTACGTGTATTACTGGGGTGCGCGGGAAGTTCCACACGCGATTTCAGCAGGGTACATGTATTTCTGGGGTGCGGGGAAGTTTAACATGTGATTTCAGCAGGGTACGTGTATTACTGGGGTGCGCGGGAAGTTCCACACACGATTTCAGCAGGGTACGTGTATTTCTGGGGAGCGGGGAAGTTTAACATGCGATTTCAGCAGGGTACGTGTATTACTGGGGTGCGCGGGAAGTTCCACACGTGATTTCAGCAGGGTACGTGTATTTCTGGGGTGCGGGGAAGTTTAACACTCAATTTCAGCAGGGTCCGTGTATTACCGGGGTGCGCGGGAAGTTCCACACACGATTTCAACTGGGTACGTGTATTTCTGGGGTGCGGGGAAGTTTAACACGCAATTTCAGCAGGGTACGTGTATTACTGGGGTGCGCGGGAAGTTCCACATGCGATTTCAGCAGCGTACGTGTATTTCTGGGGTGCGGGGAAGTTTAACACGCGATTTCAGCAGGGCACGTGTATTACTGGGGTGCGGGGGAAGTTCCACACACAATTTCAGCAGGGTACATGTATTTCTGGGGAGCGGGGAAGTTTAACATGCAATTTCAGCAGGGTACGTGTATTTCTGGGGTGCACGGGAAGTTCCACACCCGATTTCAGCAGGGTACATGTATTTCTGGGGAGCGGGGAAGTTTAACAAGCAATTTCAGCAGGGTATGTGTTTTACTGGGGTGCGTGGAAAGTTCCACACGCGATTTCAGCAGTGTACGTGTATTTCTGTGGCATGAGGAAGTTTAAGACGTGATTTCAGCAGGGTACGTGTATTACTGGGGTGCGCAGGAAGTTCCACACACGATTTCAGCAGAGTACGTGTATTTCTGGGGTGCGGGGAAGTTTAACACGCAATTTCAGCAGGGTACGTTTATTACTGGGGTGCGCGGGAAGTTCCACACGCGATTTCAGCAGGGTACATGTATTTCTGGAGTGCGGGAAGTTTAACACGCGATTTCAGCAGGGTACATGTATTACTGGGGTGCACGGGAAGTTCCACACGCGATTTCAGCAGGGTATGTGTATTTCTGGGGTGCGGGGAAGTTTAACATGTGATTTCAGCAGGGTACGTGTATTACTGGGGTGCGCGGGAAGTTCCACACACGATTTCAGCAGGGTACGTGTATTTCTGGGGAGCGGGGAAGTTTAACATGCGATTTCAGCAGGGTACGTGTATTACTGGGGTGCGCGGGAAGTTCCACACGTGATTTCAGCAGGGTACGTGTATTTCTGGGGTGCGGGGAAGTTTAACACTCAATTTCAGCAGGGTACGTGTATTACCGGGGTGCGCGGGAAGTTCCACACACGATTTCAACAGGGTACGTGTATTTCTGGGGTGCGGGGAAGCTTAACACGCAATTTCAGCAGGGTACGTGTATTACTGGGGTGCGCGGGAAGTTCCACACACGATTTCAGCAGGGTACGTGTATTTCTGTGGTGCGGGGAAGTTTAACACGCAATTTCAGCAGGGTACGTGTATTACTGGAGTGCGCGGGAAGTTCCACACACAATTTCAGCAGGGTATGTGTATTTCTGGGGTGCAGGGAAGTTTAACACGCAATTTCAGCAGGGTACGTGTATTACTGGAGTGTGCGGGAAGTTCCACACACGATTTCAGCAGGGTACGTGTATTTCTGGGGTGTGGGGAAGTTCCACACGCGATTTCAGCAAGGTACGTGTATTTCTGGTGTGCGGGGAAGTTTAACACGCGATTTCAGCAGGGTACGTGTATTACTGGGGTGCGTGGGAAGTACCACCTGCGATTTCAGCTGAGTACGTGTATTTCTGGGGAGCGGAGAAGTTTAACATGCGATTTCAGCAGGGTACGTGTATTTCTGGGGTGCGCGGGAAGTTCCACATGCGATTTTAGCAGCGTACGTGTATTTCTGGGGTGCGGGGAAGTTTAACACGCGATTTCAGCAGGGCACGTGTATTACTGGGTTGCGGGGGAAGTTCCACACGCGATTTCAGCAGGGTACATGTATTTCTGGGGAGCAGGGAAGTTTAACATGCGATTTCAGCAGGGTACGTGTATTTCTGGGGTGCACGGGAAGTTCCACATGCGATTTCAGCAGGGTACGTGTATTTCGGCGGTGCGGGGAAGATTAACACGTGATTTCAGCAGGGTACATGTATTACTAGAGTGCGCGTGAAGTTCCACACGCAATTTCAGCAGGGTACGTGTATTTCTGGGGTGCGGGGAAGTTTAACATGCAATTTCAGCAGGGTATGTGTATTACTCGGGTGCGTGGAAAGTTCCACACGCGATTCCAGCAGTGTACGTGTATTTCTGGGGTATGAGGAAGTTTAACACGTGATTTCAGCATGGTACGTGTAATATTGGGTTGTGCGTGAAGTTCCACACGCAATCTCAGCAGGGTACGTATATTTCTGGGGTGCGGGGAAGTTTAACACGCAATTTCAGCAGGGTACGTTTATTACTCGAGTGCTTGGGAAGTTTCACATGCTATTTCAGCAGGGTACGTGTATTTCTGGGGTGCGGGGAAGTTAAACACGCAATTTCAGCAGGGTATGTGTATTACAAAGGTGCGTGGAAAGTTCCACACGAGATTTCAGCAGTGTACGTGTATTTCTGGGGTATGGGGAAGTTTAAGACGTGATTTCAGCACGGTACGTGTATTACTGGGGTGCGCGGGAAGTTCCACACGCAATTTCAGCACGGTACGTGTATTTCTGGGGTGCAGGGAAGTTTAACACGCAATTTCAGCAGGGTACGTGTATTTCTGGGGAGCGGAGAAGTTTATCATGCAATTTCAGCAGGGTACGTGTATTTCTGGGGTGCGCGGGAAGTTCCACATGCAATTTCAGCAGGGTACGTGTATTTCTGGGGTACGGGGAAGTTTAACACGCGATTTCAGCAGGGCACGTGTACTACTGGGGTGTGCGGGAAGTTCCACACGCGATTTCAGCAGGGTACATGTATTTCTGGCGTGCACGGGAAGTTCTACATGCGATTTCAGCAGGGTACGTGTATTTCGGGGGTGCGGGGAAGTTTAACACGTGATTTCAGCAGGGTACATGTATTACTGGGGTGCGCGGGAAGTTCCACACGCGATTTCAGCAGAGTACATAACAAGCAATTTCAGCAGGGTATGTGTATTACGGGGGTGCGTGGAAAGTTCCACACGCGATTTCAGCAGTGTACGTGTATTTCTGGGGTATGGGGAAGTTTAAGACGTGATTTCAGCAGGGTACGTGTATTACTGGGGTGCGCGGGAAGTTCCACACGCGATTTCAGCAGGGTACGTGTATTTCTGGGGTGCAGGGAAGTTTAACACGCAATTTCAGCAGGGTACGTGTATTACTGGGGTGTGCGGGAAGTTCCACACGCGATTTCAGCAGGGTACATGTATTTCTGGGGTGCGGGGAAGTTTAACACGCGATTTCAGCAGGGTACATGTATTACTGGGGTGCGCGGGAAGTTCCACACGCGATTTCAGCAGGGTACGTGTATTTCTGGGGTGCGGGGAAGTTTAACATGTGATTTCAGCAGGGTACGTGTATTACTGGGGTGCGCGGGAAGTTCCACACACGATTTCAGCAAGGTACGTGTATTTCTGGGGTGCGGAGAAGTTTAACACGCGATTTCAGCAGGGTACGTGTATTACTGGGGTGCGTGGGAAGTTTCACACACTATTTCAGCACGGTACGTGTATTTCTGGGGTGCGGCGAAGTTTACCACGTGATTTCAGCATGGCACGTGTATTACTGGGGTGCGCGGGAAGTTCCACATGCGATTTCAGCAGGGTACGTGTATTTCTGGGGTGCGGAGAAGTTTAACACGCGATTTCAGCAGGGTACGTGTATTACTGGGGTGCGTGGGAAGTTCCACACGCGATTTCAGCAGGGTATGTGTATTTCTTGGGTGCGGGGAAGTTTAACACTCAATTTCAGCAGGGTACGTGTATTACTGGGGTGCGGGGGAAGTTCCACACACAATTTCAGCAGGGTACATGTATTTCTGGGGAGCGGGGAAGTTTAACATGCAATTTCAGCAGGGTACGTGTATTTCTGGGGTGCACGGGAAGTTCCACACCCGATTTCAGCAGGGTATATGTATTTCTGGGGAGCGGGGAAGTTTAACAAGCAATTTCAGCAGGGTATGTGTTTTACTGGGGTGCGTGGAAAGTTCCACACGCGATTTCAGCAGTGTACGTGTATTTCTGTGGCATGAGGAAGTTTAAGACGTGATTTCAGCAGGGTACGTGTATTACTGGGGTGCGCGGGAAGTTCCACACACGATTTCAGCAGGGTACATGTATTTCTGGAGTGCGGGAAGTTCCACACGCGATTTCAGCAGGGTACGTGTATTTCTGGGGTGCATGGGAAGTTCCACATGCGATTTCAGCAGGGTACGTGTATTTCGGGGGTGCGGGGAAGTTTAACACGTGATTTCAGCAGGGTACGTGTATTACTGGGGTGCGCAGGAAATTCCACACGCGATTTCAGCAGGGTACGTGTATTTCTGGGGTGCGGGGAAGTTTAACACGCATTTTCAGCAGGGTATGTTTATTACTGGGGTGAGTGGAAAGTTCCACACGCGATTTCAGCAGTGTACGTGTATTTCTGGGGTATGGGGAAGTTTAACACGTGATTTCAGCAGGGCACGTGTATTACTGGGGTGCAGGGAAGTTTAACACGCGATTTCAGCAGGGGAAATGTACTACTGGGGTGCGCGGGAAGTTCCACACGCAATTTCAGCAGGGTACGTGTATTTCTGAGGTGAGGGGAATGTTTAACAGGCGATTTCAGCAGGGTACGTGTATTACTGGGGTGCGCAGGAAGTTCCACATGGGATTTCAGCAGGGTACGTGTATTTCTGGGGTGCGGGGAACTTTAACACGCAATTCCAGCAGGGTATGTGTATAACTGGGGTGCGCGTCAAGTTCCACACGCGATTTCAGCAGGGTATGTGTATTTCTGGTGTGCGGGGAAGTTTAACACGTGATTTCAGCAGGGTACGTGTATTACTGGGGTGCGTGGGAAGTTCCACATGCGATTTCAGCAGGGTACGTGTATTTCTGGGGAGCGGGGAAGTTTAACATGCGATTTCAGCAGAGTACGTGTATTTCTGGGGTGCACGGGAAGTTCCACATGCGATTTCAGCAGGGTACGTGTATTTCGGGGGTGCAGGGAAGTTTAACAAGTGATTTCAGCAGGGTACATGTATTACTGGGGTGCGCGGGAAGTTCCACACGTGAATTCAGCAGGGTACCTGTATTTCTGGGTTGCGGGGAAGTTTAACACGCAATTTCAGCAGGGTATGTGTATTACTGGGGTGCGTGGAAAGTTCCACACGCGATTTCAGCAGTGTACGTGTATTTCTGGGGTATGGCGAAGTTTAAGACGTGATTTCAGCAGGGTACGTGTATTTCTGGGATCCGGGGAAGTTTAACACGCAATTTCAGCAGGGTACGTGTATTACTGGGGTGCGCGGGAAGTTCCACACGCGATTTCATCAGGGTACATGTATTTCTGGGGTGCAGGGAAGTTTAACACGCAATTTCAGCAGCGTACGTGTATTACTGGGGTGCGCGGGAAGTTCCACACGCGATTTCAGCAGGGTACGTGTATTTCTGGGGTGCGGGGAAGTTTAACACGCGATTTCAGAAGGGTATGTGTATTACTGGGGTGCGTGGGAAGTACCACATGCAATTTCAGCAGGGTACGTGTATTTCTGGGGAGCGGAGAAGTTTAACATGCGATTTCAGCAGGGTATGTGTATTTCTGGGGTGCGCGGGAAGTTCCACATGCGATTTCAGCAGGGTACGTGCATTTCCGGGGTGCGGGGAAGTTTAACACGCGATTTCAGCAGGGCACGTGTATTACTGGGGTGTGCGGGAATTTCCACACGCGATTTCAGCAGGGTACATGTATTTCTGGGGAGCGGGGAAGTTTAACAAGCAATTTCAGCAGGGTATGTGTTTTACAGGGGTGCGTGGAAAGTTCCGCACGCGATTTCAGCAGTGTACGTGTATTTCTGGGGTATGGGGAAGTTTAAGACGTGATTTCAGCAGGGTACGTGTATTACTGGGGTGCGCGGGAAGTTCCACACACAATTTCAGCAGGGTACGTGTATTTCTGTGGTGCGGGGAAGTTTAACACGCAATTTCAGCAGGGTACGTGTATTACTGGGGTGCGCGGGAAGTTCCACACGCGATTTCAGCAGGGTACATGTATTTCTGGGGTGCGGGGAAGTTTAACATGTGATTTCAGCAGGGTACGTGTATTACTGGGGTGCGCGGGAAGTTCCACACACGATTTCAGCAGGGTACGTGTATTTCTGGGGAGCGGGGAAGTTTAACATGCGATTTCAGCAGGGTACGTGTATTACTGGGGTGCGCGGGAAGTTCCACACGTGATTTCAGCAGGGTACGTGTATTTCTGGGGTGCGGGGAAGTTTAACACTCAATTTCAGCAGGGTCCGTGTATTACCGGGGTGCGCGGGAAGTTCCACACACGATTTCAACTGGGTACGTGTATTTCTGGGGTGCGGGGAAGTTTAACACGCAATTTCAGCAGGGTACGTGTATTACTGGGGTGCGCGGGAAGTTCCACATGCGATTTCAGCAGCGTACGTGTATTTCTGGGGTGCGGGGAAGTTTAACACGCGATTTCAGCAGGGCACGTGTATTACTGGGGTGCGGGGGAAGTTCCACACACAATTTCAGCAGGGTACATGTATTTCTGGGGAGCGGGGAAGTTTAACATGCAATTTCAGCAGGGTACGTGTATTTCTGGGGTGCACGGGAAGTTCCACACCCGATTTCAGCAGGGTACATGTATTTCTGGGGAGCGGGGAAGTTTAACAAGCAATTTCAGCAGGGTATGTGTTTTACTGGGGTGCGTGGAAAGTTCCACACGCGATTTCAGCAGTGTACGTGTATTTCTGTGGCATGAGGAAGTTTAAGACGTGATTTCAGCAGGGTACGTGTATTACTGGGGTGCGCAGGAAGTTCCACACACGATTTCAGCAGAGTACGTGTATTTCTGGGGTGCGGGGAAGTTTAACACGCAATTTCAGCAGGGTACGTTTATTACTGGGGTGCGCGGGAAGTTCCACACGCGATTTCAGCAGGGTACATGTATTTCTGGAGTGCGGGAAGTTTAACACGCGATTTCAGCAGGGTACATGTATTACTGGGGTGCACGGGAAGTTCCACACGCGATTTCAGCAGGGTATGTGTATTTCTGGGGTGCGGGGAAGTTTAACATGTGATTTCAGCAGGGTACGTGTATTACTGGGGTGCGCGGGAAGTTCCACACACGATTTCAGCAGGGTACGTGTATTTCTGGGGAGCGGGGAAGTTTAACATGCGATTTCAGCAGGGTACGTGTATTACTGGGGTGCGCGGGAAGTTCCACACGTGATTTCAGCAGGGTACGTGTATTTCTGGGGTGCGGGGAAGTTTAACACTCAATTTCAGCAGGGTACGTGTATTACCGGGGTGCGCGGGAAGTTCCACACACGATTTCAACAGGGTACGTGTATTTCTGGGGTGCGGGGAAGCTTAACACGCAATTTCAGCAGGGTACGTGTATTACTGGGGTGCGCGGGAAGTTCCACACACGATTTCAGCAGGGTACGTGTATTTCTGTGGTGCGGGGAAGTTTAACACGCAATTTCAGCAGGGTACGTGTATTACTGGAGTGCGCGGGAAGTTCCACACACAATTTCAGCAGGGTATGTGTATTTCTGGGGTGCAGGGAAGTTTAACACGCAATTTCAGCAGGGTACGTGTATTACTGGAGTGTGCGGGAAGTTCCACACACGATTTCAGCAGGGTACGTGTATTTCTGGGGTGTGGGGAAGTTCCACACGCGATTTCAGCAAGGTACGTGTATTTCTGGTGTGCGGGGAAGTTTAACACGCGATTTCAGCAGGGTACGTGTATTACTGGGGTGCGTGGGAAGTACCACCTGCGATTTCAGCTGAGTACGTGTATTTCTGGGGAGCGGAGAAGTTTAACATGCGATTTCAGCAGGGTACGTGTATTTCTGGGGTGCGCGGGAAGTTCCACATGCGATTTTAGCAGCGTACGTGTATTTCTGGGGTGCGGGGAAGTTTAACACGCGATTTCAGCAGGGCACGTGTATTACTGGGTTGCGGGGGAAGTTCCACACGCGATTTCAGCAGGGTACATGTATTTCTGGGGAGCAGGGAAGTTTAACATGCGATTTCAGCAGGGTACGTGGATTTCTGGGGTGCACGGGAAGTTCCACATGCGATTTCAGCAGGGTACGTGTATTTCGGCGGTGCGGGGAAGATTAACACGTGATTTCAGCAGGGTACATGTATTACTAGAGTGCGCGTGAAGTTCCACACGCAATTTCAGCAGGGTACGTGTATTTCTGGGGTGCGGGGAAGTTTAACATGCAATTTCAGCAGGGTATGTGTATTACTCGGGTGCGTGGAAAGTTCCACACGCGATTCCAGCAGTGTACGTGTATTTCTGGGGTATGAGGAAGTTTAACACGTGATTTCAGCATGGTACGTGTAATATTGGGTTGTGCGTGAAGTTCCACACGCAATCTCAGCAGGGTACGTGTATTTCTGGGGTGCGGGGAAGTTTAACACGCAATTTCAGCAGGGTACGTTTATTACTCGAGTGCTCGGGAAGTTTCACATGCTATTTCAGCAGGGTACGTGTATTTCTGGGGTGCGGGGAAGTTAAACACGCAATTTCAGCAGGGTATGTGTATTACAAAGGTGCGTGGAAAGTTCCACACGAGATTTCAGCAGTGTACGTGTATTTCTGGGGTATGGGGAAGTTTAAGACGTGATTTCAGCACGGTACGTGTATTACTGGGGTGCGCGGGAAGTTCCACACGCAATTTCAGCACGGTACGTGTATTTCTGGGGTGCAGGGAAGTTTAACACGCAATTTCAGCAGGGTACGTGTATTTCTGGGGAGCGGAGAAGTTTATCATGCAATTTCAGCAGGGTACGTGTATTTCTGGGGTGCGCGGGAAGTTCCACATGCAATTTCAGCAGGGTACGTGTATTTCTGGGGTACGGGGAAGTTTAACACGCGATTTCAGCAGGGCACGTGTACTACTGGGGTGTGCGGGAAGTTCCACACGCGATTTCAGCAGGGTACATGTATTTCTGGCGTGCACGGGAAGTTCTACATGCGATTTCAGCAGGGTACGTGTATTTCGGGGGTGCGGGGAAGTTTAACACGTGATTTCAGCAGGGTACATGTATTACTGGGGTGCGCGGGAAGTTCCACACGCGATTTCAGCAGAGTACATAACAAGCAATTTCAGCAGGGTATGTGTATTACGGGGGTGCGTGGAAAGTTCCACACGCGATTTCAGCAGTGTACGTGTATTTCTGGGGTATGGGGAAGTTTAAGACGTGATTTCAGCAGGGTACGTGTATTACTGGGGTGCGCGGGAAGTTCCACACGCGATTTCAGCAGGGTACGTGTATTTCTGGGGTGCAGGGAAGTTTAACACGCAATTTCAGCAGGGTACGTGTATTACTGGGGTGTGCGGGAAGTTCCACACGCGATTTCAGCAGGGTACATGTATTTCTGGGGTGCGGGGAAGTTTAACACGCGATTTCAGCAGGGTACATGTATTACTGGGGTGCGCGGGAAGTTCCACACGCGATTTCAGCAGGGTACGTGTATTTCTGGGGTGCGGGGAAGTTTAACATGTGATTTCAGCAGGGTACGTGTATTACTGGGGTGCGCGGGAAGTTCCACACACGATTTCAGCAAGGTACGTGTATTTCTGGGGTGCGGAGAAGTTTAACACGCGATTTCAGCAGGGTACGTGTATTACTGGGGTGCGTGGGAAGTTTCACACACTATTTCAGCACGGTACGTGTATTTCTGGGGTGCGGCGAAGTTTACCACGTGATTTCAGCATGGCACGTGTATTACTGGGGTGCGCGGGAAGTTCCACATGCGATTTCAGCAGGGTACGTGTATTTCTGGGGTGCGGAGAAGTTTAACACGCGATTTCAGCAGGGTACGTGTATTACTGGGGTGCGTGGGAAGTTCCACACGCGATTTCAGCAGGGTATGTGTATTTCTTGGGTGCGGGGAAGTTTAACACTCAATTTCAGCAGGGTACGTGTATTACCGGGGTGCGCGGGAAGTTCCACACACGATTTCAACAGGGTACGTGTATTTCTGGGGTGCGGGGAAGTTTAACACGCAATTTCAGCAGGGTACGTGTATTACTGGGGTGCGCGGGAAGTTCCACATGCGATTTCAGCAGCGTACGTGTATTTCTGGGGTGCGGGGAAGTTTAACACGCGATTTCAGCAGGGCACGTGTATTACTGGGGTGCGGGGGAAGTTCCACACACAATTTCAGCAGGGTACATGTATTTCTGGGGAGCGGGGAAGTTTAACATGCAATTTCAGCAGGGTACGTGTATTTCTGGGGTGCACGGGAAGTTCCACACCCGATTTCAGCAGGGTACATGTATTTCTGGGGAGCGGGGAAGTTTAACAAGCAATTTCAGCAGGGTATGTGTTTTACTGGGGTGCGTGGAAAGTTCCACACGCGATTTCAGCAGTGTACGTGTATTTCTGTGGCATGAGGAAGTTTAAGACGTGATTTCAGCAGGGTACGTGTATTACTGGGGTGCGCGGGAAGTTCCACACACGATTTCAGCAGAGTACGTGTATTTCTGGGGTGCGGGGAAGTTTAACACGCAATTTCAGCAGGGTACGTTTATTACTGGGGTGCGCGGGAAGTTCCACACGCGATTTCAGCAGGGTACATGTATTTCTGGAGTGCGGGAAGTTTAACACGCGATTTCAGCAGGGTACATGTATTACTGGGGTGCACGGGAAGTTCCACACGCGATTTCAGCAGGGTATGTGTATTTCTGGGGTGCGGGGAAGTTTAACATGTGATTTCAGCAGGGTACGTGTATTACTGGGGTGCGCGGGAAGTTCCACACACGATTTCAGCAGGGTACGTGTATTTCTGGGGAGCGGGGAAGTTTAACATGCGATTTCAGCAGGGTACGTGTATTACTGGGGTGCGCGGGAAGTTCCACACGTGATTTCAGCAGGGTACGTGTATTTCTGGGGTGCGGGGAAGTTTAACACTCAATTTCAGCAGGGTACGTGTATTACCGGAGTGCGCGGGAAGTTCCACACACGATTTCAACAGGGTACGTGTATTTCTGGGGTGCGGGGAAGCTTAACACGCAATTTCAGCAGGGTACGTGTATTACTGGGGTGCGCGGGAAGTTCCACACACGATTTCAGCAGGGTACGTGTATTTCTGTGGTGCGGGGAAGTTTAACACGCAATTTCAGCAGGGTACGTGTATTACTGGAGTGCGCGGGAAGTTCCACACACAATTTCAGCAGGGTATGTGTATTTCTGGGGTGCAGGGAAGTTTAACACGCAATTTCAGCAGGGTACGTGTATTACTGGAGTGTGCGGGAAGTTCCACACACGATTTCAGCAGGGTACGTGTATTTCTGGGGTGTGGGGAAGTTCCACACGCGATTTCAGCAAGGTACGTGTATTTCTGGTGTGCGGGGAAGTTTAACACGCGATTTCAGCAGGGTACGTGTATTACTGGGGTGCGTGGGAAGTACCACCTGCGATTTCAGCTGAGTACGTGTATTTCTGGGGAGCGGAGAAGTTTAACATGCGATTTCAGCAGGGTACGTGTATTTCTGGGGTGCGCGGGAAGTTCCACATGCGATTTTAGCAGCGTACGTGTATTTCTGGGGTGCGGGGAAGTTTAACACGCGATTTCAGCAGGGCACGTGTATTACTGGGTTGCGGGGGAAGTTCCACACGCGATTTCAGCAGGGTACATGTATTTCTGGGGAGCAGGGAAGTTTAACATGCGATTTCAGCAGGGTACGTGTATTTCTGGGGTGCACGGGAAGTTCCACATGCGATTTCAGCAGGGTACGTGTATTTCGGCGGTGCGGGGAAGATTAACACGTGATTTCAGCAGGGTACATGTATTACTAGAGTGCGCGTGAAGTTCCACACGCAATTTCAGCAGGGTACGTGTATTTCTGGGGTGCGGGGAAGTTTAACATGCAATTTCAGCAGGGTATGTGTATTACTCGGGTGCGTGGAAAGTTCCACACGCGATTCCAGCAGTGTACGTGTATTTCTGGGGTATGAGGAAGTTTAACACGTGATTTCAGCATGGTACGTGTAATATTGGGTTGTGCGTGAAGTTCCACACGCAATCTCAGCAGGGTACGTGTATTTCTGGGGTGCGGGGAAGTTTAACACGCAATTTCAGCAGGGTACGTTTATTACTCGAGTGCTCGGGAAGTTTCACATGCTATTTCAGCAGGGTACGTGTATTTCTGGGGTGCGGGGAAGTTAAACACGCAATTTCAGCAGGGTATGTGTATTACAAAGGTGCGTGGAAAGTTCCACACGAGATTTCAGCAGTGTACGTGTATTTCTGGGGTATGGGGAAGTTTAAGACGTGATTTCAGCACGGTACGTGTATTACTGGGGTGCGCGGGAAGTTCCACACGCAATTTCAGCACGGTACGTGTATTTCTGGGGTGCAGGGAAGTTTAACACGCAATTTCAGCAGGGTACGTGTATTTCTGGGGAGCGGAGAAGTTTATCATGCAATTTCAGCAGGGTACGTGTATTTCTGGGGTGCGCGGGAAGTTCCACATGCAATTTCAGCAGGGTACGTGTATTTCTGGGGTACGGGGAAGTTTAACACCCGATTTCAGCAGGGCACGTGTACTACTGGGGTGTGCGGGAAGTTCCACATGCGATTTCAGCAGGGTACATGTATTTCTGGCGTGCACGGGAAGTTCTACATGCGATTTCAGCAGGGTACGTGTATTTCGGGGGTGCGGGGAAGTTTAACACGTGATTTCAGCAGGGTACATGTATTACTGGGGTGCGCGGGAAGTTCCACACGCGATTTCAGCAGGGTACATAACAAGCAATTTCAGCAGGGTATGTGTATTACGGGGGTGCGTGGAAAGTTCCACACGCGATTTCAGCAGTGTACGTGTATTTCTGGGGTATGGGGAAGTTTAAGACGTGATTTCAGCAGGGTACGTGTATTACTGGGGTGCGCGGGAAGTTCCACACGCGATTTCAGCAGGGTACGTGTATTTCTGGGGTGCAGGGAAGTTTAACACGCAATTTCAGCAGGGTACGTGTATTACTGGGGTGTGCGGGAAGTTCCACACGCGATTTCAGCAGGGTACATGTATTTCTGGGGTGCGGGGAAGTTTAACACGCGATTTCAGCAGGGTACATGTATTACTGGGGTGCGCGGGAAGTTCCACACGCGATTTCAGCAGGGTACGTGTATTTCTGGGGTGCGGGGAAGTTTAACATGTGATTTCAGCAGGGTACGTGTATTACTGGGGTGCGCGGGAAGTTCCACACGCGATTTCAGCAAGGTACGTGTATTTCTGGGGTGCGGAGAAGTTTAACACGCGATTTCAGCAGGGTACGTGTATTACTGGGGTGCGTGGGAAGTTTCACACACTATTTCAGCACGGTACGTGTATTTCTGGGGTGCGGCGAAGTTTACCACGTGATTTCAGCATGGCACGTGTATTACTGGGGTGCGCGGGAAGTTCCACATGCGATTTCAGCAGGGTACGTGTATTTCTGGGGTGCGGAGAAGTTTAACACGCGATTTCAGCAGGGTACGTGTATTACTGGGGTGCGTGGGAAGTTCCACACGCGATTTCAGCAGGGTATGTGTATTTCTTGGGTGCGGGGAAGTTTAACACGCAATTTCTGCAGGGTACGTGTATTACTGGAGTGCGCGGGAAGTTTCACACACTATTTCAGCACGGTACGTGTATTTCTGGGGTGCGGCGAAGTTTACCACGTGATTTCAGCATGGCACGTGTATTACTGGGGTGCGCGGGAAGTTCCACATGCGATTTCAGCAGGGTACGTGTATTTCTGGGGTGCGGGGAAGTTTAACACGCAATTTCAGCAGGGTACGTTTATTACTGGAGTGCGCGGGAAGTTTCACACGCTATTTCAGCAGGGTACGTGTATTTCTGGAGTGCAGGGAAGTTTAACACGTGATTTCAGCAGGGTACATGTACTACTGGGGTGCGCGGGAAGTTCCACACGCAATTTCAGCAGGGTACGTGTATTTCTGGGGTGCGGGGAAGTTTAACAGGTGACTTCATCAGGGTACGTGTATTACTGGGGTGCGCAGGAAGTTCCACACACGATTTCAGCAGGGTACGTGTATTTCTGGGGTGCGGGGAAGTTTAACATGCAATTTCAGCAGGGTACGTGTATTACTGGGCTGTGCGGGAAGTTCCACACGCGATTTCAGCAGGGTACGTGTATTTCTGGGGTGGGGGAAGTTTAACATGCAATTTCAGCAGACTACGTGTATTACTGGGGTGCGCTGGAAGTTCCACACGCGATTTCAGCAGGGTATGTGTATTTCTGGGGTGGGGGAAGTTTAACATGCCATTTCAGCAGGGTACGTGTATTACTGGGGTGCGCAGGAAGTTCCACATGGGATTTCAGCAGGGTACGTGTATTTCTGGGGTACGGGGAAGTTTAACACGCAATTCCAGCAGGGTACGTGTATTACTGGGGTGCGCGGGAAGTTCCACACGCGATTTCAGCAGGGTATGTGTATTTCTGGGGTGCGGGGAAGTTTAACACGTGATTTCAGCAGGGTGCGTGTATTACTGGGGTGCGTGGTAAGTTCCACATGCGATTTCAGCAGGGTACATGTATTTCTGGGGAGCGGGGAAGTTTAACATGCCATTTCAGCAGGGTACGTGTATTACTGGGGTGCGCAGGAAGTTCCACATGGGATTTCAGCAGGGTACGTGTATTTCTGGGGTACGGGGAAGTTTAACACGCAATTCCAGCATGGTACGTGTATTACTGGGGTGCGCGGGAAGTTCCACACGCAATTTCAGCAGGGTATGTGTATTTCTGGGATGCGGGGAAGTTTAACACGTGATTTCAGCAGGGTACGTGTATTACTGGGGTGCGCTGGAAGTTCCACACGCGATTTCAGCAGGGTATGTGTATTTCTGGGGTGGGGGAAGTTTAACATGCCATTTCAGCAGGGTACGTGTATTACTGGGGTGCGCAGGAAGTTCCACATGGGATTTCAGCAGGGTACGTGTATTTCTGGGGTACGGGGAAGTTTAACACGCAATTCCAGCAGGGTACGTGTATTACTGGGGTGCGCGGGAAGTTCCACACGCGATTTCAGCAGGGTATGTGTATTTCTGGGGTGCGGGGAAGTTTAACACGTGATTTCAGCAGGGTACGTGTATTACTGGGGTGCGTGGTAAGTTCCACATGCGATTTCAGCAGGGTACGTGTATTACTGGGGTGCGCGGGAAGTTCCACACGCGATTTCATCAGGGTACATGTATTTCTGGGGTGCAGGGAAGTTTAACACGCAATTTCAGCAGGGTATGTGTATTACTGGGGTGCGCGGGAAGTTCCACACGCAATTTCAGCAGGGTACGTGTATTTCGGGGGTGCAGGGAAGTTTAACACGTGATTTCAGCAGGGTACATGTATTACTGGGGTGCGCGGGAAGTTCCACACGTGAATTCAGCAGGGTACGTGTATTTCTGGGGTGCGGGGAAGTTTAACACGCAATTTCAGCAGGGTATGTGTATTACAAAGGTGCGTGGAAAGTTCCACACGAGATTTCAGCAGGGTACATAACAAGCAATTTCAGCAGGGTATGTGTATTACGGGGGTGCGTGGAAAGTTCCACACGCGATTTTAGCAGTGTACGTGTATTTCTGGGGTATGGGGAAGTTTAAGACGTGATTTCAGCAGGGTACGTGTATTACTGGGGTGCGCGGGAAGTTCCACATGCGATTTCAGCAGGGTATGTGTATTTCTGGGGTGCGGGGAAGTTTAACACGTGATTTCAGCAGGGTACGTGTATTACTGGGGTGCGCGGGAAGTTCCACATGCGATTTCAGCAGGGTACGTGTATTACTGGGGTGCGCGGGAAGTTCCACACGCGATTTCATCAGGGTACATGTATTTCTGGGGTGCAGGGAAGTTTAACACGCAATTTCAGCAGGGTATGTGTATTACTGGGGTGCGCGGGAAGTTCCACACGCAATTTCAGCAGGGTACGTGTATTTCGGGGGTGCAGGGAAGTTTAACACGTGATTTCAGCAGGGTACATGTATTACTGGGGTGCGCGGGAAGTTCCACACGTGAATTCAGCAGGGTACGTGTATTTCTGGGGTGCGGGGAAGTTTAACACGCAATTTCAGCAGGGTATGTGTATTACAAAGGTGCGTGGAAAGTTCCACACGAGATTTCAGCAGTGTACGTGTATTTCTGGGGTATGGGGAAGTTTAAGACGTGATTTCAGCACGGTACGTGTATTACTGGGGTGCGCGGGAAGTTCCACACGCAATTTCAGCACGGTACGTGTATTTCTGGGGTGCAGGGAAGTTTAACACGCAATTTCAGCAGGGTACGTGTATTTCTGGGGAGCGGAGAAGTTTATCATGCAATTTCAGCAGGGTACGTGTATTTCTGGGGTGCGCGGGAAGTTCCACATGCAATTTCAGCAGGGTACGTGTATTTCTGGGGTGCGGGGAAGTTTAACACGCGATTTCAGCAGGGCACGTGTACTACTGGGTGTTAGGGAGAATTCTCTGTTTAGGCTGAATTTCCCTACCTAGTGAGTCCCCCAGCAGCTTTGCTGGATTACTGGGGTTTCTTTTTTTCTCCTGCCAAGAGTGAGACTCTTTTACCCTCACTCTTGGACATGTTGAAGTGTGTTTTCTTGGTTAAACCTTGTGTTGAATGGGCTATGGGGTCTTTTACTCCATAGGGCCTCATGTATTTTTGTGATGTGGGTTACACAGCACCCTCTGTGCCGTGACCCAGGGGTGTCCTAGGGACTCCCCAACATAGACTCCATACCCTGGGACTGACTACTGTCTCCCAGGGCATGTAAAGTCACCAAAGACTTTGCTAGTCTTGAATCCTGAACAGAACCAGTACAAACCATCATATTGTGGACGTACTGGCTGGGGCAATTCGATTGCCCCAGGGTCTGTTAGTCGAGGGGGCACGTCTCCGTCCCCCCTGATCGAGTTTTGGCTGGTGGCAGTGGAAACTACTTTTTATATTCGACCGCGAATATTTCCCTATGGGATTTCCCATTGTTTTAGGCTAACACATTTAATTATTTATTTACGGTAGCCTTAAACATACCGCCGGTTTATATATTTATTCTTATAACTCCGGTTGGGACTTTTTGCCAAAACTTGATTCTAAAATGGCGTTGGCGTTCGCCTCTGTAACTCTGACCCAAAGTGGAGCCCTTTGTTCCACTTTTGGGGGGCTTCTCCACAGAAGCCCTCCAAAGTGGTGCCACTCTGTCTGGGGTACTTAGGAGGGGTGGAGGGGGATTTAGGCACCCTGGACTGAGTTACCTTGGTAACTCAAGTCGCACTCCGTCCTGATTGGCCCAAGTGGTGAGCCGGCCGGCTCACCACTTAGCATGTTTGAGTGACAGCTAGGCTGGGTGAATGGGGGTTTGCTGCATAAAAGCAGGGCTTTGGGGACTGGAACTTCAGAAGTCGCCACAGGACCAAGAATCCGACGAGGGAAGAGCTGAGCCGACCTGCTTCGACGACACCACCCGGTGGAGCCCTGCTGAACCGTCTCACCACTTTTCTCGACGACCGAGGGGAACTCTTAACGGAGTGGCTCCTTCCCTTGACTGGTGGGGACAACCAGTTTTCACCTTCTTTTCGCTTCTCGAGGTATCTCGTGGCCGCCTTGCCAGTGCCAAGCATCCCGGCAACCGGAACCCCACCACTTTTACCCCAACCACGAAAGTCGGTACAACCCTTCAACCGGAGGACTCCGCGGCTGGTTTCTTCCCGGGCAGTGCAACGACCCTCTTCTTCTGCTCTTCAGCGAGAACTTCTTCTCCCCTGACCGACGTCGAGCCTTGCTGCCACTGCCTGGAACAACTGCCACCGCTGGAGGATCCTTTCCGCTTAAGGTACCGTGTTCCGCCTGGCTTCCCTTGCCACCGACTGTACGGGGTAGATTTAGCCCCCGGCTTTCGAACCTGGGAGTGCCTGGAACACCCTGGCTAAACTTTCTAAGCCACTCTAAACTCTTTCTAACTCTTTGCAAAACTTTGAATCCCTAATAACAGTGTGATCTTGGGCACATTTTCGCTCCGGCTACTCTAAGAGTGGGCCCTGCCTAGTGACTTTTGCTCACCTGTGACTTTGTGCTTCTTTGAGCCTATTGCAAGTGTTCTGGACCTTAGAGTGGTGTGTTTAACCCATTTCTGTTTCTTTTTATCCCTTTCTTGAACCTACTAGAGTGGCATCTAACGTTAAGCGCTCACCTCTGTTTTAATTATGTGGTGTTAACCTAGAGTTGTCTAGATAGGAGTAAGGGGTAAAACTGCTTTCATTATAACTGTGTTTGAAGTGTTTTTTTTACTATATTTTGCTAGAGTGATTTCAACTTATGTGTGTTTAATAAATAAATAACTATATACTTTTGAAACCAAGCTCTGGTCAGTGTTTGCTTGTGCTATTGTATTTGAGTACCTATTGTGTATACTTTACATACTGCCTAACTCTTCTTGAGGGAAGTCTGACTGCTCAGCCACAGCTACCAGGTAAATCTGGGTGGTGCGGACTGCTACCAAGTGGGTTTACTGCTATACCTGTAGTCTTAAATCTTTTGCAGTGTTCCCTAAGGGAACTGCACAGGTTTCTGCCTAACACTGGGGTGTGCGGGAAGTTCCACACGCGATTTCAGCAGGGTACATGTATTTCTGGCGTGCACGGGAAGTTCTACATGCGATTTCAGCAGGGTACATGTATTTCGGGGGTGCGGGGAAGTTTAACACGTGATTTCAGCAGGGTACATGTATTACTGGGGTGCGCGGGAAGTTCCACACGCGATTTCAGCAGGGTACATAACAAGCAATTTCAGCAGGGTATGTGTATTACGGGGGTGCGTGGAAAGTTCCACACGCGATTTCAGCAGTGTACGTGTATTTCTGGGGTATGGGGAAGTTTAAGACGTGATTTCAGCAGGGTACGTGTATTACTGGGGTGCGCGGGAAGTTCCACATGCGATTTCAGCAGGGTATGTGTATTTCTGGGGTGCGGGGAAGTTTAACACGTGATTTCAGCAGGGTACGTGTATTACTGGGGTGCGCTGGAAGTTCCACACGCGATTTCAGCAGGGTATGTGTATTTCTGGGGTGGGGGAAGTTTAACATGCCATTTCAGCAGGGTACGTGTATTACTGGGGTGCGCAGGAAGTTCCACATGGGATTTCAGCAGGGTACGTGTATTTCTGGGGTACGGGGAAGTTTAACACGCAATTCCAGCAGGGTACGTGTATTACTGGGGTGCGCGGGAAGTTCCACACGCAATTTCAGCAGGGTATGTGTATTTCTGGGGTGCGGGGAAGTTTAACACGTGATTTCAGCAGGGTACGTGTATTACTGGGGTGCGTGGTAAGTTCCACATGCGATTTCAGCAGGGTACGTGTATTACTGGGGTGCGCGGGAAGTTCCACACGCGATTTCATCAGGGTACATGTATTTCTGGGGTGCAGGGAAGTTTAACACGCAATTTCAGCAGGGTATGTGTATTACTGGGGTGCGCGGGAAGTTCCACACGCAATTTCAGCAGGGTACGTGTATTTCGGGGGTGCAGGGAAGTTTAACACGTGATTTCAGCAGGGTACATGTATTACTGGGGTGCGCGGGAAGTTCCACACGTGAATTCAGCAGGGTACGTGTATTTCTGGGGTGCGGGAAAGTTTAACACGCAATTTCAGCAGGGTATGTGTATTACAAAGGTGCGTGGAAAGTTCCACACGAGATTTCAGCAGTGTACGTGTATTTCTGGGGTATGGGGAAGTTTAAGACGTGATTTCAGCACGGTACGTGTATTACTGGGGTGCGCGGGAAGTTCCACACGCAATTTCAGCACGGTACGTGTATTTCTGGGGTGCAGGGAAGTTTAACACGCAATTTCAGCAGGGTACGTGTATTTCTGGGGAGCGGAGAAGTTTATCATGCAATTTCAGCAGGGTACGTGTATTTCTGGGGTGCGCGGGAAGTTCCACATGCAATTTCAGCAGGGTACGTGTATTTCTGGGGTGCGGGGAAGTTTAACACGCGATTTCAGCAGGGCACGTGTACTACTGGGGTGTGCGGGAAGTTCCACACGCGATTTCAGCAGGGTACATGTATTTCTGGCGTGCACGGGAAGTTCTACATGCGATTTCAGCAGGGTACGTGTATTTCGGGGGTGCGGGGAAGTTTAACACGTGATTTCAGCAGGGTACATGTATTACTGCGGTGCGCGGGAAGTTCCACACGCGATTTCAGCAGGGTACATAACAAGCAATTTCAGCAGGGTATGTGTATTACGGGGGTGCGTGGAAAGTTCCACACGCGATTTCAGCAGTGTACGTGTATTTCTGGGGTATGGGGAAGTTTAAGACGTGATTTCAGCAGGGTACGTGTATTACTGGGGTGCGCGGGAAGTTCCACACGCGATTTCAGCAGGGTACGTGTATTTCTGGGGTGCAGGGAAGTTTAACACGCAATTTCAGCAGGGTACGTGTATTACTGGGGTGTGCGGGAAGTTCCACACGCGATTTCAGCAGGGTACATGTATTTCTGGGGTGCGGGGAAGTTTAACACGCAATTTCAGCAGGGTACATGTATTACTGGGGTGCGCGGGAAGTTCCACACGCGATTTCAGCAGGGTACGTGTATTTCTGGGGTGCGGGGAAGTTTAACATGTGATTTCAGCAGGGTACGTGTATTACTGGGGTGCGCGGGAAGTTCCACACGCGATTTCAGCAGGGTACGTGTATTTCTGGGGTGCGGGGAAGTTTAACATGCGATTTCAGCAGGGTACGTGTATTGCTGGGGTGCGCGGGAAGTTCCACACGCGATTTCAGCAGGGTATGTGTATTTCTGGGGTGCGGGGAAGTTTAACATGTGATTTCAGCAGGGTACGTGTATTACTGGGGTGCGCGGGAAGTTCCACACACAATTTCAGCAGGGTACGTGTATTTCTGGGGTGCGGGGAAGTTTAACATGCGATTTCAGCAGGGTACGTGTATTACTGGGCTGCGCGGGAAGTTCCACACGTGATTTCAGCAGGGTACGTGTATTTCTGGGGTGCGGGGAAGTTTAACACTCAATTTCAGCTGGGTATGTGTATTACCGGGGTGCCCGGGAAGTTCCACACACGATTTCAACAGGGTACGTGTATTTCTGGGGTGCGGGGAAGTTTAACACGCAATTTCAGCAGGGTATGTGTATTACTGGGGTGCGCGGGAAGTTCCACACACGATTTCAGCAGGGTACGTGTATTTCTGGGGTGCGGGGAAGTTTAACACGCAATTTCAGCAGGGTACGTGTTTTACTGGAGTGCGCGGGAAGTTCCACACACGATTTCAGCAGGGTATGTGTATTTCTGGGGTGCAGGGAAGTTTAACACGCAATTTCAGCAGGGTACGTGTATTACTGGAGTGCGCGGGAAGTTCCACACACGATTTCAGCAGGGTACGTGTATTTCTGGGGTGCGGGGAAGTTCCACACACGATTTCAGCAGGGTACGTGTATTTCTGGTGTGCGGGGAAGTTTAACACGCGATTTCAGCAGGGTACGTGTATTACTGGGGTGCGTGGGAAGTACCACCTGCGATTTCAGCAGAGTACATGTATTTCTGGGGAGCGGAGAAGTTTAACATGCGATTTCAGCAGGGTACGTGTATTTCTGGGGTGCGCGGGAAGTTCCACATGCGATTTCAGCAGTGTACGTGTATTTCTGGGGTGCGGGGAAGTTTAACACTCGATTTCAGCAGGGCACGTGTATTACTGGGGTGCGGGGAAGTTTAACATGCGATTTCAGCAGGGTACGTGTATTTCTGGGGTGCACGGGAAGTTCCACATGCGATTTCAGCAGGGTACGTGTATTTCGGCGGTGCGGGGAAGATTAACACGTGATTTCAGCAGGGTACATGTATTACTAGGGTGCGCGTGAAGTTCCACAGGCAATTTCAGCAGGGTACGTGTATTTCTGGGGTGCGGGGAAGTTTAACATGCAATTTCAGCAGGGTATGTGTATTACTCGGGTGCGTGGAAAGTTCCACACGCGATTTCAGCAGTGTACGTGTATTTCTGGGGTATGGGGAAGTTTAACACGTGATTTCAGCAGGGTACGTGTATTATTGGGGTGTGCGTGAAGTTCCACACGCAATCTCAGCAGGGTACGTGTATTTCTGGGGTGCGGGGAAGTTTAACACGCAATTTCAGCAGGGTACGTTTATTACTCGAGTGCGCGGGAAGTTTCACATGATATTTCAGCAGGGTACGTGTATTTCTGGGGTGCGGGGAAGTTTAACAGGCGATTTCAGCAGGGTACGTGTATTACTGGGGTGCGCAGGAAGTTCCACACACGATTTCAGCAAGGTACGTGTATTTCTGGGGTGCGGAGAAGTTTAACACGCGATTTCAGCAGGGTACGTGTATTACTGGGGTGCGCGGGAAGTTCCACACGCGATTTCAGCAGGGTATGTGTATTTCTGGGGTGCAGGGAAGTTTAACACGCAATTTCTGCAGGGTACGTGTATTACAGGAGTGCGCGGGAAGTTTCACACACTATTTCAGCAGGGTACGTGTATTTCTGGGGTGCGGGGAAGTTTAACACGTGATTTCAGCATGGCACGTGTATTACTGGGGTGCGCGGGAAGTTCCACACGCGATTTCAGCAGGGTACGTGTATTTCTGGGGTGCGGGGAAGTTTAACACGCAATTTCAGCAGGGTACGTTTATTACTGGAGTGCGCGGGAAGTTTCACACGCTATTTCAGCAGGGTACCTGTATTTCTGGAGAGCGGGGAAGTTTAACATGCAATTTCAGCAGGGTACGTGTATTTCTGGGGTGCGCAGGAAGTTCCACACGCGATTTCAGCAGGGTACGTGTATTTCGGGGGTGCGGGGAAGTTCCACATGTGATTTCAGCAGGGTACGTGTATTACTGGAGTGCGCGGGAAGTTCCACACGCGATTTCAGCAGGGTACGTGTATTTCTGAGGTGTGGGGAAGTTTAACATGAAATTTCAGCAGGGCACGTGTATTACTGGGGTGCGCGGGAAGTTCCACACGCGATTTCAGCAGGGTACGTGTATTTCTGGGGTACCGGGAAGTTTAACACGCGATTTCAGCAGGGTACGTGTATTACTGGGGTGCGTGGGAAGTTCCACATGCGATTTCAGCAGGGTACGTGTATTTCTGGGGAGAGGGGAAGTTTAACATGCGATTTCAGCAGGGTACGTGTGTTTCTGGGGTGCGCGGGAAGTTCCACACGTGATTTCAGCAGGGTACGTGTATTTCGGGGGTGCAGGGAAGTTTAACACGTGATTTCAGCAGGGTACATGTATTACTGGGGTGCGTAGGAAGTTCCACACGCAATTTCAGCAGGGTACGTGTATTTCTGGGGTGCGGGGAAGTTTAACACACAATTTCAGCAAGGTACGTGTATTACTGGGTTTGTGGAAAGTTCCACACGCGATATCAGCAGGGTACGTGTATTTCTAGGGTATGGGGAAGTTTAACACGTGATTTCAGCAGGGTCCGTGTATTACTGGGGTGCGCTGGAAGTTCCAAACGCAATTTCAGCAGGGTACGTGTATTTCTGGGGTGCAGGGAAGGTTAACACGCGATTTCAGCAGGGTACATGCACTACTGGGGTGCGCGGGAAGTTCCACACGCAATTTCAGCAGGGTACGTGTATTTCTGGGGTGCGGGGAAGTTGAACAGGTGATTTCAGCAGGGTACGTGTATTACTGGGGTGCGCAGGAAGTTCCACACACGATTTCAGCAGGGTACGTGTATTTCTGGGGTGCGGGGAAGTTTAACATGCAATTTCAGCAGGTTATGTGTATTACTGGGCTGTGCGGGAAGTTCCACACGCGATTTCAGCAGGGTACGTGTATTTCTGGGGTGGGGGAAGTTTAACATGCGATTTTAGCAGACTACGTGTATTACCGGGGTGCGCTGGAAGTTCCACACGCGATTTCAGCAGGGTATGTGTATTTCTGGGGTGGGGGAAGTTTAACATGCGATTTCAGCAGGGTACGTGTATTACTGGGGTGCGCAGGAAGTTCCACATGGGATTTCAGTAGGGTACGTGTATTTCTGGGGTACGGGGAAGTTTAACATGCAATTTCAGCAGACTACGTGTATTACTGGGGTGCGCTGGAAGTTTCACACGCGATTTCAGCAGGGTATGTGTATTTCTGGGGTGGGGGAAGTTTAACATGCGATTTCAGCAGGGTACGTGTATTACTGGGGTGCGCAGGAAGTTCCACATGGGATTTCAGCAGGGTACGTGTATTTCTGGGGTGGGGGAAGTTTAACATGCGATTTCAGCAGACTACGTGTATTACTGGGGTGCGCTGGAAGTTCCACACGCGATTTCAGCAGGGTATGTGTATTTCTGGGGTGGGGGAAGTTTAACATGCGATTTCAGCAGGGTACGTGTATTTCTGGGGTGCGGGGAAGTTTAACATGCAATTTCAGCAGGGTATGTGTATTACTGGGCTGTGCGGGAAGTTCCACACGCGATTTCATCAGGGTACGTGTATTTCTGGGGTGGGGGAAGTTTAACATGCGATTTCAGCAGACTACGTGTATTACTGGGGTGCGCTGGAAGTTCCACACGCGATTTCAGCAGGGTATGTGTATTTCTGGGGTGGGGGAAGTTTAACATGCGATTTCAGCAGGGTACGTGTATTACTGGGTTGCGCTGGAAGTTCCACACGCGATTTCAGCAGGGTATGTGTATTTCTGGGGTGGGGGAAGTTTAACATGCGATTTCAGCAGGGTATGTGTATTACTGGGGTGCGCGGGAAGTTCCACACGCAATTTCAGCAGGGTACGTGTATTCCTGGGGTGCGGGGAAGTTTAACACGCAATTTCAGCAGGGTACGTGTATTTCTGGGGTACGGGGAAGTTTAACACGGGATTTCAGCAGGGCACGTGTATTACTGGGGTGGTTGGGAAGTTCCACATGCAATTTCAGCAGGGTACGTGTATTTCGGGGGTGCGGGGAAGTTTAACACGTGATTTCAGCAGGGTACAAGTATTACTGGGGTGCGTGGGAAGTTCCACACGCAATTTCAGCAGGGTACGTGTATTTCTGGGGTGCGCGGGAAGTTCCACACGTGATTTCAGCAGGGTACGTGTATTTCTGAGGTGTGGGGAAGTTTAACACACAATTTCAGCAGGGCACGTGTATTACTGGGGTGCGCGGGAAGTTCCACACGCGATTTCAGCAGGGTACGTGTATTTCTGGGGTATGGGGAAGTTTAACACGCGATTTCAGCAGGGTACATGTATTACTGGGATGCGTGGGAAGTTCCACATGCGATTTCAGCAGGGTACGTGTATTTCTGAGGAGTGGGGAAGTTTAACATGCGATTTCAGCAGGGGACGTGTATTTCTGGGGTGCGCGGGAAGTTCCACACGTGATTTCAGAAGGGTAGGTGTATTTCGGGGGTGCGGGGAAGTTTAACACGTGATTTCAGCAGGGTACATGTATTACTGGGGTGCGTGGGAAGTTCCACACGCAATTTCAGCAGGGCACGTGTATTTCTGGGGTGCAGGGAAGTTTAACACACAATTTCAGCAGGGTACGTGTATTACTGGGTTCGTGGAAAGTTCCACAAGCGATTTCAGCAGGGTATGTGTGTTTCTGGGGTATGGGGAAGTTTAACACGTGATTTCAGCAGGGTCCGTGTATTACTGGTGTGCGCAGGAAGTTCCACACGCAATTTCAGCAGGGTACGTGTATTTCTGGGGTGCAGGGAAGTTTAACGCGCGATTTCAGCAGGGTACATGTACTACTGGGGTGCGCGGGAAGTTCCACACGCAATTTCAGCAGGGTACGTGTATTTGTGGGGTGCGGGGAAGTTTAACAGGCGATTTCAGCAGGGTACGTGTATTACTGGGGTGCACAGGAAGCTCCACAAACGATTTCAACAGGGTACGTGTATTTCTGGGGTGCGGGGAAGTTTAACATGCAATTTCAGCAGGGTACGTGTATTACTGGGGTGTGCGGGAAGTTCCACACGCGATTTCAGCAGGGTACGTGTATTTCTGGGGTGGGGGAAGTTTAACATGCGATTTCAACAGACTACGTGTATTACTGGGGTGCGCTGGAAGTTCCACACGCGATTTCAGCAGGGTATGTGTATTTCTGGGGTGGGGGAATTTTAACATGCGATTTCAGCAGGGTACGTGTATTACTGGGGTGCGCAGGAAGTTCCACATGGGATTTCAGCAGAGTACGTGTATTTCTGGGGTGCGGGGAAGTTTAACATGCAATTCCAGCAGAGTACGTGTATTACTGGGGTGCGCGGGAAGTTCCACACGCGATTTCAGCAGGGTATGTGTATTTCTGGGGTGCGGGGAAGTTTAACACGTGATTTCAGCAGGGTATGTGTATTACTGGGGTGCGCGGGAAGTTCCACACGCAATTTCAGCAGGGTACGTGTATTTCTGGGGTGCGGGGAAGTTGAACAGGTGATTTCAGCAGGGTACGTGTATTACTGGGGTGCGCAGGAAGTTCCACACACAATTTCAGCAGGGTACGTGTATTTCTGGGGTGCGGGGAAGTTTAACATGCAATTTCAGCAGGGTATGTGTATTACTGGGCTGTGCGGGAAGTTCCACACGCGATTTCAGCAGGGTACGTGTATTTCTGGGGTGGGGGAAGTTTAACATGCGATTTCAGCAGGGTACGTGTATTACTGGCGTGCGCAGGAAGTTCCACATGGGATTTCAGCAGGGTACGTGTATTTCGGGGGTGCGGGGAAGTTTAACACGTGATTTCAGCAGGGTACATGTATTACTGGGGTGCGTGGGAAGTTCCACACGCAATTTCAGCAGGGTACGTGTATTTCTGGGGTGCGCGGGAAGTTCCACACGTGATTTCAGCAGGGTACGTGTATTTCTGAGGTGTGGGGAAGTTTAACACGCAATTTCAGCAGGGCACGTGTATTACTGGGGTGCGCGGGAAGTTCCACACGCGATTTCAGCAGGGTACGTGTATTTCTGGGGTATGGGGAAGTTTAACACGCGATTTCAGCAGGGTACGTGTATTACTGGGGTGCGTGGGAAGTTCCACATGCGATTTCAGCAGGGTATGTGTATTTCTGGGGAGTGGGGAAGTTTAACATGCGATTTCAGCAGGGTACGTGTATTTCTGGGGTGCGCGGGAAGTTCCACACGTGATTTCAGCAGGGTAGGTGTATTTCGGGGGTGCGGGGAAGTTTAACACGTGATTTCAGCAGGGTACATGTATTACTGGGGTGCGTGGGAAGTTCCACACGCAATTTCAGCTGGGTACGTGTATTTCTGGGGTGCAGGGAAGTTTAACACACAATTTCAGCAGGGTACGTGTATTACTGGGTTCGTGGAAAGTTCCACACGCGATTTCAGCAGGGTATGTGTATTTCTGGGGTATGGGGAAGTTTAACACGTGATTTCAGCAGGGTCCGTGTATTACTGGTGTGCGCAGGAAGTTCCACACGCAATTTCAGCAGGGTACGTGTATTTCTGGGGTGCAGGGAAGTTTAACACGCAATTTCAGCAGGGTACATGTACTACTGGGGTGCGCGGGAAGTTCCACACGCAATTTCAGCAGGGTACGTGTATTTGTGGGGTGCGGGGAAGTTTAACAGGCGATTTCAGCAGGGTACGTGTATTACTGGGGTGCACAGGAAGTTCCACACACGATTTCAACAGGGTACGTGTATTTCTGGGGTGCGGGGAAGTTTAACATGCAATTTCAGCAGGGTACGTGTATTACTGGGGTGTGCGGGAAGTTCCACACGCGATTTCAGCAGGGTACGTGTATTTCTGGGGTGGGGGAAGTTTAACATGCGATTTCAACAGACTACGTGTATTACTGGGGTGCGCTGGAAGTTCCACACGCGATTTCAGCAGGGTATGTGTATTTCTGGGGTGGGGGAAGTTTAACATGCGATTTCAGCAGGGTACGTGTATTACTGGGGTGCGCAGGAAGTTCCACATGGGATTTCAGCAGGGTACGTGTATTTCTGGGGTGCGGGGAAGTTTAACATGCAATTCCAGCAGAGTACGTGTATTACTGGGGTGCGCGGGAAGTTCCACACGCGATTTCAGCAGGGTATGTGTATTTCTGGGGTGCGGGGAAGTTTAACACGTGATTTCAGCAGGGTACGTGTATTACTGGGGTGCGTGGGAAGTTCCACATGCGATTTTAGCAGGGTACGTGTATTTCTGGGGAGCGGGGAAGTTTAACATGCGATTTCAGCAGGGTACGTGTATTTCGGGGGTGCAGGGAAGTTTAACATGTGATTTCAGCAGGGTACATGTATTACTGGGGTGTGCGGGAAGTTCCACACGTGAATTCAGCAGGGTACGTGTATTTCTGGGGTGCGGGGAAGTTTAAAACGCAATTTCAGCAGGGTATGTGTATTACTGGGGTGCGTGGAAAGTTCCACACGCGATTTCAGCAGTGTACGTGTATTTCTGGGGTATGGGGAAGTTTAAGACGTGATTTCAGCAGGGTACGTGTATTACTGGGGTGCGCGGGAAGTTCCACACGCAATTTCAGCAGGGTACGTGTATTTCTGGGGTGCAGGGAAGTTTAACACGCAATTTCAGCAGGGTACGTGTATTACTGGGGTGCACAGGAATTTCTGCACGCGATTTCATCAGGGTACATGTATTTCTGGGGTGCAGGGAAGTTTAACACGCAATTTCAGCAGGGTATGTGTATTACTGGGGTGCGCGGGAAGTTCCACACGCAATTTCAGCAGGGTACGTCTATTTCTGGGGTGCGGGGAAGTTTAACACGCGATTTCAGCAGGGTATGTGTATTACTGGGGTGCGTGGGAAGTACCACATGCAATTTCAGCAGGGTACGTGTATTTCTGGGGAGCGGAGAAGTTTAACATGCGATTTCAGCAGGGTACGTGTATTTCTGGGGTGCGCGGGAAGTTCCACATGCAATTTCAGCAGGGTATGTGTATTACTGGGCTGTGCGGGAAGTTCCACACGCGATTTCAGCAGGGTACGTGTATTTCTGGGGTGGGGGAAGTTTAACATGCGATTTCAGCAGGGTACGTGTATTACTGGGGTGCGCAGGAAGTTCTACATGGGATGTCAGCAGGGTACGTGTATTTCTGGGGTGCGGAGAAGTTTAACACGCGATTTCAGCAGGGTACGTGTATTACTGGGGTGCGTGGGAAGTTTCACACACTATTTCAGCACGGTACGTGTATTTCTGGGGTGCGGCGAAGTTTACCACGTGATTTCAGCATGGCACGTGTATTACTGGGGTGCGCGGGAAGTTCCACATGCGATTTCAGCAGGGTACGTGTATTTCTGGGGTGCGGAGAAGTTTAACACGCGATTTCAGCAGGGTACGTGTATTACTGGGGTGCGTGGGAAGTTCCACACGCGATTTCAGCAGGGTATGTGTATTTCTTGGGTGCGGGGAAGTTTAACACGCAATTTCTGCAGGGTACGTGTATTACTGGAGTGCGCGGGAAGTTTCACACACTATTTCAGCACGGTACGTGTATTTCTGGGGTGCGGCGAAGTTTACCACGAGATTTCACCATGGCACGTGTATTACTGGGGTGCGCGGGAAGTTCCACATGCGATTTCAGCAGGGTACGTGTATTTCTGGGGTGCGGGGAAGTTTAACACGCAATTTCAGCAGGGTACGTTTATTACTGGAGTGCGCGGGAAGTTTCACACGCTATTTCAGCAGGGTACGTGTATTTCTGGAGTGCAGGGAAGTTTAACACGTGATTTCAGCAGGGTACATGTACCACTGGGGTGCGCGGGAAGTTCCACACGCAATTTCAGCAGGGTACGTGTATTTCTGGGGTGCGGGGAAGTTTAACAGGTGATTTCATCAGGGTACGTGTATTACTGGGGTGCGCAGGAAGTTCCACACACGATTTCAGCAGGGTACGTGTATTTCTGGGGTGCGGGGAAGTTTAACATGCAATTTCAGCAGGGTACGTGTATTACTGGGCTGTGCGGCAAGTTCCACACGCGATTTCAGCAGGGTACGTGTATTTCTGGGGTGGGGGAAGTTTAACATGCAATTTCAGCAGACTACGTGTATTACTGGGGTGCGCTGGAAGTTCCACACGCGATTTCAGCAGGGTATGTGTATTTCTGGGGTGGGGGAAGTTTAACATGCCATTTCAGCAGGGTACGTGTATTACTGGGGTGCGCAGGAAGTTCCACATGGGATTTCAGCAGGGTACGTGTATTTCTGGGGTACGGGGAAGTTTAACACGCAATTCCAGCAGGGTACGTGTATTACTGGGGTGCGCGGGAAGTTCCACACGTGATTTCAGCAGGGTATGTGTATTTCTGGGGTGCGGGGAAGTTTAACACGTGATTTCAGCAGGGTGCGTGTATTACTGGGGTGCGTGGTAAGTTCCACATGCGATTTCAGCAGGGTACATGTATTTCTGGGGAGCGGGGAAGTTTAACATGCCATTTCAGCAGGGTACGTGTATTACTGGGGTGCGCAGGACGTTCCACATGGGATTTCAGCAGGGTACGTGTATTTCTGGGGTACGGGGAAGTTTAACACGCAATTCCAGCATGGTACGTGTATTACTGGGGTGCGCGGGAAGTTCCACACGCGATTTCAGCAGGGTATGTGTATTTCTGGGGTGCGGGGAAGTTTAACACGTGATTTCAGCAGGGTACGTGTATTACTGGGGTGCGCTGGAAGTTCCACACGCGATTTCAGCAGGGTATGTGTATTTCTGGGGTGGGGGAAGTTTAACATGCCATTTCAGCAGGGTACGTGTATTACTGGGGTGCGCAGGAAGTTCCACATGGGATTTCAGCAGGGTACGTGTATTTCTGGGGTACGGGGAAGTTTAACACGCAATTCCAGCAGGGTACGTGTATTACTGGGGTGCGCGGGAAGTTCCACACGCGATTTCAGCAGGGTATGTGTATTTCTGGGGTGCGGGGAAGTTTAACACGTGATTTCAGCAGGGTACGTGTATTACTGGGGTGCGTGGTAAGTTCCACATGCGATTTCAGCAGGGTACGTGTATTACTGGGGTGCGCGGGAAGTTCCACACGCGATTTCATCAGGGTACATGTATTTCTGGGGTGCAGGGAAGTTTAACACGCAATTTCAGCAGGGTATGTGTATTACTGGGGTGCGCGGGAAGTTCCACACGCAATTTCAGCAGGGTACGTGTATTTCGGGGGTGCAGGGAAGTTTAACACGTGATTTCAGCAGGGTACATGTATTACTGGGGTGCGCGGGAAGTTCCACACGTGAATTCAGCAGGGTACGTGTATTTCTGGGGTGCGGGGAAGTTTAACACGCAATTTCAGCAGGGTATGTGTATTACAAAGGTGCGTGGAAAGTTCCACACGAGATTTCAGCAGTGTACGTGTATTTCTGGGGTATGGGGAAGTTTAAGACGTGATTTCAGCACGGTACGTGTATTACTGGGGTGCGCGGGAAGTTCCACACGCAATTTCAGCACGTTACGTGTATTTCTGGGGTGCAGGGAAGTTTAACACGCAATTTCAGCAGGGTGCGTGTATTTCTGGGGAGCGGAGAAGTTTATCATGCAATTTCAGCAGGGTACGTGTATTTCTGGGGTGCGCGGGAAGTTCCACATGCAATTTCAGCAGGGTACGTGTATTTCTGGGGTGCGGGGAAGTTTAACATGCGATTTCAGCAGGGCACGTGTACTACTGGGTGTTAGGGAGAATTCTCTGTTTAGGCTGAATTTCCCTACCTAGTGAGTCCCCCAGCAGCTTTGCTGGATTACTGGGGTTTCTTTTTTTCTCCTGCCAAGAGTGAGACTCTTTTACCCTCACTCTTGGACATGTTGAAGTGTGTTTTCTTGGTTAAACCTTGTGTTGAATGGGCTATGGGGTCTTTTACTCCATAGGGCCTCATGTATTTTTGTGATGTGGGTTACACAGCACCCTCTGTGCCGTGACCCAGGGGTGTCCTAGGGACTCCCCAACATAGACTCCATACCCTGGGACTGACTACTGTCTCCCAGGGCATGTAAAGTCACCAAAGACTTTGCTAGTCTTGAATCCTGAACAGAACCAGTACAAACCATCATATTGTGGACGTACTGGCTGGGGCAATTCGATTGCCCCAGGGTCTGTTAGTCGAGGGGGCACGTCTCCGTCCCCCCTGATCGAGTTTTGGCTGGTGGCAGTGGAAACTACTTTTTATATTCGACCGCGAATATTTCCCTATGGGATTTCCCATTGTTTTAGGCTAACACATTTAATTATTTATTTACGGTAGCCTTAAACATACCGCCGGTTTATATATTTATTCTTATAACTCCGGTTGGGACTTTTTGCCAAAACTTGATTCTAAAATGGCGTTGGCGTTCGCCTCTGTAACTCTGACCCAAAGTGGAGCCCTTTGTTCCACTTTTGGGGGGCTTCTCCACAGAAGCCCTCCAAAGTGGTGCCACTCTGTCTGGGGTACTTAGGAGGGGTGGAGGGGGATTTAGGCACCCTGGACTGAGTTACCTTGGTAACTCAAGTCGCACTCCGTCCTGATTGGCCCAAGTGGTGAGCCGGCCGGCTCACCACTTAGCATGTTTGAGTGACAGCTAGGCTGGGTGAATGGGGGTTTGCTGCATAAAAGCAGGGCTTTGGGGACTGGAACTTCAGAAGTCGCCACAGGACCAATAATCCGACGAGGGAAGAGCTGAGCCGACCTGCTTCGACGACACCACCCGGTGGAGCCCTGCTGAACCGTCTCACCACTTTTCCCGACGACCGAGGGGAACTCTTAACGGAGTGGCTCCTTCCCTTGACTGGTGGGGACAACCAGTTTTCACCTTCTTTTCGCTTCTCGAGGTATCTCGTGGCCGCCTTGCCAGTGCCAAGCATCCCGGCAACCGGAACCCCACCACTTTTACCCCAACCACGAAAGTCGGTACAACCCTTCAACCGGAGGACTCCGCGGCTGGTTTCTTCCCGGGCAGTGCAACAACCCTCTTCTTCTGCTCTTCAGCGAGAACTTCTTCTCCCCTGACCGACGTCGAGCCTTGCTGCCACTGCCTGGAACAACTGCCACCGCTGGAGGATCCTTTCCGCTTAAGGTACCGTGTTCCGCCTGGCTTCCCTTGCCACCGACTGTACGGGGTAGATTTAGCCCCCGGCTTTCGAACCTGGGAGTGCCTGGAACACCCTGGCTAAACTTTCTAAGCCACTCTAAACTCTTTCTAACTCTTTGCAAAACTTTGAATCCCTAATAACAGTGTGATCTTGGGCACATTTTCGCTCCGGCTACTCTAAGAGTGGGCCCTGCCTAGTGACTTTTGCTCACCTGTGACTTTGTGCTTCTTTGAGCCTATTGCAAGTGTTCTGGACCTTAGAGTGGTGTGTTTAACCCATTTCTGTTTCTTTTTATCCCTTTCTTGAACCTACTAGAGTGGCATCTAACGTTAAGCGCTCACCTCTGTTTTAATTATGTGGTGTTAACCTAGAGTTGTCTAGATAGGAGTAAGGGGTAAAACTGCTTTCATTATAACTGTGTTTGAAGTGTTTTTTTTACTATATTTTGCTAGAGTGATTTCAACTTATGTGTGTTTAATAAATAAATAACTATATACTTTTGAAACCAAGCTCTGGTCAGTGTTTGCTTGTGCTATTGTATTTGAGTACCTATTGTGTATACTTTACATACTGCCTAACTCTTCTTGAGGGAAGTCTGACTGCTCAGCCACAGCTACCAGGTAAATCTGGGTGGTGCGGACTGCTACCAAGTGGGTTTACTGCTATACCTGTAGTCTTAAATCTTTTGCAGTGTTCCCTAAGGGAACTGCACAGGTTTCTGCCTAACACTGGGGTGTGCGGGAAGTTCCACACGCGATTTCAGCAGGGTACATGTATTTCTGGCGTGCACGGGAAGTTCTACATGCGATTTCAGCAGGGTACGTGTATTTCGGGGGTGCGGGGAAGTTTAACACGTGATTTCAGCAGGGTACATGTATTACTGGGGTGCGCGGGAAGTTCCACACGCGATTTCAGCAGGGTACATAACAAGCAATTTCAGCAGGGTATGTGTATTACGGGGGTGCGTGGAAAGTTCCACACGCAATTTCAGCAGTGTACGTGTATTTCTGGGGTATGGGGAAGTTTAAGACGTGATTTCAGCAGGGTACGTGTATTACTGGGGTGCGCGGGAAGTTCCACATGCGATTTCAGCAGGGTATGTGTATTTCTGGGGTGCGGGGAAGTTTAACACGTGATTTCAGCAGGGTACGTGTATTACTGGGGTGCGCTGGAAGTTCCACACGCGATTTCAGCAGGGTATGTGTATTTCTGGGGTGGGGGAAGTTTAACATGCCATTTCAGCAGGGTACGTGTATTACTGGGGTGCGCAGGAAGTTCCACATGGGATTTCAGCAGAGTACGTGTATTTCTGGGGTGCGGGGAAGTTTAACATGCAATTCCAGCAGAGTACGTGTATTACTGGGGTGCGCGGGAAGTTCCACACGCGATTTCAGCAGGGTATGTGTATTTCTGGGGTGCGGGGAAGTTTAACACGTGATTTCAGCAGGGTATGTGTATTACTGGGGTGCGCGGGAAGTTCCACACGCAATTTCAGCAGGGTACGTGTATTTCTGGGGTGCGGGGAAGTTGAACAGGTGATTTCAGCAGGGTACGTGTATTACTGGGGTGCGCAGGAAGTTCCACACACAATTTCAGCAGGGTACGTGTATTTCTGGGGTGCGGGGAAGTTTAACATGCAATTTCAGCAGGGTATGTGTATTACTGGGCTGTGCGGGAAGTTCCACACGCGATTTCAGCAGGGTACGTGTATTTCTGGGGTGGGGGAAGTTTAACATGCGATTTCAGCAGGGTACGTGTATTACTGGCGTGCGCAGGAAGTTCCACATGGGATTTCAGCAGGGTACGTGTATTTCGGGGGTGCGGGGAAGTTTAACACGTGATTTCAGCAGGGTACATGTATTACTGGGGTGCGTGGGAAGTTCCACACGCAATTTCAGCAGGGTACGTGTATTTCTGGGGTGCGCGGGAAGTTCCACACGTGATTTCAGCAGGGTACGTGTATTTCTGAGGTGTGGGGAAGTTTAACACGCAATTTCAGCAGGGCACGTGTATTACTGGGGTGCGCGGGAAGTTCCACACGCGATTTCAGCAGGGTACGTGTATTTCTGGGGTATGGGGAAGTTTAACACGCGATTTCAGCAGGGTACGTGTATTACTGGGGTGCGTGGGAAGTTCCACATGCGATTTCAGCAGGGTACGTGTATTTCTGGGGAGTGGGGAAGTTTAACATGCGATTTCAGCAGGGTACGTGTATTTCTGGGGTGCGTGGGAAGTTCCACACGTGATTTCAGCAGGGTAGGTGTATTTCGGGGGTGCGGGGAAGTTTAACACGTGATTTCAGCAGGGTACATGTATTACTGGGGTGCGTGGGAAGTTCCACACGCAATTTCAGCTGGGTACGCGTATTTCTGGGGTGCAGGGAAGTTTAACACACAATTTCAGCAGGGTACGTGTATTACTGGGTTCGTGGAAAGTTCCACACGCGATTTCAGCAGGGTATGTGTATTTCTGGGGTATGGGGAAGTTTAACACGTGATTTCAGCAGGGTCCGTGTATTACTGGTGTGCGCAGGAAGTTCCACACGCAATTTCAGCAGGGTACGTGTATTTCTGGGGTGCAGGGAAGTTTAACACGCAATTTCAGCAGGGTACATGTACTACTGGGGTGCGCGGGAAGTTCCACACGCAATTTCAGCAGGGTACGTGTATTTGTGGGGTGCGGGGAAGTTTAACAGGCGATTTCAGCAGGGTACGTGTATTACTGGGGTGCACAGGAAGTTCCACACACGATTTCAACAGGGTACGTGTATTTCTGGGGTGCGGGGAAGTTTAACATGCAATTTCAGCAGGGTACGTGTATTACTGGGGTGTGCGGGAAGTTCCACACGCGATTTCAGCAGGGTACGTGTATTTCTGGGGTGGGGGAAGTTTAACATGCGATTTCAACAGACTACGTGTATTACTGGGGTGCGCTGGAAGTTCCACACGCGATTTCAGCAGGGTATGTGTATTTCTGGGGTGGGGGTAGTTTAACATGCGATTTCAGCAGGGTACGTGTATTACTGGGGTGCGCAGGAAGTTCCACATGGGATTTCAGCAGGGTATGTGTATTTCTGGGGTGCGGGGAAGTTTAACATGCAATTCCAGCAGAGTACGTGTATTACTGGGGTGCGCGGGAAGTTCCACACGCGATTTCAGCAGGGTATGTGTATTTCTGGGGTGCGGGGAAGTTTAACACGTGATTTCAGCAGGGTACGTGTATTACTGGGGTGCGTGGGAAGTTCCACATGCGATTTTAGCAGGGTACGTGTATTTCTGGGGAGCGGGGAAGTTTAACATGCGATTTCAGCAGGGTACGTGTATTTCGGGGGTGCAGGGAAGTTTAACATGTGATTTCAGCAGGGTACATGTATTACTGGGGTGTGCGGGAAGTTCCACACGTGAATTCAGCAGGGTACGTGTATTTCTGGGGTGCGGGGAAGTTTAAAACGCAATTTCAGCAGGGTATGTGTATTACTGGGGTGCGTGGAAAGTTCCACACACGATTTCAGCAGTGTACGTGTATTTCTGGGGTATGGGGAAGTTTAAGACGTGATTTCAGCAGGGTACGTGTATTACTGGGGTGCGCGGGAAGTTCCACACGCAATTTCAGCAGGGTACGTGTATTTCTGGGGTGCAGGGAAGTTTAACACGCAATTTCAGCAGGGTACGTGTATTACTGGGGTGCACAGGAATTTCTGCACGCGATTTCATCAGGGTACATGTATTTCTGGGGTGCAGGGAAGTTTAACACGCAATTTCAGCAGGGTATGTGTATTACTGGGGTGCGCGGGAAGTTCCACACGCAATTTCAGCAGGGTACGTCTATTTCTGGGGTGCGGGGAAGTTTAACACGCGATTTCAGCAGGGTATGTGTATTACTGGGGTGCGTGGGAAGTACCACATGCAATTTCAGCAGGGTACGTGTATTTCTGGGGAGCGGAGAAGTTTAACATGCAATTTCAGCAGGGTACGTGTATTTCTGGGGTGCGCGGGAAGTTCCACATGCAATTTCAGCAGGGTATGTGTATTACTGGGCTGTGCGGGAAGTTCCACAAGCGATTTCAGCAGGGTACGTGTATTTCTGGGGTGGGGGAAGTTTAACATGCGATTTCACCAGGGTACGTGTATTACTGGGGTGCGCAGGAAGTTCTACATGGGATGTCAGCAGGGTACGTGTATTTCTGGGGTGCGGAGAAGTTTAACACGCGATTTCAGCAGGGTACGTGTATTACTGGGGTGCGTGGGAAGTTTCACACACTATTTCAGCACGGTACGTGTATTTCTGGGGTGCGGCGAAGTTTACCACGTGATTTCAGCATGGCACGTGTATTACTGGGGTGCGCGGGAAGTTCCACATGCGATTTCAGCAGGGTACGTGTATTTCTGGGGTGCGGAGAAGTTTAACACGCGATTTCAGCAGGGTACGTGTATTACTGGGGTGCGTGGGAAGTTCCACACGCGATTTCAGCAGGGTATGTGTATTTCTTGGGTGCGGGGAAGTTTAACACGCAATTTCTGCAGGGTACGTGTATTACTGGAGTGCGCGGGAAGTTTCACACACTATTTCAGCACGGTACGTGTATTTCTGGGGTGCGGCGAAGTTTACCACGTGATTTCACCATGGCACGTGTATTACTGGGGTGCGCGGGAAGTTCCACATGCGATTTCAGCAGGGTACGTGTATTTCTGGGGTGCGGGGAAGTTTAACACGCAATTTCAGCAGGGTACGTTTATTACTGGAGTGCGCGGGAAGTTTCACACGCTATTTCAGCAGGGTACGTGTATTTCTGGAGTGCAGGGAAGTTTAACACGTGATTTCAGCAGGGTACATGTACCACTGGGGTGCGCGGGAAGTTCCACACGCAATTTCAGCAGGGTACGTGTATTTCTGGGGTGCGGGGAAGTTTAACAGGTGATTTCATCAGGGTACGTGTATTACTGGGGTGCGCAGGAAGTTCCACACACGATTTCAGCAGGGTACGTGTATTTCTGGGGTGCGGGGAAGTTTAACATGCAATTTCAGCAGGGTACGTGTATTACTGGGCTGTGCGGCAAGTTCCACACGCGATTTCAGCAGGGTACGTGTATTTCTGGGGTGGGGGAAGTTTAACATGCAATTTCAGCAGACTACGTGTATTACTGGGGTGCGCTGGAAGTTCCACACGCGATTTCAGCAGGGTATGTGTATTTCTGGGGTGGGGGAAGTTTAACATGCCATTTCAGCAGGGTACGTGTATTACTGGGGTGCGCAGGAAGTTCCACATGGGATTTCAGCAGGGTACGTGTATTTCTGGGGTACGGGGAAGTTTAACACGCAATTCCAGCAGGGTACGTGTATTACTGGGGTGCGCGGGAAGTTCCACACGCGATTTCAGCAGGGTATGTGTATTTCTGGGGTGCAGGGAAGTTTAACACGCAATTTCAGCAGGGTACATGTACTACTGGGGTGCGCGGGAAGTTCCACACGCAATTTCAGCAGGGTACGTGTATTTGTGGGGTGCGGGGAAGTTTAACAGGCGATTTCAGCAGGGTACGTGTATTACTGGGGTGCACAGGAAGTTCCACACACGATTTCAACAGGGTACGTGTATTTCTGGGGTGCGGGGAAGTTTAACATGCAATTTCAGCAGGGTACGTGTATTACTGGGGTGTGCGGGAAGTTCCACACGCGATTTCAGCAGGGTACGTGTATTTCTGGGGTGGGGGAAGTTTAACATGCGATTTCAACAGACTACGTGTATTACTGGGGTGCGCTGGAAGTTCCACACGCGATTTCAGCAGGGTATGTGTATTTCTGGGGTGGGGGTAGTTTAACATGCGATTTCAGCAGGGTACGTGTATTACTGGGGTGCGCAGGAAGTTCCACATGGGATTTCAGCAGGGTATGTGTATTTCTGGGGTGCGGGGAAGTTTAACATGCAATTCCAGCAGAGTACGTGTATTACTGGGGTGCGCGGGAAGTTCCACACGCGATTTCAGCAGGGTATGTGTATTTCTGGGGTGCGGGGAAGTTTAACACGTGATTTCAGCAGGGTACGTGTATTACTGGGGTGCGTGGGAAGTTCCACATGCGATTTTAGCAGGGTACGTGTATTTCTGGGGAGCGGGGAAGTTTAACATGCGATTTCAGCAGGGTACGTGTATTTCGGGGGTGCAGGGAAGTTTAACATGTGATTTCAGCAGGGTACATGTATTACTGGGGTGTGCGGGAAGTTCCACACGTGAATTCAGCAGGGTACGTGTATTTCTGGGGTGCGGGGAAGTTTAAAACGCAATTTCAGCAGGGTATGTGTATTACTGGGGTGCGTGGAAAGTTCCACACACGATTTCAGCAGTGTACGTGTATTTCTGGGGTATGGGGAAGTTTAAGACGTGATTTCAGCAGGGTACGTGTATTACTGGGGTGCGCGGGAAGTTCCACACGCAATTTCAGCAGGGTACGTGTATTTCTGGGGTGCAGGGAAGTTTAACACGCAATTTCAGCAGGGTACGTGTATTACTGGGGTGCACAGGAATTTCTGCACGCGATTTCATCAGGGTACATGTATTTCTGGGGTGCAGGGAAGTTTAACACGCAATTTCAGCAGGGTATGTGTATTACTGGGGTGCGCGGGAAGTTCCACACGCAATTTCAGCAGGGTACGTCTATTTCTGGGGTGCGGGGAAGTTTAACACGCGATTTCAGCAGGGTATGTGTATTACTGGGGTGCGTGGGAAGTACCACATGCAATTTCAGCAGGGTACGTGTATTTCTGGGGAGCGGAGAAGTTTAACATGCAATTTCAGCAGGGTACGTGTATTTCTGGGGTGCGCGGGAAGTTCCACATGCAATTTCAGCAGGGTATGTGTATTACTGGGCTGTGCGGGAAGTTCCACACGCGATTTCAGCAGGGTACGTGTATTTCTGGGGTGGGGGAAGTTTAACATGCGATTTCAGCAGGGTACGTGTATTACTGGGGTGCGCAGGAAGTTCTACATGGGATGTCAGCAGGGTACGTGTATTTCTGGGGTGCGGAGAAGTTTAACACGCGATTTCAGCAGGGTACGTGTATTACTGGGGTGCGTGGGAAGTTTCACACACTATTTCAGCACGGTACGTGTATTTCTGGGGTGCGGCGAAGTTTACCACGTGATTTCAGCATGGCACGTGTATTACTGGGGTGCGCGGGAAGTTCCACATGCGATTTCAGCAGGGTACGTGTATTTCTGGGGTGCGGAGAAGTTTAACACGCGATTTCAGCAGGGTACGTGTATTACTGGGGTGCGTGGGAAGTTCCACACGCGATTTCAGCAGGGTATGTGTATTTCTTGGGTGCGGGGAAGTTTAACACGCAATTTCTGCAGGGTACGTGTATTACTGGAGTGCGCGGGAAGTTTCACACACTATTTCAGCACGGTACGTGTATTTCTGGGGTGCGGCGAAGTTTACCACGTGATTTCACCATGGCACGTGTATTACTGGGGTGCGCGGGAAGTTCCACATGCGATTTCAGCAGGGTACGTGTATTTCTGGGGTGCGGGGAAGTTTAACACGCAATTTCAGCAGGGTACGTTTATTACTGGAGTGCGCGGGAAGTTTCACACGCTATTTCAGCAGGGTACGTGTATTTCTGGAGTGCAGGGAAGTTTAACACGTGATTTCAGCAGGGTACATGTACCACTGGGGTGCGCGGGAAGTTCCACACGCAATTTCAGCAGGGTACGTGTATTTCTGGGGTGCGGGGAAGTTTAACAGGTGATTTCATCAGGGTACGTGTATTACTGGGGTGCGCAGGAAGTTCCACACACGATTTCAGCAGGGTACGTGTATTTCTGGGGTGCGGGGAAGTTTAACATGCAATTTCAGCAGGGTACGTGTATTACTGGGCTGTGCGGCAAGTTCCACACGCGATTTCAGCAGGGTACGTGTATTTCTGGGGTGGGGGAAGTTTAACATGCAATTTCAGCAGACTACGTGTATTACTGGGGTGCGCTGGAAGTTCCACACGCGATTTCAGCAGGGTATGTGTATTTCTGGGGTGGGGGAAGTTTAACATGCCATTTCAGCAGGGTACGTGTATTACTGGGGTGCGCAGGAAGTTCCACATGGGATTTCAGCAGGGTACGTGTATTTCTGGGGTACGGGGAAGTTTAACACGCAATTCCAGCAGGGTACGTGTATTACTGGGGTGCGCGGGAAGTTCCACACGCGATTTCAGCAGGGTATGTGTATTTCTGGGGTGCGGGGAAGTTTAACACGTGATTTCAGCAGGGTGCGTGTATTACTGGGGTGCGTGGTAAGTTCCACATGCGATTTCAGCAGGGTACATGTATTTCTGGGGAGCGGGGAAGTTTAACATGCCATTTCAGCAGGGTACGTGTATTACTGGGGTGCGCAGGAAGTTCCACATGGGATTTCAGCAGGGTACGTGTATTTCTGGGGTACGGGGAAGTTTAACACGCAATTCCAGCATGGTACGTGTATTACTGGGGTGCGCGGGAAGTTCCACATGCGATTTCAGCAGGGTATGTGTATTTCTGGGGTGCGGGGAAGTTTAACACGTGATTTCAGCAGGGTACGTGTATTACTGGGGTGCGCTGGAAGTTCCACACGCGATTTCAGCAGGGTATGTGTATTTCTGGGGTGGGGGAAGTTTAACATGCCATTTCAGCAGGGTACGTGTATTACTGGGGTGCGCAGGAAGTTCCACATGGGATTTCAGCAGGGTACGTGTATTTCTGGGGTACGGGGAAGTTTAACACGCAATTCCAGCAGGGTACGTGTATTACTGGGGTGCGCGGGAAGTTCCACACGCGATTTCAGCAGGGTATGTGTATTTCTGGGGTGCGGGGAAGTTTAACACGTGATTTCAGCAGGGTACATGTATTTCTGGGGTGCAGGGAAGTTTAACACGCAATTTCAGCAGGGTATGTGTATTACTGGGGTGCGCGGGAAGTTCCACACGCAATTTCAGCAGGGTACGTGTATTTCGGGGGTGCAGGGAAGTTTAACACGTGATTTCAGCAGGGTACATGTATTACTGGGGTGCGCGGGAAGTTCCACACGTGAATTCAGCAGGGTACGTGTATTTCTGGGGTGCGGGGAAGTTTAACACGCAATTTCAGCAGGGTATGTGTATTACAAAGGTGCGTGGAAAGTTCCACACGAGATTTCAGCAGTGTACGTGTATTTCTGGGGTATGGGGAAGTTTAAGACGTGATTTCAGCACGGTACGTGTATTACTGGGGTGCGCGGGAAGTTCCACACGCAATTTCAGCACGTTACGTGTATTTCTGGGGTGCAGGGAAGTTTAACACGCAATTTCAGCAGGGTACGTGTATTTCTGGGGAGCGGAGAAGTTTATCATGCAATTTCAGCAGGGTACGTGTATTTCTGGGGTGCGCGGGAAGTTCCACATGCAATTTCAGCAGGGTACGTGTATTTCTGGGGTGCGGGGAAGTTTAACATGCGATTTCAGCAGGGCACGTGTACTACTGGGTGTTAGGGAGAATTCTCTGTTTAGGCTGAATTTCCCTACCTAGTGAGTCCCCCAGCAGCTTTGCTGGATTACTGGGGTTTCTTTTTTTCTCCTGCCAAGAGTGAGACTCTTTTACCCTCACTCTTGGACATGTTGAAGTGTGTTTTCTTGGTTAAACCTTGTGTTGAATGGGCTATGGGGTCTTTTACTCCATAGGGCCTCATGTATTTTTGTGATGTGGGTTACACAGCACCCTCTGTGCCGTGACCCAGGGGTGTCCTAGGGACTCCCCAACATAGACTCCATACCCTGGGACTGACTACTGTCTCCCAGGGCATGTAAAGTCACCAAAGACTTTGCTAGTCTTGAATCCTGAACAGAACCAGTACAAACCATCATATTGTGGACGTACTGGCTGGGGCAATTCGATTGCCCCAGGGTCTGTTAGTCGAGGGGGCACGTCTCCGTCCCCCCTGATCGAGTTTTGGCTGGTGGCAGTGGAAACTACTTTTTATATTCGACCGCGAATATTTCCCTATGGGATTTCCCATTGTTTTAGGCTAACACATTTAATTATTTATTTACGGTAGCCTTAAACATACCGCCGGTTTATATATTTATTCTTATAACTCCGGTTGGGACTTTTTGCCAAAACTTGATTCTAAAATGGCGTTGGCGTTCGCCTCTGTAACTCTGACCCAAAGTGGAGCCCTTTGTTCCACTTTTGGGGGGCTTCTCCACAGAAGCCCTCCAAAGTGGTGCCACTCTGTCTGGGGTACTTAGGAGGGGTGGAGGGGGATTTAGGCACCCTGGACTGAGTTACCTTGGTAACTCAAGTCGCACTCCGTCCTGATTGGCCCAAGTGGTGAGCCGGCCGGCTCACCACTTAGCATGTTTGAGTGACAGCTAGGCTGGGTGAATGGGGGTTTGCTGCATAAAAGCAGGGCTTTGGGGACTGGAACTTCAGAAGTCGCCACAGGACCAATAATCCGACGAGGGAAGAGCTGAGCCGACCTGCTTCGACGACACCACCCGGTGGAGCCCTGCTGAACCGTCTCACCACTTTTCCCGACGACCGAGGGGAACTCTTAACGGAGTGGCTCCTTCCCTTGACTGGTGGGGACAACCAGTTTTCACCTTCTTTTCGCTTCTCGAGGTATCTCGTGGCCGCCTTGCCAGTGCCAAGCATCCCGGCAACCGGAACCCCACCACTTTTACCCCAACCACGAAAGTCGGTACAACCCTTCAACCGGAGGACTCCGCGGCTGGTTTCTTCCCGGGCAGTGCAACAACCCTCTTCTTCTGCTCTTCAGCGAGAACTTCTTCTCCCCTGACCGACGTCGAGCCTTGCTGCCACTGCCTGGAACAACTGCCACCGCTGGAGGATCCTTTCCGCTTAAGGTACCGTGTTCCGCCTGGCTTCCCTTGCCACCGACTGTACGGGGTAGATTTAGCCCCCGGCTTTCGAACCTGGGAGTGCCTGGAACACCCTGGCTAAACTTTCTAAGCCACTCTAAACTCTTTCTAACTCTTTGCAAAACTTTGAATCCCTAATAACAGTGTGATCTTGGGCACATTTTCGCTCCGGCTACTCTAAGAGTGGGCCCTGCCTAGTGACTTTTGCTCACCTGTGACTTTGTGCTTCTTTGAGCCTATTGCAAGTGTTCTGGACCTTAGAGTGGTGTGTTTAACCCATTTCTGTTTCTTTTTATCCCTTTCTTGAACCTACTAGAGTGGCATCTAACGTTAAGCGCTCACCTCTGTTTTAATTATGTGGTGTTAACCTAGAGTTGTCTAGATAGGAGTAAGGGGTAAAACTGCTTTCATTATAACTGTGTTTGAAGTGTTTTTTTTACTATATTTTGCTAGAGTGATTTCAACTTATGTGTGTTTAATAAATAAATAACTATATACTTTTGAAACCAAGCTCTGGTCAGTGTTTGCTTGTGCTATTGTATTTGAGTACCTATTGTGTATACTTTACATACTGCCTAACTCTTCTTGAGGGAAGTCTGACTGCTCAGCCACAGCTACCAGGTAAATCTGGGTGGTGCGGACTGCTACCAAGTGGGTTTACTGCTATACCTGTAGTCTTAAATCTTTTGCAGTGTTCCCTAAGGGAACTGCACAGGTTTCTGCCTAACACTGGGGTGTGTGGGAAGTTCCACACGCGATTTCAGCAGGGTACATGTATTTCTGGCGTGCACGGGAAGTTCTACATGCGATTTCAGCAGGGTACGTGTATTTCGGGGGTGCGGGGAAGTTTAACACGTGATTTCAGCAGGGTACATGTATTACTGGGGTGCGCGGGAAGTTCCACACGCGATTTCAGCAGGGTACATAACAAGCAATTTCAGCAGGGTATGTGTATTACGGGGGTGCGTGGAAAGTTCCACACGCAATTTCAGCAGTGTACGTGTATTTCTGGGGTATGGGGAAGTTTAAGACGTGATTTCAGCAGGGTACGTGTATTACTGGGGTGCGCGGGAAGTTCCACATGCGATTTCAGCAGGGTATGTGTATTTCTGGGGTGCGGGGAAGTTTAACACGTGATTTCAGCAGGGTACGTGTATTACTGGGGTGCGCTGGAAGTTCCACACGCGATTTCAGCAGGGTATGTGTATTTCTGGGGTGGGGGAAGTTTAACATGCCATTTCAGCAGGGTACGTGTATTACTGGGGTGCGCAGGAAGTTCCACATGGGATTTCAGCAGAGTACGTGTATTTCTGGGGTGCGGGGAAGTTTAACATGCAATTCCAGCAGAGTACGTGTATTACTGGGGTGCGCGGGAAGTTCCACACGCGATTTCAGCAGGGTATGTGTATTTCTGGGGTGCGGGGAAGTTTAACACGTGATTTCAGCAGGGTATGTGTATTACTGGGGTGCGCGGGAAGTTCCACACGCAATTTCAGCAGGGTACGTGTATTTCTGGGGTGCGGGGAAGTTGAACAGGTGATTTCAGCAGGGTACGTGTATTACTGGGGTGCGCAGGAAGTTCCACACACAATTTCAGCAGGGTACGTGTATTTCTGGGGTGCGGGGAAGTTTAACATGCAATTTCAGCAGGGTATGTGTATTACTGGGCTGTGCGGGAAGTTCCACACACGATTTCAGCAGGGTACGTGTATTTCTGGGGTGGGGGAAGTTTAACATGCGATTTCAGCAGGGTACGTGTATTACTGGCGTGCGCAGGAAGTTCCACATGGGATTTCAGCAGGGTACGTGTATTTCGGGGGTGCGGGGAAGTTTAACACGTGATTTCAGCAGGGTACATGTATTACTGGGGTGCGTGGGAAGTTCCACACGCAATTTCAGCAGGGTACGTGTATTTCTGGGGTGCGCGGGAAGTTCCACACGTGATTTCAGCAGGGTACGTGTATTTCTGAGGTGTGGGGAAGTTTAACACGCAATTTCAGCAGGGCAAGTGTATTACTGGGGTGCGCGGGAAGTTCCACACGCGATTTCAGCAGGGTACGTGTATTTCTGGGGTATGGGGAAGTTTAACACGCGATTTCAGCAGGGTACGTGTATTACTGGGGTGCGTGGGAAGTTCCACATGCGATTTCAGCAGGGTACGTGTATTTCTGGGGAGTGGGGAAGTTTAACATGCGATTTCAGCAGGGTACGTGTATTTCTGGGGTGCGCGGGAAGTTCCACACGTGATTTCAGCAGGGTAGGTGTATTTCGGGGGTGCGGGGAAGTTTAACACGTGATTTCAGCAGGGTACATGTATTACTGGGGTGCGTGGGAAGTTCCACACACAATTTCAGCTGGGTACGTGTATTTCTGGGGTGCAGGGAAGTTTAACACACAATTTCAGCAGGGTACGTGTATTACTGGGTTCGTGGAAAGTTCCACACGCGATTTCAGCAGGGTATGTGTATTTCTGGGGTATGGGGAAGTTTAACACGTGATTTCAGCAGGGTCCGTGTATTACTGGTGTGCGCAGGAAGTTCCACACGCAATTTCAGCAGGGTACGTGTATTTCTGGGGTGCAGGGAAGTTTAACACGTAATTTCAGCAGGGTACATGTACTACTGGGGTGCGCGGGAAGTTCCACACGCAATTTCAGCAGGGTACGTGTATTTGTGGGGTGCGGGGAAGTTTAACAGGCGATTTCAGCAGGGTACGTGTATTACTGGGGTGCACAGGAAGTTCCACACACGATTTCAACAGGGTACGTGTATTTCTGGGGTGCGGGGAAGTTTAACATGCAATTTCAGCAGGGTACGTGTATTACTGGGGTGTGCGGGAAGTTCCACACGCGATTTCAGCAGGGTACGTGTATTTCTGGGGTGGGGGAAGTTTAACATGCGATTTCAACAGACTACGTGTATTACTGGGGTGCGCTGGAAGTTCCACACGCGATTTCAGCAGGGTATGTGTATTTCTGGGGTGGGGGAAGTTTAACATGCGATTTCAGCAGGGTACGTGTATTACTGGGGTGCGCAGGAAGTTCCACATGGGATTTCAGCAGGGTACGTGTATTTCTGGGGTGCGGGGAAGTTTAACATGCAATTCCAGCAGAGTACGTGTATTACTGGGGTGCGCGGGAAGTTCCACACGCGATTTCAGCAGGGTATGTGTATTTCTGGGGTGCGGGGAAGTTTAACACGTGATTTCAGCAGGGTACGTGTATTACTGGGGTGCGTGGGAAGTTCCACATGCGATTTTAGCAGGGTACGTGTATTTCTGGGGAGCGGGGAAGTTTAACATGCGATTTCAGCAGGGTACGTGTATTTCGGGGGTGCAGGGAAGTTTAACATGTGATTTCAGCAGGGTACATGTATTACTGGGGTGTGCGGGAAGTTCCACACGTGAATTCAGCAGGGTACGTGTATTTCTGGGGTGCGGGGAAGTTTAAAACGCAATTTCAGCAGGGTATGTGTATTACTGGGGTGCGTGGAAAGTTCCACACGCGATTTCAGCAGTGTACGTGTATTTCTGGGGTATGGGGAAGTTTAAGACGTGATTTCAGCAGGGTACGTGTATTACTGGGGTGCGCGGGAAGTTCCACACGCAATTTCAGCAGGGTACGTGTATTTCTGGGGTGCAGGGAAGTTTAACACGCAATTTCAGCAGGGTATGTGTATTACTGGGGTGCACAGGAATTTCTGCACGCAATTTCATCAGGGTACATGTATTTCTGGGGTGCAGGGAAGTTTAACACGCAATTTCAGCAGGGTATGTGTATTACTGGGGTGCGCGGGAAGTTCCACACGCAATTTCAGCAGGGTACGTCTATTTCTGGGGTGCGGGGAAGTTTAACACGCGATTTCAGCAGGGTATGTGTATTACTGGGGTGCGTGGGAAGTACCACATGCAATTTCAGCAGGGTACGTGTATTTCTGGGGAGCGGAGAAGTTTAACATGCGATTTCAGCAGGGTACGTGTATTTCTGGGGTGCGCGGGAAGTTCCACATGCAATTTCAGCAGGGTATGTGTATTACTGGGCTGTGCGGGAAGTTCCACACGCGATTTCAGCAGGGTACGTGTATTTCTGGGGTGGGGGAAGTTTAACATGCGATTTCAGCAGGGTACGTGTATTACTGGGGTGCGCAGGAAGTTCTACATGGGATGTCAGCAGGGTACGTGTATTTCTGGGGTGCGGAGAAGTTTAACACGCGATTTCAGCAGGGTACGTGTATTACTGGGGTGCGTGGGAAGTTTCACACACTATTTCAGCACGGTACGTGTATTTCTGGGGTGCGGCGAAGTTTACCACGTGATTTCAGCATGGCACGTGTATTACTGGGGTGCGCGGGAAGTTCCACATGCGATTTCAGCAGGGTACGTGTATTTCTGGGGTGCGGAGAAGTTTAACACGCGATTTCAGCAGGGTACGTGTATTACTGGGGTGCGTGGGAAGTTCCACACGCGATTTCAGCAGGGTATGTGTATTTCTTGGGTGCGGGGAAGTTTAACACGCAATTTCTGCAGGGTACGTGTATTACTGGAGTGCGCGGGAAGTTTCACACACTATTTCAGCACGGTACGTGTATTTCTGGGGTGCGGCGAAGTTTACCACGTGATTTCACCATGGCACGTGTATTACTGGGGTGCGCGGGAAGTTCCACATGCGATTTCAGCAGGGTACGTGTATTTCTGGGGTGCGGGGAAGTTTAACACGCAATTTCAGCAGGGTACGTTTATTACTGGAGTGCGCGGGAAGTTTCACACGCTATTTCAGCAGGGTACGTGTATTTCTGGAGTGCAGGGAAGTTTAACACGTGATTTCAGCAGGGTACATGTACTACTGGGGTGCGCGGGAAGTTCCACACGCAATTTCAGCAGGGTACGTGTATTTCTGGGGTGCGGGGAAGTTTAACAGGTGATTTCATCAGGGTACGTGTATTACTGGGGTGCACAGGAAGTTCCACACACGATTTCAGCAGGGTACGTGTATTTCTGGGGTGCGGGGAAGTTTAACATGCAATTTCAGCAGGGTACGTGTATTACTGGGCTGTGCGGCAAGTTCCACACGCGATTTCAGCAGGGTACGTGTATTTCTGGGGTGGGGGAAGTTTAACATGCAATTTCAGCAGACTACGTGTATTACTGGGGTGCGCTGGAAGTTCCACACGCGATTTCAGCAGGGTATGTGTATTTCTGGGGTGGGGGAAGTTTAACATGCCATTTCAGCAGGGTACGTGTATTACTGGGGTGCGCAGGAAGTTCCACATGGGATTTCAGCAGGGTACGTGTATTTCTGGGGTACGGGGAAGTTTAACACGCAATTCCAGCAGGGTACGTGTATTACTGGGGTGCGCGGGAAGTTCCACACGCGATTTCAGCAGGGTATGTGTATTTCTGGGGTGCGGGGAAGTTTAACACGTGATTTCAGCAGGGTGCGTGTATTACTGGGGTGCGTGGTAAGTTCCACATGCGATTTCAGCAGGGTACATGTATTTCTGGGGAGCAGGGAAGTTTAACATGCCATTTCAGCAGGGTACGTGTATTACTGGGGTGCGCAGGAAGTTCCACATGGGATTTCAGCAGGGTACGTGTATTTCTGGGGTACGGGGAAGTTTAACACGCAATTCCAGCATGGTACGTGTATTACTGGGGTGCGCGGGAAGTTCCACACGCGATTTCAGCAGGGTATGTGTATTTCTGGGGTGCGGGGAAGTTTAACACGTGATTTCAGCAGGGTACGTGTATTACTGGGGTGCGCTGGAAGTTCCACACGCGATTTCAGCAGGGTATGTGTATTTCTGGGGTGGGGGAAGTTTAACATGCCATTTCAGCAGGGTACGTGTATTACTGGGGTGCGCAGGAAGTTCCACATGGGATTTCAGCAGGGTACGTGTATTTCTGGGGTACGGGGAAGTTTAACACGCAATTCCAGCAGGGTACGTGTATTACTGGGGTGCGCGGGAAGTTCCACACGCGATTTCAGCAGGGTATGTGTATTTCTGGGGTGCGGGGAAGTTTAACACGTGATTTCAGCAGGGTACGTGTATTACTGGGGTGCGTGGTAAGTTCCACATGCGATTTCAGCAGGGTACGTGTATTACTGGGGTGCGCGGGAAGTTCCACACGCGATTTCATCAGGGTACATGTATTTCTGGGGTGCAGGGAAGTTTAACACGCAATTTCAGCAGGGTATGTGTATTACTGGGGTGCGCGGGAAGTTCCACACGCAATTTCAGCAGGGTACGTGTATTTCGGGGGTGCAGGGAAGTTTAACACGTGATTTCAGCAGGGTACATGTATTACTGGGGTGCGCGGGAAGTTCCACACGTGAATTCAGCAGGGTACGTGTATTTCTGGGGTGCGGGGAAGTTTAACACGCAATTTCAGCAGGGTATGTGTATTACAAAGGTGCGTGGAAAGTTCCACACGAGATTTCAGCAGTGTACGTGTATTTCTGGGGTATGGGGAAGTTTAAGACGTGATTTCAGCACGGTACGTGTATTACTGGGGTGCGCGGGAAGTTCCACACGCAATTTCAGCACGGTACGTGTATTTCTGGGGTGCAGGGAAGTTTAACACGCAATTTCAGCAGGGTACGTGTATTTCTGGGGAGCGGAGAAGTTTATCATGCAATTTCAGCAGGGTACGTGTATTTCTGGGGTGCGCGGGAAGTTCCACATGCAATTTCAGCAGGGTACGTGTATTTCTGGGGTGCGGGGAAGTTTAACATGCGATTTCAGCAGGGCACGTGTACTACTGGGTGTTAGGGAGAATTCTCTGTTTAGGCTGAATTTCTCTACCTAGTGAGTCCCCCAGCAGCTTTGCTGGATTACTGGGGTTTCTTTTTTTCTCCTGCCAAGAGTGAGACTCTTTTACCCTCACTCTTGGACATGTTGAAGTGTGTTTTCTTGGTTAAACCTTGTGTTGAATGGGCTATGGGGTCTTTTACTCCATAGGGCCTCATGTATTTTTGTGATGTGGGTTACACAGCACCCTCTGTGCCGTGACCCAGGGGTGTCCTAGGGACTCCCCAACATAGACTCCATACCCTGGGACTGACTACTGTCTCCCAGGGCATGTAAAGTCACCAAAGACTTTGCTAGTCTTGAATCCTGAACAGAACCAGTACAAACCATCATATTGTGGACGTACTGGCTGGGGCAATTCGATTGCCCCAGGGTCTGTTAGTCGAGGGGGCACGTCTCCGTCCCCCCTGATCGAGTTTTGGCTGGTGGCAGTGGAAACTACTTTTTATATTCGACCGCGAATATTTCCCTATGGGATTTCCCATTGTTTTAGGCTAACACATTTAATTATTTATTTACGGTAGCCTTAAACATACCGCCGGTTTATATATTTATTCTTATAACTCCGGTTGGGACTTTTTGCCAAAACTTGATTCTAAAATGGCGTTGGCGTTCGCCTCTGTAACTCTGACCCAAAGTGGAGCCCTTTGTTCCACTTTTGGGGGGCTTCTCCACAGAAGGCCTCCAAAGTGGTGCCACTCTGTCTGGGGTACTTAGGAGGGGTGGAGGGGGATTTAGGCACCCTGGACTGAGTTACCTTGGTAACTCAAGTCGCACTCCGTCCTGATTGGCCCAAGTGGTGAGCCGGCCGGCTCACCACTTAGCATGTTTGAGTGACAGCTAGGCTGGGTGAATGGGGGTTTGCTGCATAAAAGCAGGGCTTTGGGGACTGGAACTTCAGAAGTCGCCACAGGACCAATAATCTGACGAGGGAAGAGCTGAGCCGACCTGCTTCGACGACACCACCCGGTGGAGCCCTGCTGAACCGTCTCACCACTTTTCCCGACGACCGAGGGGAACTCTTAACGGAGTGGCTCCTTCCCTTGACTGGTGGGGACAACCAGTTTTCACCTTCTTTTCGCTTCTCGAGGTATCTCGTGGCCGCCTTGCCAGTGCCAAGCATCCCGGCAACCGGAACCCCACCACTTTTACCCCAACCACGAAAGTCGGTACAACCCTTCAACCGGAGGACTCCGCGGCTGGTTTCTTCCCGGGCAGTGCAACAACCCTCTTCTTCTGCTCTTCAGCGAGAACTTCTTCTCCCCTGACCGACGTCGAGCCTTGCTGCCACTGCCTGGAACAACTGCCACCGCTGGAGGATCCTTTCCGCTTAAGGTACCGTGTTCCGCCTGGCTTCCCTTGCCACCGACTGTACGGGGTAGATTTAGCCCCCGGCTTTCGAACCTGGGAGTGCCTGGAACACCCTGGCTAAACTTTCTAAGCCACTCTAAACTCTTTCTAACTCTTTGCAAAACTTTGAATCCCTAATAACAGTGTGATCTTGGGCACATTTTCGCTCTGGCTACTCTAAGAGTGGGCCCTGCCTAGTGACTTTTGCTCACCTGTGACTTTGTGCTTCTTTGAGCCTATTGCAAGTGTTCTGGACCTTAGAGTGGTGTGTTTAACCCATTTCTGTTTCTTTTTATCCCTTTCTTGAACCTACTAGAGTGGCATCTAACGTTAAGCGCTCACCTCTGTTTTAATTATGTGGTGTTAACCTAGAGTTGTCTAGATAGGAGTAAGGGGTAAAACTGCTTTCATTATAACTGTGTTTGAAGTGTTTTTTTTACTATATTTTGCTAGAGTGATTTCAACTTATGTGTGTTTAATAAATAAATAACTATATACTTTTGAAACCAAGCTCTGGTCAGTGTTTGCTTGTGCTATTGTATTTGAGTACCTATTGTATTTCTGGGGTGCAGGGAAGTTTAACACGCAATTTCAGCAGGGTATGTGTATTACTGGGGTGCGCGGGAAGTTCCACACGCAATTTCAGCAGGGTACGTGTATTTCGGGGGTGCAGGGAAGTTTAACACGTGATTTCAGCAGGGTACGTGTATTACTGGGGTGCACAGGAAGTTCCACACACGATTTCAACAGGGTACGTGTATTTCTGGGGTGCGGGGAAGTTTAACATGCAATTTCAGCAGGGTACGTGTATTACTGGGGTGTGCGGGAAGTTCCACACGCGATTTCAGCAGGGTACGTGTATTTCTGGGGTGGGGGAAGTTTAACATGCGATTTCAACAGACTACGTGTATTACTGGGGTGCGCTGGAAGTTCCACACGCGATTTCAGCAGGGTATGTGTATTTCTGGGGTGGGGGAAGTTTAACATGCGATTTCAGCAGGGTACGTGTATTACTGGGGTGCGCAGGAAGTTCCACATGGGATTTCAGCAGGGTACGTGTATTTCTGGGGTGCGGGGAAGTTTAACATGCAATTCCAGCAGAGTACGTGTATTACTGGGGTGCGCGGGAAGTTCCACACGCGATTTCAGCAGGGTATGTGTATTTCTGGGGTGCGGGGAAGTTTAACACGTGATTTCAGCAGGGTACGTGTATTACTGGGGTGCGTGGGAAGTTCCACATGCGATTTTAGCAGGGTACGTGTATTTCTGGGGAGCGGGGAAGTTTAACATGCGATTTCAGCAGGGTACGTGTATTTCGGGGGTGCAGGGAAGTTTAACATGTGATTTCAGCAGGGTACATGTATTACTGGGGTGTGCGGGAAGTTCCACACGTGAATTCAGCAGGGTACGTGTATTTCTGGGGTGCGGGGAAGTTTAAAACGCAATTTCAGCAGGGTATGTGTATTACTGGGGTGCGTGGAAAGTTCCACACGCGATTTCAGCAGTGTACGTGTATTTCTGGGGTATGGGGAAGTTTAAGACGTGATTTCAGCAGGGTACGTGTATTACTGGGGTGCGCGGGAAGTTCCACACGCAATTTCAGCAGGGTACGTGTATTTCTGGGGTGCAGGGAAGTTTAACACGCAATTTCAGCAGGGTACGTGTATTACTGGGGTGCACAGGAATTTCTGCACGCGATTTCATCAGGGTACATGTATTTCTGGGGTGCAAGGAAGTTTAACACGCAATTTCAGCAGGGTATGTGTATTACTGGGGTGCGCGGGAAGTTCCACACGCAATTTCAGCAGGGTACGTCTATTTCTGGGGTGCGGGGAAGTTTAACACGCAATTTCAGCAGGGTATGTGTATTACTGGGGTGCGTGGGAAGTACCACATGCAATTTCAGCAGGGTACGTGTATTTCTGGGGAGCGGAGAAGTTTAACATGCGATTTCAGCAGGGTACGTGTATTTCTGGGGTGCGCGGGAAGTTCCACATGCAATTTCAGCAGGGTATGTGTATTACTGGGCTGTGCGGGAAGTTCCACACGCGATTTCAGCAGGGTACGTGTATTTCTGGGGTGGGGGAAGTTTAACATGCGATTTCAGCAGGGTACGTGTATTACTGGGGTGCGCAGGAAGTTCTACATGGGATGTCAGCAGGGTACGTGTATTTCTGGGGTGCGGAGAAGTTTAACACGCGATTTCAGCAGGGTACGTGTATTACTGGGGTGCGTGGGAAGTTTCACACACTATTTCAGCACGGTACGTGTATTTCTGGGGTGCGGCGAAGTTTACCACGTGATTTCAGCATGGCACGTGTATTACTGGGGTGCGCGGGAAGTTCCACATGCGATTTCAGCAGGGTACGTGTATTTCTGGGGTGCGGAGAAGTTTAACACGCGATTTCAGCAGGGTACGTGTATTACTGGGGTGCGTGGGAAGTTCCACACGCGATTTCAGCAGGGTATGTGTATTTCTTGGGTGCGGGGAAGTTTAACACGCAATTTCTGCAGGGTACGTGTATTACTGGAGTGCGCGGGAAGTTTCACACACTATTTCAGCACGGTACGTGTATTTCTGGGGTGCGGCGAAGTTTACCACGTGATTTCACCATGGCACGTGTATTACTGGGGTGCGCGGGAAGTTCCACATGCGATTTCAGCAGGGTACGTGTATTTCTGGGGTGCGGGGAAGTTTAACACGCAATTTCAGCAGGGTACGTTTATTACTGGAGTGCGCGGGAAGTTTCACACGCTATTTCAGCAGGGTACGTGTATTTCTGGAGTGCAGGGAAGTTTAACACGTGATTTCAGCAGGGTACATGTACTACTGGGGTGCGCGGGAAGTTCCACACGCAATTTCAGCAGGGTACGTGTATTTCTGGGGTGCGGGGAAGTTTAACAGGTGATTTCATCAGGGTACGTGTATTACTGGGGTGCGCAGGAAGTTCCACACACGATTTCAGCAGGGTACGTGTATTTCTGGGGTGCGGGGAAGTTTAACATGCAATTTCAGCAGGGTACGTGTATTACTGGGCTGTGCGGCAAGTTCCACACGCGATTTCAGCAGGGTACGTGTATTTCTGGGGTGGGGGAAGTTTAACATGCAATTTCAGCAGACTACGTGTATTACTGGGGTGCGCTGGAAGTTCCACACGCGATTTCAGCAGGGTATGTGTATTTCTGGGGTGGGGGAAGTTTAACATGCCATTTCAGCAGGGTACGTGTATTACTGGGGTGCGCAGGAAGTTCCACATGGGATTTCAGCAGGGTACGTGTATTTCTGGGGTACGGGGAAGTTTAACACGCAATTCCAGCAGGGTACGTGTATTACTGGGGTGCGCGGGAAGTTCCACACGCGATTTCAGCAGGGTATGTGTATTTCTGGGGTGCGGGGAAGTTTAACACGTGATTTCAGCAGGGTGCGTGTATTACTGGGGTGCGTGGTAAGTTCCACATGCGATTTCAGCAGGGTACATGTATTTCTGGGGAGCGGGGAAGTTTAACATGCCATTTCAGCAGGGTACGTGTATTACTGGGGTGCGCAGGAAGTTCCACATGGGATTTCAGCAGGGTACGTGTATTTCTGGGGTACGGGGAAGTTTAACACGCAATTCCAGCATGGTACGTGTATTACTGGGGTGCGCGGGAAGTTCCACACGCGATTTCAGCAGGGTATGTGTATTTCTGGGGTGCGGGGAAGTTTAACACGTGATTTCAGCAGGGTACGTGTATTACTGGGGTGCGCTGGAAGTTCCACACGCGATTTCAGCAGGGTATGTGTATTTCTGGGGTGGGGGAAGTTTAACATGCCATTTCAGCAGGGTACGTGTATTACTGGGGTGCGCAGGAAGTTCCACATGGGATTTCAGCAGGGTACGTGTATTTCTGGGGTACGGGGAAGTTTAACACGCAATTCCAGCAGGGTACGTGTATTACTGGGGTGCGCGGGAAGTTCCACACGCGATTTCAGCAGGGTATGTGTATTTCTGGGGTGCGGGGAAGTTTAACACGTGATTTCAGCAGGGTACGTGTATTACTGGGGTGCGTGGTAAGTTCCACATGCGATTTCAGCAGGGTACGTGTATTACTGGGGTGCGCGGGAAGTTCCACACGCGATTTCATCAGGGTACATGTATTTCTGGGGTGCAGGGAAGTTTAACACGCAATTTCAGCAGGGTATGTGTATTACTGGGGTGCGCGGGAAGTTCCACACGCAATTTCAGCAGGGTACGTGTATTTCGGGGGTGCAGGGAAGTTTAACACGTGATTTCAGCAGGGTACATGTATTACTGGGGTGCGCGGGAAGTTCCACACGTGAATTCAGCAGGGTACGTGTATTTCTGGGGTGCGGGGAAGTTTAACACGCAATTTCAGCAGGGTATGTGTATTACAAAGGTGCGTGGAAAGTTCCACACGAGATTTCAGCAGTGTACGTGTATTTCTGGGGTATGGGGAAGTTTAAGACGTGATTTCAGCACGGTACGTGTATTACTGGGGTGCGCGGGAAGTTCCACACGCAATTTCAGCACGGTACGTGTATTTCTGGGGTGCAGGGAAGTTTAACACGCAATTTCAGCAGGGTACGTGTATTTCTGGGGAGCGGAGAAGTTTATCATGCAATTTCAGCAGGGTACGTGTATTTCTGGGGTGCGCGGGAAGTTCCACATGCAATTTCAGCAGGGTACGTGTATTTCTGGGGTGCGGGGAAGTTTAACATGCGATTTCAGCAGGGCACGTGTACTACTGGGTGTTAGGGAGAATTCTCTGTTTAGGCTGAATTTCTCTACCTAGTGAGTCCCCCAGCAGCTTTGCTGGATTACTGGGGTTTCTTTTTTTCTCCTGCCAAGAGTGAGACTCTTTTACCCTCACTCTTGGACATGTTGAAGTGTGTTTTCTTGGTTAAACCTTGTGTTGAATGGGCTATGGGGTCTTTTACTCCATAGGGCCTCATGTATTTTTGTGATGTGGGTTACACAGCACCCTCTGTGCCGTGACCCAGGGGTGTCCTAGGGACTCCCCAACATAGACTCCATACCCTGGGACTGACTACTGTCTCCCAGGGCATGTAAAGTCACCAAAGACTTTGCTAGTCTTGAATCCTGAACAGAACCAGTACAAACCATCATATTGTGGACGTACTGGCTGGGGCAATTCGATTGCCCCAGGGTCTGTTAGTCGAGGGGGCACGTCTCCGTCCCCCCTGATCGAGTTTTGGCTGGTGGCAGTGGAAACTACTTTTTATATTCGACCGCGAATATTTCCCTATGGGATTTCCCATTGTTTTAGGCTAACACATTTAATTATTTATTTACGGTAGCCTTAAACATACCGCCGGTTTATATATTTATTCTTATAACTCCGGTTGGGACTTTTTGCCAAAACTTGATTCTAAAATGGCGTTGGCGTTCGCCTCTGTAACTCTGACCCAAAGTGGAGCCCTTTGTTCCACTTTTGGGGGGCTTCTCCACAGAAGCCCTCCAAAGTGGTGCCACTCTGTCTGGGGTACTTAGGAGGGGTGGAGGGGGATTTAGGCACCCTGGACTGAGTTACCTTGGTAACTCAAGTCGCACTCCGTCCTGATTGGCCCAAGTGGTGAGCCGGCCGGCTCACCACTTAGCATGTTTGAGTGACAGCTAGGCTGGGTGAATGGGGGTTTGCTGCATAAAAGCAGGGCTTTGGGGACTGGAACTTCAGAAGTCGCCACAGGACCAATAATCCGACGAGGGAAGAGCTGAGCCGACCTGCTTCGACGACACCACCCGGTGGAGCCCTGCTGAACCGTCTCACCACTTTTCCCGACGACCGAGGGGAACTCTTAACGGAGTGGCTCCTTCCCTTGACTGGTGGGGACAACCAGTTTTCACCTTCTTTTCGCTTCTCGAGGTATCTCGTGGCCGCCTTGCCAGTGCCAAGCATCCCGGCAACCGGAACCCCACCACTTTTACCCCAACCACGAAAGTCGGTACAACCCTTCAACCGGAGGACTCCGCGGCTGGTTTCTTCCCGGGCAGTGCAACAACCCTCTTCTTTTGCTCTTCAGCGAGAACTTCTTCTCCCCTGACCGACGTCGAGCCTTGCTGCCACTGCCTGGAACAACTGCCACCGCTGGAGGATCCTTTCCGCTTAAGGTACCGTGTTCCGCCTGGCTTCCCTTGCCACCGACTGTACGGGGTAGATTTAGCCCCCGGCTTTCGAACCTGGGAGTGCCTGGAACACCCTGGCTAAACTTTCTAAGCCACTCTAAACTCTTTCTAACTCTTTGCAAAACTTTGAATCCCTAATAACAGTGTGATCTTGGGCACATTTTCGCTCTGGCTACTCTAAGAGTGGGCCCTGCCTAGTGACTTTTGCTCACCTGTGACTTTGTGCTTCTTTGAGCCTATTGCAAGTGTTCTGGACCTTAGAGTGGTGTGTTTAACCCATTTCTGTTTCTTTTTATCCCTTTCTTGAACCTACTAGAGTGGCATCTAACGTTAAGCGCTCACCTCTGTTTTAATTATGTGGTGTTAACCTAGAGTTGTCTAGATAGGAGTAAGGGGTAAAACTGCTTTCATTATAACTGTGTTTGAAGTGTTTTTTTTACTATATTTTGCTAGAGTGATTTCAACTTATGTGTGTTTAATAAATAAATAACTATATACTTTTGAAACCAAGCTCTGGTCAGTGTTTGCTTGTGCTATTGTATTTGAGTACCTATTGTGTATACTTTACATACTGCCTAACTCTTCTTGAGGGAAGTCTGACTGCTCAGCCACAGCTACCAGGTAAATCTGGGTGGTGCGGACTGCTACCAAGTGGGTTTACTGCTATACCTGTAGTCTTAAATCTTTTGCAGTGTTCCCTAAGGGAACTGCACAGGTTTCTGCCTAACACTGGGGTGTGCGGGAAGTTCCACACGCGATTTCAGCAGGGTACATGTATTTCTGGCGTGCACGGGAAGTTCTACATGCGATTTCAGCAGGGTACGTGTATTTCGGGGGTGCGGGGAAGTTTAACACGTGATTTCAGCAGGGTACATGTATTACTGGGGTGCGCGGGAAGTTCCACACGCGATTTCAGCAGGGTACATAACAAGCAATTTCAGCAGGGTATGTGTATTACGGGGGTGCGTGGAAAGTTCCACACGCAATTTCAGCAGTGTACGTGTATTTCTGGGGTATGGGGAAGTTTAAGACGTGATTTCAGCAGGGTACGTGTATTACTGGGGTGCGCGGGAAGTTCCACATGCGATTTCAGCAGGGTATGTGTATTTCTGGGGTGCGGGGAAGTTTAACACGTGATTTCAGCAGGGTACGTGTATTACTGGGGTGCGCTGGAAGTTCCACACGCGATTTCAGCAGGGTATGTGTATTTCTGGGGTGGGGGAAGTTTAACATGCCATTTCAGCAGGGTACGTGTATTACTGGGGTGCGCAGGAAGTTCCACATGGGATTTCAGCAGGGTACGTGTATTTCTGGGGTACGGGGAAGTTTAACACGCAATTCCAGCAGGGTACGTGTATTACTGGGGTGCGCGGGAAGTTCCACACGCGATTTCAGCAGGGTATGTGTATTTCTGGGGTGCGGGGAAGTTTAACACGTGATTTCAGCAGGGTACGTGTATTACTGGGGTGCGTGGTAAGTTCCACATGCGATTTCAGCAGGGTACGTGTATTACTGGGGTGCGCGGGAAGTTCCACACGCGATTTCATCAGGGTACATGTATTTCTGGGGTGCAGGGAAGTTTAACACGCAATTTCAGCAGGGTATGTGTATTACTGGGGTGCGCGGGAAGTTCCACACGCAATTTCAGCAGGGTACGTGTATTTCGGGGGTGCAGGGAAGTTTAACACGTGATTTCAGCAGGGTACATGTATTACTGGGGTGCGCGGGAAGTTCCACACGTGAATTCAGCAGGGTACGTGTATTTCTGGGGTGCGGGGAAGTTTAACACGCAATTTCAGCAGGGTATGTGTATTACAAAGGTGCGTGGAAAGTTCCACACGAGATTTCAGCAGTGTACGTGTATTTCTGGGGTATGGGGAAGTTTAAGACGTGATTTCAGCACGGTACGTGTATTACTGGGGTGCGCAGGAAGTTCCACACGCAATTTCAGCACGGTACGTGTATTTCTGGGGTGCAGGGAAGTTTAACACGCAATTTCAGCAGGGTACGTGTATTTCTGGGGAGCGGAGAAGTTTATCATGCAATTTCAGCAGGGTACGTGTATTTCTGGGGTGCGCGGGAAGTTCCACATGCAATTTCAGCAGGGTACGTGTATTTCTGGGGTGCGGGGAAGTTTAACACGCGATTTCAGCAGGGCACGTGTACTACTGGGGTGTGCGGGAAGTTCCACATGCGATTTCAGCAGGGTACATGTATTTCTGGCGTGCACGGGAAGTTCTACATGCGATTTCAGCAGGGTACGTGTATTTTTTTGGGTGCGGGGAAGTTTAACACGTGATTTCAGCAGGGTACATGTATTACTGGGGTGCGCGGGAAGTTCCACATGCGATTTCAGCAGGGTACATAACAAGCAATTTCAGCAGGGTATGTGTATTACGGGGGTGCGTGGAAAGTTCCACACGCGATTTCAGCAGTGTACGTGTATTTCTGGGGTATGGGGAAGTTTAAGACGTGATTTCAGCAGGGTACGTGTATTACTGGGGTGCGCGGGAAGTTCCACACGCGATTTCAGCAGGGTACGTGTATTTCTGGGGTGCAGGGAAGTTTAATACGCAATTTCAGCAGGGTACGTGTATTACTGGGGTGTGCGGGAAGTTCCACACGCGATTTCAGCAGGGTACATGTATTTCTGGGGTGCGGGGAAGTTTAACACGCGATTTCAGCAGGGTACATGTATTACTGGGGTGCGCGGGAAGTTCCACACGCGATTTCAGCAGGGTACGTGTATTTCTGGGGTGCGGGGAAGTTTAACATGTGATTTCAGCAGGGTAAGTGTATTACTGGGGTGCGCGGGAAGTTCCACACGCGATTTCAGCAGGGTACGTGTATTTCTGGGGTGCGGGGAAGTTTAACATGCGATTTCAGCAGGGTACGTGTATTGCTGGGGTGCGCGGGAAGTTCCACACGCGATTTCAGCAGGGTATGTGTATTTCTGGGGTGCGGGGAAGTTTAACATGTGATTTCAGCAGGGTACGTGTATTACTGGGGTGCGCGGGAAGTTCCACACACAATTTCAGCAGGGTACGTGTATTTCTGGGGTGCGGGGAAGTTTAACATGCGATTTCAGCAGGGTACGTGTATTACTGGGGTGCGCGGGAAGTTCCACACGTGATTTCAGCAGGGTACGTGTATTTCTGGGGTGCGGGGAAGTTTAACACTCAATTTCAGCTGGGTATGTGTATTACCGGGGTGCGCGGGAAGTTCCACACACGATTTCAACAGGGTACGTGTATTTCTGGGGTGCGGGGAAGTTTAACACGCAATTTCAGCAGGGTATGTGTATTACTGGGGTGCGCGGGAAGTTCCACACACGATTTCAGCAGGGTACGTGTATTTCTGGGGTGCGGTTACTGGAGTGCGCGGGAAGTTCCACACACGATTTCAGCAGGGTATGTGTATTTCTGGGGTGCAGGGAAGTTTAACACGCAATTTCAGCAGGGTACGTGTATTACTGGAGTGCGCGGGAAGTTCCACACACGATTTCAGCAGGGTACGTGTATTTCTGGGGTGCGGGGAAGTTCCACACACGATTTCAGCAGGGTACGTGTATTTCTGGTGTGCGGGGAAGTTTAACACGCGATTTCAGCAGGGTACGTGTATTACTGGGGTGCGTGGGAAGTACCACCTGCGATTTCAGCAGAGTACATGTATTTCTGGGGAGCGGAGAAGTTTAACATGCGATTTCAGCAGGGTACGTGTATTTCTGGGGTGCGCGGGAAGTTCCACATGCGATTTCAGCAGTGTACGTGTATTTCTGGGGTGCGGGGAAGTTTAACACTCGATTTCAGCAGGGCACGTGTATTACTGGGGTGCGGGGAAGTTTAACATGCGATTTCAGCAGGGTACGTGTATTTCTGGGGTGCACGGGAAGTTCCACATGCGATTTCAGCAGGGTACGTGTATTTCGGCGGTGCGGGGAAGATTAACACGTGATTTCAGCAGGGTACATGTATTACTAGGGTGCGCGTGAAGTTCCACAGGCAATTTCAGCAGGGTACGTGTATTTCTGGGGTGCGGGGAAGTTTAACATGCAATTTCAGCAGGGTATGTGTATTACTCGGGTGCGTGGAAAGTTCCACACGCGATTTCAGCAGTGTACGTGTATTTCTGGGGTATGGGGAAGTTTAACACGTGATTTCAGCAGGGTACGTGTATTATTGGGGTGTGCGTGAAGTTCCACACGCAATCTCAGCAGGGTACGTGTATTTCTGGGGTGCGGGGAAGTTTAACACGCAATTTCAGCAGGGTACGTTTATTACTCGAGTGCGCGGGAAGTTTCACATGCTATTTCAGCAGGGTACGTGTATTTCTGGGGTGCGGGGAAGTTTAACAGGCGATTTCAACAGGGTATGTGTATTACTGGGGTGCGCAGGAAGTTCCACACACGATTTCAGCAAGGTACGTGTATTTCTGGGGTGCGGAGAAGTTTAACACGCGATTTCAGCAGGGTACGTGTATTACTGGGGTGCGCGGGAAGTTCCACACGCGATTTCAGCAGGGTATGTGTATTTCTGGGGTGCAGGGAAGTTTAACACGCAATTTCTGCAGGGTACGTGTATTACAGGAGTGCGCGGGAAGTTTCACACACTATTTCAGCAGGGTACGTGTATTTCTGGGGTGCGGGGAAGTTTAACACGTGATTTCAGCATGGCACGTGTATTACTGGGGTGCGCGGGAAGTTCCACACGCGATTTCAGCAGGGTACGTGTATTTCTGGGGTGCGGGGAAGTTTAACACGCAATTTCAGCAGGGTACGTTTATTACTGGAGTGCGCGGGAAGTTTCACACGCTATTTCAGCAGGGTACCTGTATTTCTGGAGAGCGGGGAAGTTTAACATGCAATTTCAGCAGGGTACGTGTATTTCTGGGGTGCGCAGGAAGTTCCACACGCGATTTCAGCAGGGTACGTGTATTTCGGGGGTGCGGGGAAGTTCCACGTGTGATTTCAGCAGGGTACGTGTATTACTGGAGTGCGCGGGAAGTTCCACACGCGATTTCAGCAGGGTACGTGTATTTCTGAGGTGTGGGGAAGTTTAACATGAAATTTCAGCAGGGCACGTGTATTACTGGGGTGCGCGGGAAGTTCCACACGCGATTTCAGCAGGGTACGTGTATTTCTGGGGTACCGGGAAGTTTAACACGCGATTTCAGCAGGGTACGTGTATTACTGGGGTGCGTGGGAAGTTCCACATGCGATTTCAGCAGGGTACGTGTATTTCTGGGGAGAGGGGAAGTTTAACATGCGATTTCAGTAGGGTACGTGTGTTTCTGGGGTGCGCGGGAAGTTCCACACGTGATTTCAGCAGGGTACGTGTATTTCGGGGGTGCAGGGAAGTTTAACACGTGATTTCAGCAGGGTACATGTATTACTGGGGTGCGTAGGAAGTTCCACACGCAATTTCAGCAGGGTACGTGTATTTCTGGGGTGCGGGGAAGTTTAACACACAATTTCAGCAAGGTACGTGTATTACTGGGTTTGTGGAAAGTTCCACACGCGATTTCAGCAGGGTACGTGTATTTCTAGGGTATGGGGAAGTTTAACACGTGATTTCAGCAGGGTCCGTGTATTACTGGGGTGCGCTGGAAGTTCCAAACGCAATTTCAGCAGGGTACGTGTATTTCTGGGGTGCAGGGAAGTTTAACACGCGATTTCAGCAGGGTACATGCACTACTGGGGTGCGCGGGAAGTTCCACACGCAATTTCAGCAGGGTACGTGTATTTCTGGGGTGCGGGGAAGTTGAACAGGTGATTTCAGCAGGGTACGTGTATTACTGGGGTGCGCAGGAAGTTCCACACACGATTTCAGCAGGGTACGTGTATTTCTGGGGTGCGGGGAAGTTTAACATGCAATTTCAGCAGGGTATGTGTATTACTGGGCTGTGCGGGAAGTTCCACACGCGATTTCAGCAGGGTACGTGTATTTCTGGGGTGGGGGAAGTTTAACATGCGATTTTAGCAGACTACGTGTATTACCGGGGTGCGCTGGAAGTTCCACACGCGATTTCAGCAGGGTATGTGTATTTCTGGGGTGCAGGGAAGTTTAACACGCAATTTCTGCAGGGTACGTGTATTACAGGAGTGCGCGGGAAGTTTCACACACTATTTCAGCAGGGTACGTGTATTTCTGGGGTGCGGGGAAGTTTAACACGTGATTTCAGCATGGCACGTGTATTACTGGGGTGCGCGGGAAGTTCCACACGCGATTTCAGCAGGGTACGTGTATTTCTGGGGTGCGGGGAAGTTTAACACGCAATTTCAGCAGGGTACGTTTATTACTGGAGTGCGCGGGAAGTTTCACACGCTATTTCAGCAGGGTACCTGTATTTCTGGAGAGCGGGGAAGTTTAACATGCAATTTCAGCAGGGTACGTGTATTTCTGGGGTGCGCAGGAAGTTCCACACGCGATTTCAGCAGGGTACGTGTATTTCGGGGGTGCGGGGAAGTTCCACGTGTGATTTCAGCAGGGTACGTGTATTACTGGAGTGCGCGGGAAGTTCCACACGCGATTTCAGCAGGGTACGTGTATTTCTGAGGTGTGGGGAAGTTTAACATGAAATTTCAGCAGGGCACGTGTATTACTGGGGTGCGCGGGAAGTTCCACACGCGATTTCAGCAGGGTACGTGTATTTCTGGGGTACCGGGAAGTTTAACACGCGATTTCAGCAGGGTACGTGTATTACTGGGGTGCGTGGGGAGTTCCACATGCGATTTCAGCAGGGTACGTGTATTTCTGGGGAGAGGGGAAGTTTAACATGCGATTTCAGCAGGGTACGTGTGTTTCTGGGGTGCGCGGGAAGTTCCACACGTGATTTCAGCAGGGTACGTGTATTTCGGGGGTGCAGGGAAGTTTAACACGTGATTTCAGCAGGGTACATGTATTACTGGGGTGCGTAGGAAGTTCCACACGCAATTTCAGCAGGGTACGTGTATTTCTGGGGTGCGGGGAAGTTTAACACACAATTTCAGCAAGGTACGTGTATTACTGGGTTTGTGGAAAGTTCCACACGCGATTTCAGCAGGGTACGTGTATTTCTAGGGTATGGGGAAGTTTAACACGTGATTTCAGCAGGGTCCGTGTATTTCTGGGGTGCGGGGAAGTTGAACAGGTGATTTCAGCAGGGTACGTGTATTACTGGGGTGCGCAGGAAGTTCCACACACGATTTCAGCAGGGTACGTGTATTTCTGGGGTGTGGGGAAGTTTAACATGCAATTTCAGCAGGGTATGTGTATTACTGGGCTGTGCGGGAAGTTCCACACGCGATTTCAGCAGGGTACGTGTATTTCTGGGGTGCGGGGAAGTTGAACAGGTGATTTCAGCAGGGTACGTGTATTACTGGGGTGCGCAGGAAGTTCCACACACGATTTCAGCAGGGTACGTGTATTTCTGGGGTGTGGGGAAGTTTAACATGCAATTTCAGCAGGGTATGTGTATTACTGGGCTGTGCGGGAAGTTCCACACGCGATTTCAGCAGGGTACGTGTATTTCTGGGGTGGGGGAAGTTTAACATGCGATTTTAGCAGACTACGTGTATTACCGGGGTGCGCTGGAAGTTCCACACGCGATTTCAGCAGGGTATGTGTATTTCTGGGGTGGGGGAAGTTTAACATGCGATTTCAGCAGGGTACGTGTATTACTGGGGTGCGCAGGAAGTTCCACATGGGATTTCAGTAGGGTACGTGTATTTCTGGGGTACGGGGAAGTTTAACATGCAATTTCAGCAGACTACGTGTATTACTGGGGTGCGCTGGAAGTTCCACACGCGATTTCAGCAGGGTATGTGTATTTCTGGGGTGGGGGAAGTTTAACATGCGATTTCAGCAGGGTACGTGTATTACTGGGGTGCGCAGGAAGTTCCACATGGGATTTCAGCAGGGTACGTGTATTTCTGGGGTGGGGGAAGTTTAACATGCAATTTCAGCAGACTACGTGTATTACTGGGGTGCGCTGGAAGTTCCACACGCGATTTCAGCAGGGTATGTGTATTTCTGGGGTGGGGGAAGTTTAACATGCGATTTCAGCAGGGTACGTGTATTTCTGGGGTGCGGGGAAGTTTAACATGCAATTTCAGCAGGGTATGTGTATTACTGGGCTGTGCGGGAAGTTCCACACGCAATTTCATCAGGGTACGTGTATTTCTGGGGTGGGGGAAGTTTAACATGCGATTTCAGCAGACTACGTGTATTACTGGGGTGCGCTGGAAGTTCCACACGCGATTTCAGCAGGGTATGTGTATTTCTGGGGTGGGGGAAGTTTAACATGCGATTTCAGCAGGGTACGTGTATTACTGGGTTGCGCTGGAAGTTCCACACGCGATTTCAGCAGGGTATGTGTATTTCTGGGGTGGGGGAAGTTTAACATGCGATTTCAGCAGGGTATGTGTATTACTGGGGTGCGCGGGAAGTTCCACACGCAATTTCAGCAGGGTACGTGTATTCCTGGGGTGCGGGGAAGTTTAACACGCAATTTCAGCAGGGTACGTGTATTTCTGGGGTACGGGGAAGTTTAACACGCGATTTCAGCAGGGCACGTGTATTACTGGGGTGCGCGGGAAGTTCCACACGCGATTTCAGCAGGGTACGTGTATTTCTGGGGTACGGGGAAGTTTAACACGCGATTTCAGCAGGGTACGTGTATTACTGGGGTGGTTGGGAAGTTCCACATGCAATTTCAGCAGGGTACGTGTATTTCTGGGGAGTGGGGAAGTTTAACATGCGATTTCAGCAGGGTACGTGTATTTCTGGGGTGCGCGGGAAGTTCCACACGTGATTTCAGCAGGGTACGTGTATTTCGGGGGTGCGGGGAAGTTTAACACGTGATTTCAGCAGGGTACAAGTATTACTGGGGTGCGTGGGAAGTTCCACACGCAATTTCAGCAGGGTACGTGTATTTCTGGGGTGCGCGGGAAGTTCCACACGTGATTTCAGCAGGGTACGTGTATTTCTGAGGTGTGGGGAAGTTTAACACACAATTTCAGCAGGGCACGTGTATTACTGGGGTGCGCGGGAAGTTCCACACGCGATTTCAGCAGGGTACGTGTATTTCTGGGGTATGGGGAAGTTTAACACGCGATTTCAGCAGGGTACATGTATTACTGGGGTGCGTGGGAAGTTCCACATGCGATTTCAGCAGGGTACGTGTATTTCTGGGGAGTGGGGAAGTTTAACATGCGATTTCAGCAGGGGACGTGTATTTCTGGGGTGCGCGGGAAGTTCCACACGTGATTTCAGCAGGGTAGGTGTATTTCGGGGGTGCGGGGAAGTTTAACACGTGATTTCAGCAGGGTACATGTATTACTGGGGTGCGTGGGAAGTTCCACACGCAATTTCAGCAGGGCACGTGTATTTCTGGGGTGCAGGGAAGTTTAACACACAATTTCAGCAGGGTACGTGTATTACTGGGTTCGTGGAAAGTTCCACAAGCGATTTCAGCAGGGTATGTGTGTTTCTGGGGTATGGGGAAGTTTAACACGTGATTTCAGCAGGGTCCGTGTATTACTGGTGTGCGCAGGAAGTTCCACACGCAATTTCAGCAGGGTACGTGTATTTCTGGGGTGCAGGGAAGTTTAACGCGCGATTTCAGCAGGTTACATGTACTACTGGGGTGCGCGGGAAGTTCCACACGCAATTTCAGCAGGGTACGTGTATTTGTGGGGTGCGGGGAAGTTTAACAGGCGATTTCAGCAGGGTACGTGTATTACTGGGGTGCACAGGAAGCTCCACAAACGATTTCAACAGGGTACGTGTATTTCTGGGGTGCGGGGAAGTTTAACATGCAATTTCAGCAGGGTACGTGTATTACTGGGGTGTGCGGGAAGTTCCACACGCGATTTCAGCAGGGTACGTGTATTTCTGGGGTGGGGGAAGTTTAACATGCGATTTCAACAGACTACGTGTATTACTGGGGTGCGCTGGAAGTTCCACACGCGATTTCAGCAGGGTATGTGTATTTCTGGGGTGGGGGAAGTTTAACATGCGATTTCAGCAGGGTACGTGTATTACTGGGGTGCGCAGGAAGTTCCACATGGGATTTCAGCAGAGTACGTGTATTTCTGGGGTGCGGGGAAGTTTAACATGCAATTCCAGCAGAGTACGTGTATTACTGGGGTGCGCGGGAAGTTCCACACGCGATTTCAGCAGGGTATGTGTATTTCTGGGGTGCGGGGAAGTTTAACACGTGATTTCAGCAGGGTATGTGTATTACTGGGGTGCGCGGGAAGTTCCACACGCAATTTCAGCAGGGTACGTGTATTTCTGGGGTGCGGGGAAGTTGAACAGGTGATTTCAGCAGGGTACGTGTATTACTGGGGTGCGCAGGAAGTTCCACACACAATTTCAGCAGGGTACGTGTATTTCTGGGGTGCGGGGAAGTTTAACAAGCAATTTCAGCAGGGTATGTGTATTACTGGGCTGTGCGGGAAGTTCCACACGCGATTTCAGCAGGGTACGTGTATTTCTGGGGTGGGGGAAGTTTAACATGCGATTTCAGCAGGGTACGTGTATTACTGGCGTGCGCAGGAAGTTCCACATGGGATTTCAGCAGGGTACGTGTATTTCGGGGGTGCGGGGAAGTTTAACACGTGATTTCAGCAGGGTACATGTATTACTGGGGTGCGTGGGAAGTTCCACACGCAATTTCAGCAGGGTACGTGTATTTCTGGGGTGCGCGGGAAGTTCCACACGTGATTTCAGCAGGGTACGTGTATTTCTGAGGTGTGGGGAAGTTTAACACGCAATTTCAGCAGGGCACGTGTATTACTGGGGTGCGCGGGAAGTTCCACACGCGATTTCAGCAGGGTACGTGTATTTCTGGGGTATGGGGAAGTTTAACACGCGATTTCAGCAGGGTACGTGTATTACTGGGGTGCGTGGGAAGTTCCACATGCGATTTCAGCAGGGTACGTGTATTTCTGGGGAGTGGGGAAGTTTAACATGCGATTTCAGCAGGGTACGTGTATTTCTGGGGTGCGCGGGAAGTTCCACACGTGATTTCAGCAGGGTAGGTGTATTTCGGGGGTGCGGGGAAGTTTAACACGTGATTTCAGCAGGGTACATGTATTACTGGGGTGCGTGGGAAGTTCCACATGCAATTTCAGCTGGGTACGTGTATTTCTGGGGTGCAGGGAAGTTTAACACACAATTTCAGCAGGGTACGTGTATTACTGGGTTCGTGGAAAGTTCCACACGCGATTTCAGCAGGGTATGTGTATTTCTGGGGTATGGGGAAGTTTAACACGTGATTTCAGCAGGGTCCGTGTATTACTGGTGTGCGCAGGAAGTTCCACACGCAATTTCAGCAGGGTACGTGTATTTCTGGGGTGCAGGGAAGTTTAACACGCAATTTCAGCAGGGTACATGTACTACTGGGGTGCGCGGGAAGTTCCACACGCAATTTCAGCAGGGTACGTGTATTTGTGGGGTGCGGGGAAGTTTAACAGGCGATTTCAGCAGGGTACGTGTATTACTGGGGTGCACAGGAAGTTCCACACACGATTTCAACAGGGTACGTGTATTTCTGGGGTGCGGGGAAGTTTAACATGCAATTTCAGCAGGGTACGTGTATTACTGGGGTGTGCGGGAAGTTCCACACGCGATTTCAGCAGGGTATGTGTATTTCTGGGGTGGGGGAAGTTTAACATGCGATTTCAGCAGGGTACGTGTATTACTGGGGTGCGCAGGAAGTTCCACATGGGATTTCAGCAGAGTACGTGTATTTCTGGGGTGCGGGGAAGTTTAACATGCAATTCCAGCAGAGTACGTGTATTACTGGGGTGCGCGGGAAGTTCCACACGCGATTTCAGCAGGGTATGTGTATTTCTGGGGTGCGGGGTAGTTTAACAAGTGATTTCAGCAGGGTATGTGTATTACTGGGGTGCGCGGGAAGTTCCACACGCAATTTCAGCAGGGTACGTGTATTTCTGGGGTGCGGGGAAGTTGAACAGGTGATTTCAGCAGGGTACGTGTATTACTGGGGTGCGCAGGAAGTTCCACACACAATTTCAGCAGGGTACGTGTATTTCTGGGGTGCGGGGAAGTTTAACAAGCAATTTCAGCAGGGTATGTGTATTACTGGGCTGTGCGGGAAGTTCCACACGCGATTTCAGCAGGGTACGTGTATTTCTGGGGTGGGGGAAGTTTAACATGCGATTTCAGCAGGGTACGTGTATTACTGGCGTGCGCAGGAAGTTCCACATGGGATTTCAGCAGGGTACGTGTATTTCGGGGGTGCGGGGAAGTTTAACACGTGATTTCAGCAGGGTACGTGTATTTCTGTGGTGTGGGGAAGTTTAACACGCAATTTCAGCAGGGCACGTGTATTACTGGGGTGCGCGGGAAGTTCCACACGCGATTTCAGCAGGGTACGTGTATTTCTGTGGTGTGGGGAAGTTTAACACGCAATTTCAGCAGGGCACGTGTATTACTGGGGTGCGTGGGAAGTTCCACACGCAATTTCAGCAGGGTACGTGTATTTCTGGGGTGCGCGGGAAGTTCCACACGTGATTTCAGCAGGGTACGTGTATTTCTGTGGTGTGGGGAAGTTTAACACGCAATTTCAGCAGGGCACGTGTATTACTGGGGTGCGCGGGAAGTTCCACACGCGATTTCAGCAGGGTACGTGTATTTCTGGGGTATGGGGAAGTTTAACACGCGATTTCAGCAGGGTACGTGTATTACTGGGGTGCGTGGGAAGTTCCACATGCGATTTCAGCAGGGTACGTGTATTTCTGGGGAGTGGGGAAGTTTAACATGCGATTTCAGCAGGGTACGTGTATTTCTGGGGTGCGCGGGAAGTTCCACACGTGATTTCAGCAGGGTAGGTGTATTTCGGGGGTGCGGGGAAGTTTAACACGTGATTTCAGCAGGGTACATGTATTACTGGGGTGCGTGGGAAGTTACACACGCAATTTCAGCTGGGTACGTGTATTTCTGGGGTGCAGGGAAGTTTAACACACAATTTCAGCAGGGTACGTGTATTACTGGGTTCGTGGAAAGTTCCACACGCGATTTCAGCAGGGTATGTGTATTTCTGGGGTATGGGGAAGTTTAACACGTGATTTCAGCAGGGTCCGTGTATTACTGGTGTGCGCAGGAAGTTCCACACGCAATTTCAGCAGGGTACGTGTATTTCTGGGGTGCAGGGAAGTTTAACACGCAATTTCAGCAGGGTACATGTACTACTGGGGTGCGCGGGAAGTTCCACACGCAATTTCAGCAGGGTACGTGTATTTGTGGGGTGCGGGGAAGTTTAACAGGCGATTTCAGCAGGGTACGTGTATTACTGGGGTGCACAGGAAGTTCCACACACGATTTCAACAGGGTACGTGTATTTCTGGGGTGCGGGGAAGTTTAACATGCAATTTCAGCAGGGTACGTGTATTACTGGGGTGTGCGGGAAGTTCCACACGCGATTTCAGCAGGGTACGTGTATTTCTGGGGTGCGGGGAAGTTTAACACGCAATTTCAGCAGGGTATGTGTATTACAAAGGTGCGTGGAAAGTTCCACACGAGATTTCAGCAGTGTACGTGTATTTCTGGGGTATGGGGAAGTTTAAGACGTGATTTCAGCACGGTACGTGTATTACTGGGGTGCGCGGGAAGTTCCACATGCAATTTCAGCACGGTACGTGTATTTCTGGGGTGCAGGGAAGTTTAACACGCAATTTCAGCAGGGTACGTGTATTTCTGGGGAGCGGAGAAGTTTATCATGCAATTTCAGCAGGGTACGTGTATTTCTGGGGTGCGCGGGAAGTTTCTCATGCAATTTCAGCAGGGTACGTGTATTTCTGGGGTGCGGGGAAGTTTAACACGCGATTTCAGCAGGGCACATGTACTACTGGGGTGTGCGGGAAGTTCCACACGCGATTTCAGCAGGGTACATGTATTTCTGGCGTGCACGGGAAGTTCTACATGCGATTTCAGCAGGGTACGTGTATTTCGGGGGTGCGGGGAAGTTTAACACGTGATTTCAGCAGGGTACATGTATTACTGGGGTGCGCGGGAAGTTCCACACGCGATTTCAGCAGGGTACATAACAAGCAATTTCAGCAGGGTATGTGTATTACGGGGGTGCGTGGAAAGTTCCACACGCGATTTCAGCAGTGTACGTGTATTTCTGGGGTATGGGGAAGTTTAAGACGTGATTTCAGCAGGGTACGTGTATTACTGGGGTGCGCGGGAAGTTCCACACGCGATTTCAGCAGGGTACGTGTATTTCTGGGGTGCAGGGAAGTTTAACACGCAATTTCAGCAGGGTACGTGTATTACTGGGGTGTGCGGGAAGTTCCACACGCGATTTCAGCAGGGTACATGTATTTCTGGGGTGCGGGGAAGTTTAACACGCGATTTCAGCAGGGTACATGTATTACTGGGGTGCGCGGGAAGTTCCACACGCGATTTCAGCAGGGTACGTGTATTTCTGGGGTGCGGGGAAGTTTAACATGTGATTTCAGCAGGGTAAGTGTATTACTGGGGTGCGCGGGAAGTTCCACACGCGATTTCAGCAGGGTACGTGTATTTCTGGGGTGCGGGGAAGTTTAACATGCGATTTCAGCAGGGTACGTGTATTGCTGGGGTGCACGGGAAGTTCCACACGCGATTTCAGCAGGGTATGTGTATTTCTGGGGTGCGGGGAAGTTTAACATGTGATTTCAGCAGGGTACGTGTATTACTGGGGTGCGCGGGAAGTTCCACACACAATTTCAGCAGGGTACGTGTATTTCTGGGGTGCGGGGAAGTTTAACATGCGATTTCAGCAGGGTACGTGTATTACTGGGGTGCGCGGGAAGTTCCACACGTGATTTCAGCAGGGTACGTGTATTTCTGGGGTGCGGGGAAGTTTAACACTCAATTTCAGCTGGGTATGTGTATTACCGGGGTGCACGGGAAGTTCCACACACGATTTCAACAGGGTACGTGTATTTCTGGGGTGCGGGGAAGTTTAACACGCAATTTCAGCAGGGTATGTGTATTACTGGGGTGCGCGGGAAGTTCCACACACGATTTCAGCAGGGTACGTGTATTTCTGGGGTGCGGGGAAGTTTAACACGCAATTTCAGCAGGGTACGTGTATTACTGGAGTGCGCGGGAAGTTCCACACACGATTTCAGCAGGGTATGTGTATTTCTGGGGTGCAGGGAAGTTTAACACGCAATTTCAGCAGGGTACGTGTATTACTGGAGTGCGCGGGAAGTTCCACACACGATTTCAGCAGGGTACGTGTATTTCTGGGGTGCGGGGAAGTTCCACACACGATTTCAGCAGGGTACGTGTATTTCTGGTGTGCGGGGAAGTTTAACACGCGATTTCAGCAGGGTACGTGTATTACTGGGGTGCGTGGGAAGTACCACCTGCGATTTCAGCAGAGTACATGTATTTCTGGGGAGCGGAGAAGTTTAACATGCGATTTTAGCAGGGTACGTGTATTTCTGGGGTGCGCGGGGAGTTCCACATGCGATTTCAGCAGTGTACGTGTATTTCTGGGGTGCGGGGAAGTTTAACACTCGATTTCAGCAGGGCACGTGTATTACTGGGGTGCGGGGAAGTTTAACATGCGATTTCATCAGGGTACGTGTATTTCTGGGGTGCACGGGAAGTTCCACATGCGATTTCAGCAGGGTACGTGTATTTCGGCGGTGCGGGGAAGATTAACACGTGATTTCAGCAGGGTACATGTATTACTAGGGTGCGCGTGAAGTTCCACAGGCAATTTCAGCAGGGTACGTGTATTTCTGGGGTGCGGGGAAGTTTAACATGCAATTTCAGCAGGGTATGTGTATTACTCGGGTGCGTGGAAAGTTCCACACGCGATTTCAGCAGTGTACGTGTATTTCTGGGGTATGGGGAAGTTTAACACGTGATTTCAGCAGGGTACGTGTATTATTGGGGTGTGCGTGAAGTTCCACACGCAATCTCAGCAGGGTACGTGTATTTCTGGGGTGCGGGGAAGTTTAACACGCAATTTCAGCAGGGTACGTTTATTACTCGAGTGCGCGGGAAGTTTCACATGCTATTTCAGCAGGGTACGTGTATTTCTGGGGTGCGGGGAAGTTTAACAGGCGATTTCAGCAGGGTACGTGTATTACTGGGGTGCGCAGGAAGTTCCACACACGATTTCAGCAAGGTACGTGTATTTCTGGGGTGCGGAGAAGTTTAACACGCGATTTCAGCAGGGTACGTGTATTACTGGGGTGCGCGGGAAGTTCCACACGCGATTTCAGCAGGGTATGTGTATTTCTGGGGTGCAGGGAAGTTTAACACGCAATTTCTGCAGGGTACGTGTATTACAGGAGTGCGCGGGAAGTTTCACACACTATTTCAGCAGGGTACGTGTATTTCTGGGGTGCGGGGAAGTTTAACACGTGATTTCAGCATGGCACGTGTATTACTGGGGTGCGCGGGAAGTTCCACACGCGATTTCAGCAGGGTACGTGTATTTCTGGGGTGCGGGGAAGTTTAACACGCAATTTCAGCAGGGTACGTTTATTACTGGAGTGCGCGGGAAGTTTCACACGCTATTTCAGCAGGGTACCTGTATTTCTGGAGAGCGGGGAAGTTTAACATGCAATTTCAGCAGGGTACGTGTATTTCTGGGGTGCGCAGGAAGTTCCACACGCGATTTCAGCAGGGTACGTGTATTTCGGGGGTGCGGGGAAGTTCCACGTGTGATTTCAGCAGGGTACGTGTATTACTGGAGTGCGCGGGAAGTTCCACACGCGATTTCAGCAGGGTACGTGTATTTCTGAGGTGTGGGGAAGTTTAACATGAAATTTCAGCAGGGCACGTGTATTACTGGGGTGCGCGGGAAGTTCCACACGCGATTTCAGCAGGGTACGTGTATTTCTGGGGTACCGGGAAGTTTAACACGCGATTTCAGCAGGGTACGTGTATTACTGGGGTGCGTGGGAAGTTCCACATGCGATTTCAGCAGGGTACGTGTATTTCTGGGGAGAGGGGAAGTTTAACATGCGATTTCAGCAGGGTACGTGTGTTTCTGGGGTGCGCGGGAAGTTCCACACGTGATTTCAGCAGGGTACGTGTATTTCGGGGGTGCAGGGAAGTTTAACACGTGATTTCAGCAGGGTACATGTATTACTGGGGTGCGTAGGAAGTTCCACACGCAATTTCAGCAGGGTACGTGTATTTCTGGGGTGCGGGGAAGTTTAACACACAATTTCAGCAAGGTACGTGTATTACTGGGTTTGTGGAAAGTTCCACACGCGATTTCAGCAGGGTACGTGTATTTCTAGGGTATGGGGAAGTTTAACACGTGATTTCAGCAGGGTCCGTGTATTACTGGGGTGCGCTGGAAGTTCCAAACACAATTTCAGCAGGGTACGTGTATTTCTGGGGTGCAGGGAAGTTTAACACGCGATTTCAGCAGGGTACATGCACTACTGGGGTGCGCGGGAAGTTCCACACGCAATTTCAGCAGGGTACGTGTATTTCTGGGGTGCGGGGAAGTTGAACAGGTGATTTCAGCAGGGTACGTGTATTACTGGGGTGCGCAGGAAGTTCCACACACGATTTCAGCAGGGTACGTGTATTTCTGGGGTGCGGGGAAGTTTAACATGCAATTTCAGCAGGGGATGTGTATTACTGGGCTGTGCGGGAAGTTCCACACGCGATTTCAGCAGGGTACGTGTATTTCTGGGGTGGGGGAAGTTTAACATGCGATTTTAGCAGACTACGTGTATTACCGGGGTGTGCTGGAAGTTCCACACGCGATTTCAGCAGGGTATGTGTATTTCTGGGGTGGGGGAAGTTTAACATGCGATTTCAGCAGGGTACGTGTATTACTGGGGTGCGCAGGAAGTTCCACATGGGATTTCAGTAGGGTACGTGTATTTCTGGGGTACGGGGAAGTTTAACATGCAATTTCAGCAGACTACGTGTATTACTGGGGTGCGCTGGAAGTTCCACACGCGATTTCAGCAGGGTATGTGTATTTCTGGGGTGGGGGAAGTTTAACATGCGATTTCAGCAGGGTACGTGTATTACTGGGGTGCGCAGGAAGTTCCACATGGGATTTCAGCAGGGTACGTGTATTTCTGGGGTGGGGGAAGTTTAACATGCGATTTCAGCAGACTACGTGTATTACTGGGGTGCGCTGGAAGTTCCACACGCGATTTCAGCAGGGTATGTGTATTTCTGGGGTGGGGGAAGTTTAACATGCGATTTCAGCAGGGTACGTGTATTTCTGGGGTGCGGGGAAGTTTAACATGCAATTTCAGCAGGGTATGTGTATTACTGGGCTGTGCGGGAAGTTCCACACGCGATTTCATCAGGGTACGTGTATTTCTGGGGTGGGGGAAGTTTAACATGCGATTTCAGCAGACTACGTGTATTACTGGGGTGCGCTGGAAGTTCCACACGCGATTTCAGCAGGGTATGTGTATTTCTGGGGTGGGGGAAGTTTAACATGCGATTTCAGCAGGGTACGTGTATTACTGGGTTGCGCTGGAAGTTCCACACGCGATTTCAGCAGGGTATGTGTATTTCTGGGGTGGGGGAAGTTTAACATGCGATTTCAGCAGGGTATGTGTATTACTGGGGTGCGCGGGAAGTTCCACACGCAATTTCAGCAGGGTACGTGTATTCCTGGGGTGCGGGGAAGTTTAACACGCAATTTCAGCAGGGTACGTGTATTTCTGGGGTACGGGGAAGTTTAACACGCGATTTCAGCAGGGCACGTGTATTACTGGGGTGCGCGGGAAGTTCCACACGCGATTTCAGCAGGGTACGTGTATTTCTGGGGTACGGGGAAGTTTAACACGCGATTTCAGCAGGGTACGTGTATTACTGGGGTGGTTGGGAAGTTCCACATGCAATTTCAGCAGGGTACGTGTATTTCTGGGGAGTGGGGAAGTTTAACATGCGATTTCAGCAGGGTACGTGTATTTCTGGGGTGCGCGGGAAGTTCCACACGTGATTTCAGCAGGGTACGTGTATTTCGGGGGTGCGGGGAAGTTTAACACGTGATTTCAGCAGGGTACAAGTATTACTGGGGTGCGTGGGAAGTTCCACACGCAATTTCAGCAGGGTACGTGTATTTCTGGGGTGCGCGGGAAGTTCCACACGTGATTTCACCAGGGTACGTGTATTTCTGAGGTGTGGGGAAGTTTAACACACCATTTCAGCAGGGCACGTGTATTACTGGGGTGCGCGGGAAGTTCCACACGCGATTTCAGCAGGGTACGTGTATTTCTGGGGTATGGGGAAGTTTAACACGCGATTTCAGCAGGGTACATGTATTACTGGGGTGCGTGGGAAGTTCCACATGCGATTTCAGCAGGGTACGTGTATTTCTGGGGAGTGGGGAAGTTTAACATGCGATTTCAGCAGGGGACGTGTATTTCTGGGGTGCGCGGGAAGTTCCACACGTGATTTCAGCAGGGTAGGTGTATTTCGGGGGTGCGGGGAAGTTTAACACGTGATTTCAGCAGGGTACATGTATTACTGGGGTGCGTGGGAAGTTCCACACGCAATTTCAGCAGGGCACGTGTATTTCTGGGGTGCAGGGAAGTTTAACACACAATTTCAGCAGGGTACGTGTATTACTGGGTTCGTGGAAAGTTCCACAAGCGATTTCAGCAGGGTATGTGTGTTTCTGGGGTATGGGGAAGTTTAACACGTGATTTCAGCAGGGTCCGTGTATTACTGGTGTGCGCAGGAAGTTCCACACGCAATTTCAGCAGGGTACGTGTATTTCTGGGGTGCAGGGAAGTTTAACGCGCGATTTCAGCAGGGTACATGTACTAATGGGGTGCGCGGGAAGTTCCACACGCAATTTCAGCAGGGTACGTGTATTTGTGGGGTGCGGGGAAGTTTAACAGGCGATTTCAGCAGGGTACGTGTATTACTGGGGTGCACAGGAAGCTCCACAAACGATTTCAACAGGGTACGTGTATTTCTGGGGTGCGGGGAAGTTTAACATGCAATTTCAGCAGGGTACGTGTATTACTGGGGTGTGCGGGAAGTTCCACACGCGATTTCAGCAGGGTACGTGTATTTCTGGGGTGGGGGAAGTTTAACATGCGATTTCAACAGACTACGTGTATTACTGGGGTGCGCTGGAAGTTCCACACGCGATTTCAGCAGGGTATGTGTATTTCTGGGGTGGGGGAAGTTTAACATGCGATTTCAGCAGGGTACGTGTATTACTGGGGTGCGCAGGAAGTTCCACATGGGATTTCAGCAGAGTACGTGTATTTCTGGGGTGCGGGGAAGTTTAACATGCAATTCCAGCAGAGTACGTGTATTACTGGGGTGCGCGGGAAGTTCCACACGCGATTTCAGCAGGGTATGTGTATTTCTGGGGTGCGGGGAAGTTTAACACGTGATTTCAGCAGGGTATGTGTATTACTGGGGTGCGCGGGAAGTTCCACACGCAATTTCAGCAGGGTACGTGTATTTCTGGGGTGCGGGGAAGTTGAACAGGTGATTTCAGCAGGGTACGTGTATTACTGGGGTGCGCAGGAAGTTCCACACACAATTTCAGCAGGGTACGTGTATTTCTGGGGTGCGGGGAAGTTTAACATGCAATTTCAGCAGGGTATGTGTATTACTGGGCTGTGCGGGAAGTTCCACACGCGATTTCAGCAGGGTACGTGTATTTCTGGGGTGGGGGAAGTTTAACATGCGATTTCAGCAGGGTACGTGTATTACTGGCGTGTGCAGGAAGTTCCACATGGGATTTCAGCAGGGTACGTGTATTTCGGGGGTGCGGGGAAGTTTAACACGTGATTTCAGCAGGGTACATGTATTACTGGGGTGCGTGGGAAGTTCCACACGCAATTTCAGCAGGGTACGTGTATTTCTGGGGTGCGCGGGAAGTTCCACACGTGATTTCAGCAGGGTACGTGTATTTCTGAGGTGTGGGGAAGTTTAACACGCAATTTCAGCAGGGCACGTGTATTACTGGGGTGCGCGGGAAGTTCCACACGCGATTTCAGCAGGGTACGTGTATTTCTGGGGTATGGGGAAGTTTAACACGCGATTTCAGCAGGGTACGTGTATTACTGGGGTGCGTGGGAAGTTCCACATGCGATTTCAGCAGGGTACGTGTATTTCTGGGGAGTGGGGAAGTTTAACATGCGATTTCAGCAGGGTACGTGTATTTCTGGGGTGGGCGGGAAGTTCCACACGTGATTTCAGCAGGGTAGGTGTATTTCGGGGGTGCGGGGAAGTTTAACACGTGATTTCAGCAGGGTACATGTATTACTGGGGTGCGTGGGAAGTTCCACACGCAATTTCAGCTGGGTACGTGTATTTCTGGGGTGCAGGGAAGTTTAACACACAATTTCAGCAGGGTACGTGTATTACTGGGTTCGTGGAAAGTTCCACACGCGATTTCAGCAGGGTATGTGTATTTCTGGGGTATGGGGAAGTTTAACACGTGATTTCAGCAGGGTCCGTGTATTACTGGTGTGCGCAGGAAGTTCCACACGCAATTTCAGCAGGGTTCGTGTATTTCTGGGGTGCAGGGAAGTTTAACACGCAATTTCAGCAGGGTACATGTACTACTGGGGTGCGCGGGAAGTTCCACACGCAATTTCAGCAGGGTACGTGTATTTGTGGGGTGCGGGGAAGTTTAACAGGCGATTTCAGCAGGGTACGTGTATTACTGGGGTGCACAGGAAGTTCCACACACGATTTCAACAGGGTACGTGTATTTCTGGGGTGCGGGGAAGTTTAACATGCAATTTCAGCAGGGTACGTGTATTACTGGGGTGTGCGGGAAGTTCCACACGCGATTTCAGCAGGGTACGTGTATTTCTGGGGTGGGGGAAGTTTAACATGCGATTTCAACAGACTACGTGTATTACTGGGGTGCGCTGGAAGTTCCACACGCGATTTCAGCAGGGTATGTGTATTTCTGGGGTGGGGGAAGTTTAACATGCGATTTCAGCAGGGTACGTGTATTACTGGGGTGCGCAGGAAGTTCCACATGGGATTTCAGCAGGGTACGTGTATTTCTGGGGTGCGGGGAAGTTTAACATGCAATTCCAGCAGAGTACGTGTATTACTGGGGTGCGCGGGAAGTTCCACACGCGATTTCAGCAGGGTATGTGTATTTCTGGGGTGCGGGGAAGTTTAACACGTGATTTCAGCAGGGTACGTGTATTACTGGGGTGCGTGGGAAGTTCCACATGCGATTTTAGCAGGGTACGTGTATTTCTGGGGAGCGGGGAAGTTTAACATGCGATTTCAGCAGGGTACGTGTATTTCGGGGGTGCAGGGAAGTTTAACACGTGATTTCAGCAGGGTACATGTATTACTGGGGTGTGCGGGAAGTTCCACACGTGAATTCAGCAGGGTACGTGTATTTCTGGGGTGCGGGGAAGTTTAAAACGCAATTTCAGCAGGGTATGTGTATTACTGGGGTGTGCGGGAAGTTCCACACGCGATTTCAGCAGGGTACGTGTATTTCTGGGGTGGGGGAAGTTTAACATGCGATTTCAACAGACTACGTGTATTACTGGGGTGCGCTGGAAGTTCCACACGCGATTTCAGCAGGGTATGTGTATTTCTGGGGTGGGGGAAGTTTAACATGCGATTTCAGCAGGGTACGTGTATTACTGGGGTGCGCAGGAAGTTCCACATGGGATTTCAGCAGGGTACGTGTATTTCTGGGGTGCGGGGAAGTTTAACATGCAATTCCAGCAGAGTACGTGTATTACTGGGGTGCGCGGGAAGTTCCACATGCGATTTTAGCAGGGTACGTGTATTTCTGGGGAGCGGGGAAGTTTAACATGCGATTTCAGCAGGGTACGTGTATTTCGGGGGTGCAGGGAAGTTTAACACGTGATTTCAGCAGGGTACATGTATTACTGGGGTGTGCGGGAAGTTCCACACGTGAATTCAGCAGGGTACGTGTATTTCTGGGGTGCGGGGAAGTTTAAAACGCAATTTCAGCAGGGTATGTGTATTACTGGGGTGCGTGGAAAGTTCCACACGCGATTTCAGCAGTGTACGTGTATTTCTGGGGTATGGGGAAGTTTAAGACGTGATTTCAGCAGGGTACGTGTATTACTGGGGTGCGCGGGAAGTTCCACACGCAATTTCAGCAGGGTACGTGTATTTCTGGGGTGCAGGGAAGTTTAACACGCAATTTCAGCAGGGTACGTGTATTACTGGGGTGCACAGGAATTTCTGCACGCGATTTCATCAGGGTACATGTATTTCTGGGGTGCAGGGAAGTTTAACACGCAATTTCAGCAGGGTATGTGTATTACTGGGGTGCGCGGGAAGTTCCACACGCAATTTCAGCAGGGTACGTCTATTTCTGGGGTGCGGGGAAGTTTAACACGCGATTTCAGCAGGGTATGTGTATTACTGGGGTGCGTGGGAAGTACCACATGCAATTTCAGCAGGGTACGTGTATTTCTGGGGAGCGGAGAAGTTTAACATGCGATTTCAGCAGGGTACGTGTATTTCTGGGGTGCGCGGGAAGTTCCACATGCAATTTCAGCAGGGTATGTGTATTACTGGGCTGTGCGGGAAGTTCCACACGCGATTTCAGCAGGGTACGTGTATTTCTGGGGTGGGGGAAGTTTAACATGCGATTTCAGCAGGGTACGTGTATTACTGGGGTGCGCAGGAAGTTCTACATGGGATGTCAGCAGGGTACGTGTATTTCGGGGGTGCGGGGAAGTTTAACACGTGATTTCAGCAGGGTACATGTATTACTGGGGTGCGTGGGAAGTTCCACACGCAATTTCAGCAGGGTACGTGTATTTCTGGGGTGCACGGGAAGTTCCACACGTGATTTCAGCAGGGTACGTGTATTTCTGAGGTGTGGGGAAGTTTAACACGCAATTTCAGCAGGGCACGTGTATTACTGGGGTGCGCGGGAAGTTCCACACGCGATTTCAGCAGGGTACGTGTATTTCTGGGGTATGGGGAAGTTTAACACGCGATTTCAGCAGGGTACGTGTATTACTGGGGTGCGTGGGAAGTTCCACATGCGATTTCAGCAGGGTACGTGTATTTCTGGGGAGTGGGGAAGTTTAACATGCGATTTCAGCAGGGTACGTGTATTTCTGGGGTGCGCAGGAAGTTCCACACGTGATTTCAGCAGGGTACGTGTATTTCGGGGGTGCGGGGAAGTTTAACACGTTATTTCAGCAGGGTACATGTATTACTGGGGTGCATGGGAAGTTCCACACGCAATTTCAGCAGGGTACGTGTATTTCTGGGGTGCAGGGAAGTTTAACACACAATTTCAGCAGGGTACGTGTATTACTGGGTTCGTGGAAAGTTCCACACGCGATTTCAGCAGGGTATGTGTATTTCTGGGGTATGGGGAAGTTTAACACGTGATTTCAGCAGGGTCCGTGTATTACTGGTGTGCGCAGGAAGTTCCACACGCAATTTCAGCAGGGTACGTGTATTTCTGGGGTGCAGGGAAGATTAACACGCGATTTCAGCAGGGTACATGTACTACTGGGGTGCGCGGGAAGTTCCACATGCAATTTCAGCAGGGTACGTGTATTTGTGGGGTGCGGGGAAGTTTAACAGGCGATTTCAGCAGGGTACGTGTATTACTGGGGTGCACAAGAAGTTCCACACACGATTTCAACAGGGTACGTGTATTTCTGGGGTGCGGGGAAGTTTAACATGCAATTTCAGCAGGGTACGTGTATTACTGGGGTGTGCGGGAAGTTCCACACGCGATTTCAGCAGGGTACGTGTATTTCTGGGGTGGGGGAAGTTTAACATGCGATTTCAACAGACTACGTGTATTACTGGGGTGCGCTGGAAGTTCCACACGCGATTTCAGCAGGGTATGTGTATTTCTGGGGTGGGGGAAGTTTAACATGCGATTTCAGCAGGGTACGTGTATTACTGGGGTGCGCAGGAAGTTCCACATGGGATTTCAGCAGGGTACGTGTATTTCTGGGATGCGGGGAAGTTTAACATGCAATTCCAGCAGAGTACGTGTATTACTGGGGTGCGCGGGAAGTTCCACACGCGATTTCAGCAGGGTACGTGTATTACTGGGGTGCGTGGGAAGTTCCACATGCGATTTTAGCAGGGTACGTGTATTTCTGGGGAGCGGGGAAGTTTAACATGCGATTTCAGAAGGGTACGTGTATTTCGGGGGTGCAGGGAAGTTTAACACGTGATTTCAGCAGGGTACATGTATTACTGGGGTGTGCGGGAAGTTCCACACGTGAATTCAGCAGGGTACGTGTATTTCTGGGGTGTGGGGAAGTTTAACACGCAATTTCAGCAGGGTATGTGTATTACTGGGGTGCGTGGAAAGTTCCACACGCGATTTCAGCAGTGTACGTGCATTTCTGGGGTATGGGGAAGTTTAAGACGTGATTTCAGCAGGGTACGTGTATTACTGGGGTGCGCGGGAAGTTCCACACGCAATTTCAGCAGGGTACGTGTATTTCTGGGGTGCAGGGAAGTTTAACACGCAATTTCAGCAGGGTACGTGTATTACTGGGGTGCGCAGGAATTTCTGCACGCGATTTCATCAGGGTACATGTATTTCTGGGGTGCAGGGAAGTTTAACACGCAATTTCAGCAGGGTATGTGTATTACTGGGGTGCGCGGGAAGTTCCACACGCAATTTCAGCAGGGTACGTGTATTTCTGGGGTGCGGGGAAGTTTAACACGCAATTTCAGCAGGGTATGTGTATTACTGGGGTGCGTGGGAAGTACCACATGCAATTTCAGCAGGGTACGTGTATTTCTGGGGAGCGGAGAAGTTTAACATGCGATTTCAGCAGGGTACGTGTATTTCTGGGGTGCGCGGGAAGTTCCACATGCAATTTCAGCAGGGTACGTGTATTTCTGGGGTGCAGGGAAGTTTAACACGCAATTTCAGCAGGGCACGTGTATTACTGGGGTGTGCGGGAAGTTCCACACGCGATTTCAGCAGGGTACATGTATTTCTGGGGAGCGGGGAAGTTTAACATGCGATTTCAGCAGGGTACGTGTATTTCTGGGGTGCACGGGAAGTTCCACATGCGATTTCAGCAGGGTACATGTATTTCGGGGCTGCGGGGAAGTTTAACACGTGATTTCAGCAGGGTACATGTATTACTGGGGTGCGCGGGAAGTTCCACGCGCGATTTCAGCAGAGTACATAACAAGCAATTTCAGCAGGGTATGTGTATTACTGGGGTGAGTGGAAAGTTCCACACGCGATTTCAGCAGTGTACGTGTATTTCTGGGGTATGGGGAAGTTTAAGACGTGATTTCAGCAGGGTACGTGTATTACTGGGGTGCGCGGGAAGTTCCACACGCGATTTCAGCAGGGTACGTGTATTTCTGGGGTGCGGGGAAGTTTAACACGCGATTTCAGCAGGGTACATGTATTACTGGGGTGCGCGGGAAGTTCCACACGCGATTTCAGCAGGGTACGTGTATTTCTGGGGTGCGGGGAAGTTTAACATGTGATTTCAGCAGGGTACGTGTATTACTGGGGTGCGCGGGAAGTTCCACACGCAATTTCAGCAGGGTACGTGTATTTCTGGGGTGCGGGGAAGTTTAACATGCGATTTCAGCAGGGTACGTGTATTACTGGGGTTCGCGGGAAGTTCCACACGCGATTTCAGCAGGGTACGTGTATTTCTGGGGTGCGGGGAAGTTTAACACTCAATTTCAGCAGGGTACGTGTATTACCGGGGTGCGCGGGAAGTTCCACACACGATTTCAGCAGGGTACGTGTATTTCTGGGGTGCGGGGAAGTTTAACACACAATTTCAGCAGGGTACGTGTATTACTGGGGTGCGCGGGAAGTTCCACACACGATTTCAGCAGGGTACGTGTATTTCTGGGGTGCAGGGAAGTTTAACACACAATTTCAGCAGGGTACGTGTATTTCTGGGGTGCGGGGAAGTTCCACACGCGATTTCAGCAGGGTACGTGTATTTCTGGTGTGCGGGGATGTTTAACACGCAATTTCAGCAGGGTATGTGTATTACTGGGGTGCGTGGGAAGTACCACCTGCGATTTCAGCAGGGTACGTGTATTTCTGGGGAGCGGAGAAGTTTAACATGCGATTTCAGCAGACTACGTGTATTTCTGGGGTGCGCGGGAAGTTCCACATGCGATTTCAGCACCGTACGTGTATTTCTGGTGTGCGGGGAAGTTTAACATGCGATTTCAGCAGGGTACGTGTATTACTGGGGTGCGTGGCAAGTTCCACATGCGATTTCAGCAGGGTACGTGTATTTCTGGGGAGCGGGGAAGTTTAACATGCGATTTCAGCAGGGTACGTGTATTTCTGGGGTGCACGGGAAGTTCCACATGCGATTTCAGCAGGGTACGTGTATTTCGGGGGTGCAGGGAAGTTTAACAAGTGATTTCAGCAGGGTACATGTATTACTGGGGTGCGCGGGAAGTTCCACACGTGAATTCAGCAGGGTACCTGTATTTCTGGGTTGTGGGGAAGTTTAACACGCAATTTCAGCAGGGTATGTGTATTACTGAGGTGCGCGGGAATTTCCACACGCGATTTCAGCAGGGTACGTGTATTTCTGGGGTCCGGGGAAGTTTAACACGCAATTTCAGCAGGGTACGTGTATTACTGGGGTGCGCGGGAAGTTCCACACGCAATTTCATCAGGGTAAATGTATTTCTGGGGTGCAGGGAAGTTTAACACGCAATTTCAGCAGCGTACGTGTATTAATGGGGTGCGCGGGAAGTTCCACACGCGATTTCAGCAGGGTACGTGTATTTCTGGGGTGCGGGGAAGTTTAACACGCGATTTCAGCAGGGTATGTGTATTACTGGGGTGCGTGGGAAGTACCACATGCGATTTCAGCAGGGTACGTGTATTTCTGGGGAGCGGAGAAGTTTAACATGCGATTTCAGCAGGGTACGTGTATTTCTGGGGTGCGCGGGAAGTTCCACATTCGATTTCAGCAGGGTACGTGTATTTCTGGGGTGCGGGGAAGTTTAACACACGATTTCAGCAGGGCACGTGTATTACTGGGGTGTGCGGGATTTTCCACACGCGATTTCAGCAGGGTACATGTATTTCTGGGGAGCGGGGAAGTTTAACAAGCAATTTCAGCAGGGTATGTGTTTTACTGGGGTGCGTGGAAAGTTCCACACGCGATTTCAGCAGGGTACGTGTATTACTGGGGTGCGCGGGAAGTTCCACACACGATTTCAGCTGGGTACGTGTATTTCTGGGGTGCGGGGAAGTTTAACACGCAATTTCAGCACTGTACGTGTATTACTGGGGTGCGCGGGAAGTTCCACATGTGATTTCAGCAGGGTACATGTATTTCTGGGGTGCGGGGAAGTTTAACATGTGATTTCAGCAGGGTACGTGTATTACTGGGGTGCGCGGGAAGTTCCACACACGATTTCAGCAGGGTACGTGTATTTCTGGGGAGCGGGGAAGTTTAACATGCGATTTCAGCAGGGTACGTGTATTACTGGGGTGCGCAGGAAGTTCCACACGTGATTTCAGCAGGGTACGTGTATTTCTGGGGTGCGGGGAAGTTTAACACTCAATTTCAGCAGGGTACGTGTATTACCGGGGTTCGCGGGAAGTTCCACACACGATTTCAGCAGGGTACGTGTATTTCTGGGGTGCGGGGAAGTTTAACACGCAATTTCAGCAGGGTACGTGTATTACTGGAGTGCGCGGGAAGTTCCACACACAATTTCAGCAGGGTATGTGTATTTCTGGGGTGCAGGGAAGTTTAACACGCAATTTCAGCAGGGTACGTGTATTACTGGAGTGCGCGGGAAGTTCCACACGCGATTTCAGCAGGGTACGTGTATTTCTGGTGTGCGGGGAAGTTTAACACGCGATTTCAGCACGGTACGTGTATTACTGGTGTGCGTGGGAAGTACCACCTGCGATTTCAGCAGAGTACGTGTATTTCTGGGGAGCGGAGAAGTTTAACATGCGATTTCAGCAGGGTACGTGTATTTCTGGGGTGCGCGGGAAGTTCCACATGCGATTTCAGCAGCGTACGTGTATTTCTGGGGTGCGGGGAAGTTTAACACGTGATTTCAGCAGGGCACGTGTATTACTGGGGTGCGGGGGAAGTTCCACACGGGATTTCAGCAGGGTACATGTATTTCTGGGGTGCGGGGAAGTTTAACACGCGATTTCAGCAGGGTATGTGTATTACTGGGGTGCGTGGGAAGTACCACATGCGATTTCAGCAGGGTACGTGTATTTCTGGGGAGCGGAGAAGTTTAACATGCGATTTCAGCAGGGTACGTGTATTTCTGGGGTGCGCGGGAAGTTCCACATGCGATTTCAGCAGGGTACATGTATTTCTGGGGAGCGGGGAAGTTTAACAAGCAATTTCAGCAGGGTATGTGTTTTACTGGGGTGCGTGGAAAGTTCCACACGCGATTTCAGCAGTGTACGTGTATTTCTGGGGTATGGGGAAGTTTAAGACGTGATTTCAGCAGGGAACGTGTATTACTGGGGTGCGCGGGAAGTTCCACACACGATTTCAGCAGGGTACGTGTATTTCTGGGGTGCGGGGAAGTTTAACACGCAATTTCAGCACTGTACGTGTATTACTGGGGTGCGCGGGAAGTTCCACACGCGATTTCAGCAGGGTACATGTATTTCTGGGGTGCGGGGAAGTTTAACACGCAATTTCAGCACTGTACGTGTATTACTGGGGTGCGCGGGAAGTTCCACACGCGATTTCAGCAGGGTACATGTATTTCTGGGGTGCGGGGAAGTTTAACATGTGATTTCAGCAGGGTACGTGTATTACTGGGGTGCGCGGGAAGTTCCACACACGATTTCAGCAGGGTACGTGTATTTCTGGGGAGCGGGGAAGTTTAACATGCGATTTCAGCAGGGTACGTGTATTACTGGGGTGCGCAGGAAGTTCCACACGTGATTTCAGCAGGGTACATGTATTACTGGGGTGCGTGGGAAGTTCCACACGCAATTTCAGCTGGGTACGTGTTTTTCTGGGGTGCAGGGAAGTTTAACACACAATTTCAGCAGGGTACGTGTATTACTGGGTTCGTGGAAAGTTCCACACGCGATTTCAGCAGGGTATGTGTATTTCTGGGGTATGGGGAAGTTTAGCACGTGATTTCAGCAGGGTCCGTGTATTACTGGTGTGCGCAGGAAGTTCCACACGCAATTTCAGCAGGGTACGTGTATTTCTGGGGTGCAGGGAAGTTTAACACGCAATTTCAGCAGGGTACATGTACTACTGGGGTGCGCGGGAAGTTCCACACACAATTTCAGCAGGGTACGTGTATTTGTGGGGTGCGGGGAAGTTTAACAGGCGATTTCAGCAGGGTACGTGTATTACTGGGGTGCACAGGAAGTTCCACACACGATTTCAACAGGGTACGTGTATTTCTGGGGCGCGGGGAAGTTTAACATGCAATTTCAGCAGGGTACGTGTATTACTGGGGTGGGGGAAGTTTAACATGCGATTTCAACAGACTACGTGTATTACTGGGGTGCGCTGGAAGTTCCACACGCGATTTCAGCAGGGTACGTGTATTTCTGGGGTGCGGGGAAGTTTAACACGCAATTTCAGCAGGGTACGTGTATTACTGGAGTGCGCGGGAAGTTCCACACACAATTTCAGCAGGGTATGTGTATTTCTGGGGTGCAGGGAAGTTTAACACGCAATTTCAGCAGGGTACGTGTATTACTGGAGTGCGCGGGAAGTTCCACACGCGATTTCAGCAGGGTACGTGTATTTCTGGTGTGCGGGGAAGTTTAACACGCGATTTCAGCACGGTACGTGTATTACTGGTGTGCGTGGGAAGTACCACCTGCGATTTCAGCAGAGTACGTGTATTTCTGGGGAGAGGAGAAGTTTAACATGCGATTTCAGCAGGGTACGTGTATTTCTGGGGTGCGCGGGAAGTTCCACATGCGATTTCAGCAGCGTACGTGTATTTCTGGGGTGCGGGGAAGTTTAACACGTGATTTCAGCAGGGCACGTGTATTACTGGGGTGCGGGGGAAGTTCCACACGGGATTTCAGCAGGGTACATGTATTTCTGGGGTGCGGGGAAGTTTAACACGCGATTTCAGCAGGGTATGTGTATTACTGGGGTGCGTGGGAAGTACCACATGCGATTTCAGCAGGGTACGTGTATTTCTGGGGAGCGGAGAAGTTTAACATGCGATTTCAGCAGGGTACGTGTATTTCTGGGGTGCGCGGGAAGTTCCACATGCGATTTCAGCAGGGTACATGTATTTCTGGGGAGCGGGGAAGTTTAACAAGCAATTTCAGCAGGGTATGTGTTTTACTGGGGTGCGTGGAAAGTTCCACACGCGATTTCAGCAGTGTACGTGTATTTCTGGGGTATGGGGAAGTTTAAGACGTGATTTCAGCAGGGAACGTGTATTACTGGGGTGCGCGGGAAGTTCCACACACGATTTCAGCAGGGTACGTGTATTTCTGGGGTGCGGGGAAGTTTAACACGCAATTTCAGCACTGTACGTGTATTACTGGGGTGCGCGGGAAGTTCCACACGCGATTTCAGCAGGGTACATGTATTTCTGGGGTGCGGGGAAGTTTAACATGTGATTTCAGCAGGGTACGTGTATTACTGGGGTGCGCGGGAAGTTCCACACACGATTTCAGCAGGGTACGTGTATTTCTGGGGAGCGGGGAAGTTTAACATGCGATTTCAGCAGGGTACGTGTATTACTGGGGTGCGCAGGAAGTTCCACACGTGATTTCAGCAGGGTACGTGTATTTCTGGGGTGCGGGGAAGTTTAACACTCAATTTCAGCAGGGTACGTGTATTACCGGGGTGCGCGGGAAGTTCCACACACGATTTCAACAGGGTACGTGTATTTCTGGGGTGCGGGGAAGTTTAACACGCAATTTCAGCAGGGTACGTGTATTACTGGGGTGCGCGGGAAGTTCCACACACGATTTCAGCAGGGTACCTGTATTTCTGGGGTGCGGGGAAGTTTAACACGCAATTTCAGCAGGGTACGTGTATTACTGGAGTGCGCGGGAAGTTCCACACACAATTTCAGCAGGGTATGTGTATTTCTGGGGTGCAGGGAAGTTTAACACGCAATTTCAGCAGGGTACGTGTATTACTGGAGTGCGCGGGAAGTTCCACACACGATTTCAGCAGGGTACGTGTATTTCTGGGGTGCGGGGAAGTTCCACACGCGATTTCAGCAGGGTACGTGTATTTCTGGTGTGCGGGGAAGTTTAACACGCGATTTCAGCACGGTACGTGTATTACTGGTGTGCGTGGGAAGTACCACCTGCGATTTCAGCAGAGTACGTGTATTTCTGGGGAGCGGAGAAGTTTAACATGCGATTTCAGCAGAGTACGTGTATTTCTGGGGTGCGCGGGAAGTTCCACATGCGATTTCAGCAGCGTACGTGTATTTCTGGGGTGCGGGGAAGTTTAACACGTGATTTCAGCAGGGCACGTGTATTACTGGGGTGCGCGGGAAGTTCCACACGCGATTTCAGCAGGGTACGTGTATTTCTGGGGTATGGGGAAGTTTAACATGCGATTTCAGCAGGGTACGTGTATTACTGGGGTGCGTGGGAAGTTCCACATGCGATTTCAGCAGGGTACGTGTATTTCTGGGGAGTGGGGAAGTTTAACATGCGATTTCAGCAGGGTACGTGTATTTCTGGGGTGCGCGGGAAGTTCCACACGTGATTTCAGCAGGGTACGTGTATTTCGGGGGTGCGGGGAAGTTTAACACGTGATTTCAGCAGGGTACATGTATTACTGGGGTGCGTGGGAAGTTCCACACGCAATTTCAGCTGGGTACGTGTTTTTCTGGGGTGCAGGGAAGTTTAACACACAATTTCAGCAGGGTACGTGTATTACTGGGTTCGTGGAAAGTTCCACACGCGATTTCAGCAGGGTATGTGTATTTCTGGGGTATGGGGAAGTTTAGCACGTGATTTCAGCAGGGTCCGTGTATTACTGGTGTGCGCAGGAAGTTCCACACGCAATTTCAGCAGGGTACGTGTATTTCTGGGGTGCAGGGAAGTTTAACACGCAATTTCAGCAGGGTACATGTACTACTGGGGTGCGCGGGAAGTTCCACACACAATTTCAGCAGGGTACGTGTATTTGTGGGGTGCGGGGAAGTTTAACAGGCGATTTCAGCAGGGTACGTGTATTACTGGGGTGCACAGGAAGTTCCACACACGATTTCAACAGGGTACGTGTATTTCTGGGGCGCGGGGAAGTTTAACATGCAATTTCAGCAGGGTACGTGTATTACTGGGGTGGGGGAAGTTTAACATGCGATTTCAACAGACTACGTGTATTACTGGGGTGCGCTGGAAGTTCCACACGCGATTTCAGCAGGGTATGTGTATTTCTGGGGTGGGGGAAGTTTAACATGCGATTTCAGCAGGGTACGTGTATTACTGGGGTGCGCAGGAAGTTCCACATGGGATTTCAGCAGGGTACGTGTATTTCTGGGGTGCGGGGAAGTTTAACATGCAATTCCAGCAGAGTACGTGTATTACTGGGGTGCGCGGGAAGTTCCACACGCGATTTCAGCAGGGTATGTGTATTTCTGGGGTGCGGGGAAGTTTAACACGTGATTTCAGCAGGGTACGTGTATTACTGTGGTGCGTGGGAAGTTCCACATGCGATTTTAGCAGGGTACGTGTATTTCTGGGGAGCGGGGAAGTTTAACATGCGATTTCAGCAGGGTACGTGTATTTCGTGGGTGCAGGGAAGTTTAACACGTGATTTCAGCAGGGTACATGTATTACTGGGGTGTGCGGGAAGTTCCACACGTGAATTCAGCAGGGTACGTGTATTTCTGGGGTGCGGGGAAGTTTAAAACGCAATTTCAGCAGGGTATGTGTATTTCTGGGGAGCGGGGAAGTTTAACATGCGATTTCAGCAGGGTACGTGTATTACTGGGGTGCGCAGGAAGTTCCACACGTGATTTCAGCAGGGTACGTGTATTTCTGGGGTGCGGGGAAGTTTAACACTCAATTTCAGCAGGGTACGTGTATTACCGGGGTGCGCGGGAAGTTCCACACACGATTTCAACAGGGTACGTGTATTTCTGGGGTGCGGGGAAGTTTAACACGCAATTTCAGCAGGGTACGTGTATTACTGGGGTGCGCGGGAAGTTCCACACACGATTTCAGCAGGGTACGTGTATTTCTGGGGTGCGGGGAAGTTTAACACGCAATTTCAGCAGGGTACGTGTATTACTGGAGTGCGCGGGAAGTTCCACACACAATTTCAGCAGGGTATGTGTATTTCTGGGGTGCAGGGAAGTTTAACACGCAATTTCAGCAGGGTACGTGTATTACTGGAGTGCGCGGGAAGTTCCACACACGATTTCAGCAGGGTACGTGTATTTCTGGGGTGCGGGGAAGTTCCACACGCGATTTCAGCAGGGTACGTGTATTTCTGGTGTGCGGGGAAGTTCCACACGCGATTTCAGCAGGGTATGTGTATTTCTGGGGTGCGGGGAAGTTTAACACGTGATTTCAGCAGGGTACGTGTATTACTGGGGTGCGTGGGAAGTTCCACATGCGATTTTAGCAGGGTACGTGTATTTCTGGGGAGCGGGGAAGTTTAACATGCGATTTCAGCAGGGTACGTGTATTTCGTGGGTGCAGGGAAGTTTAACACGTGATTTCAGCAGGGTACATGTATTACTGGGGTGTGCGGGAAGTTCCACACGTGAATTCAGCAGGGTACGTGTATTTCTGGGGTGCGGGGAAGTTTAAAACGCAATTTCAGCAGGGTATGTGTATTTCTGGGGAGCGGGGAAGTTTAACATGCGATTTCAGCAGGGTACGTGTATTACTGGGGTGCGCAGGAAGTTCCACACGTGATTTCAGCAGGGTACGTGTATTTCTGGGGTGCGGGGAAGTTTAACACTCAATTTCAGCAGGGTACGTGTATTACCGGGGTGCGCGGGAAGTTCCACACACGATTTCAACAGGGTACGTGTATTTCTGGGGTGCGGGGAAGTTTAACACGCAATTTCAGCAGGGTACGTGTATTACTGGGGTGCACGGGAAGTTCCACACACGATTTCAGCAGGGTACGTGTATTTCTGGGGTGCGGGGAAGTTTAACACGCAATTTCAGCAGGGTACGTGTATTACTGGAGTGCGCGGGAAGTTCCACACACAATTTCAGCAGGGTATGTGTATTTCTGGGGTGCAGGGAAGTTTAACACGCAATTTCAGCAGGGTACGTGTATTACTGGAGTGCGCGGGAAGTTCCACACACGATTTCAGCAGGGTACGTGTATTTCTGGGGTGCGGGGAAGTTCCACACGCGATTTCAGCAGGGTACGTGTATTTCTGGTGTGCGGGGAAGTTTAACACGCGATTTCAGCACGGTACGTGTATTACTGGTGTGCGTGGGAAGTACCACCTGCGATTTCAGCAGAGTACGTGTATTTCTGGGGAGCGGAGAAGTTTAACATGCGATTTCAGCAGAGTACGTGTATTTCTCGGGTGCGCGGGAAGTTCCACATGCGATTTCAGCAGCGTACGTGTATTTCTGGGGTGCGGGGAAGTTTAACACGTGATTTCAGCAGGGCACGTGTATTACTGGGGTGCGCGGGAAGTTCCACACGCGATTTCAGCAGGGTACGTGTATTTCTGGGGTATGGGGAAGTTTAACACGCGATTTCAGCAGGGTACGTGTATTACTGGGGTGCGTGGGAAGTTCCACATGCGATTTCAGCAGGGTACGTGTATTTCTGGGGAGTGGGGAAGTTTAACATGCGATTTCAGCAGGGTACGTGTATTTCTGGGGTGCGCGGGAAGTTCCACACGTGATTTCAGCAGGGTACGTGTATTTCGGGGGTGCGGGGAAGTTTAACACGTGATTTCAGCAGGGTACATGTATTACTGGGGTGCGTGGGAAGTTCCACACGCAATTTCAGCTGGGTACGTGTATTTCTGGGGTGCAGGGAAGTTTAACACACAATTTCAGCAGGGTACGTGTATTACTGGGTTCGTGGAAAGTTCCACACGCGATTTCAGCAGGGTATGTGTATTTCTGGGGTATGGGGAAGTTTAACACGTGATTTCAGCAGGGTCCGTGTATTACTGGTGTGCGCAGGAAGTTCCACACGCAATTTCAGCAGGGTACGTGTATTTCTGGGGTGCAGGGAAGTTTAACACGCAATTTCAGCAGGGTACATGTACTACTGGGGTGCGCGGGAAGTTCCACACACAATTTCAGCAGGGTACGTGTATTTGTGGGGTGCGGGGAAGTTTAACAGGCGATTTCAGCAGGGTACGTGTATTACTGGGGTGCACAGGAAGTTCCACACACGATTTCAACAGGGTACGTGTATTTCTGGGGTGCGGGGAAGTTTAACATGCAATTTCAGCAGGGTACGTGTATTACTGGGGTGTGCGGGAAGTTCCACACGTGATTTCAGCAGGGTACGTGTATTTCTGGGGTGGGGGAAGTTTAACATGCGATTTCAACAGACTACGTGTATTACTGGGGTGCGCAGGAAGTTCCACATGGGATTTCAGCAGGGTACGTGTATTTCTGGGGTGCGGGGAAGTTTAACATGCAATTCCAGCAGAGTACGTGTATTACTGGGGTGCGCGGGAAGTTCCACACGCGATTTCAGCAGGGTATGTGTATTTCTGGGGTGCGGGGAAGTTTAACACGTGATTTCAGCAGGGTACGTGTATTACTGGGGTGCGTGGGAAGTTCCACATGCGATTTTAGCAGGGTACGTGTATTTCTGGGGAGCGGGGAAGTTTAACATGCGATTTCAGCAGGGTACGTGTATTTCGGGGGTGCAGGGAAGTTTAACACGTGATTTCAGCAGGGTACATGTATTACTGGGGTGTGCGGGAAGTTCCACACATGAATTCAGCAGGGTACGTGTATTTCTGGGGTGCGGGGAAGTTTAAAACGCAATTTCAGCAGGGTATGTGTATTACTGGGGTGCGTGGAAAGTTCCACACGCGATTTCAGCAGTGTACGTGTATTTCTGGGGTATGGGGAAGTTTAAGACGTGATTTCAGCAGGGTACGTGTATTACTGGGGTGCGCGGGAAGTTCCACACGCAATTTCAGCAGGGTACGTGTATTTCTGGGGTGCAGGGACGTTTAACACGCAATTTCAGCAGGGTACGTGTATTACTGGGGTGCACAGGAATTTCTGCACGCGATTTCATCAGGGTACATGTATTTCTGGGGTGCAGGGAAGTTTAACACGCAATTTCAGCAGGGTATGTGTATTACTGGGGTGCGCGGGAAGTTCCACACGCAATTTCAGCAGGGTACGTCTATTTCTGGGGTGCGGGGAAGTTTAACACGCGATTTCAGCAGGTTATGTGTATTACTGGGGTGCGCGGGAAGTTCCACATGCAATTTCAGCAGGGTATGTGTATTACTGGGCTGTGCGGGAAGTTCCACACGCGATTTCAACAGGGTACGTGTATTTCTGGGGTGGGGGAAGTTTAACATGCGATTTCAGCAGGGTACGTGTATTACTGGGGTGCGCAGGAAGTTCTACATGGGATGTCAGCAGGGTACGTGTATTTCGGGGGTGCGGGGAAGTTTAACACGTGATTTCAGCAGGGTACATGTATTACTGGGGTGCGTGGGAAGTTCCACACGCAATTTCAGCAGGGTACGTGTATTTCTGGGGTGCACGGGAAGTTCCACACGTGATTTCAGCAGGGTACGTGTATTTCTGAGGTGTGGGGAAGTTTAACACGCAATTTCAGCAGGGCACGTGTATTACTGGGGTGCGCGGGAAGTTCCACACGCGATTTCAGCAGGGTACGTGTATTTCTGGGGTATGGGGAAGTTTAACACGCGATTTCAGCAGGGTACGTGTATTACTGGGGTGCGCAGGAAGTTCCACACGTGATTTCAGCAGGGTACGTGTATTTCTGGGGTGCGGGGAAGTTTAACACTCAATTTCAGCAGGGTACGTGTATTACCGGGGTGCGCGGGAAGTTCCACACACGATTTCAACAGGGTACGTGTATTTCTGGGGTGCGGGGAAGTTTAACACGCAATTTCAGCAGGGTACGTGTATTACTGGGGTGCGCGGGAAGTTCCACACGTGATTTCAGCAGGGTACGTGTATTTCTGGGGTGCGGGGAAGTTTAACACTCAATTTCAGCAGGGTACGTGTATTACCGGGGTGCGCGGGAAGTTCCACACACGATTTCAACAGGGTACGTGTATTTCTGGGGTGCGGGGAAGTTTAACACGCAATTTCAGCAGGGTACGTGTATTACTGGGGTGCGCGGGAAGTTCCACACACGATTTCAGCAGGGTACGTGTATTTCTGGGGTGCGGGGAAGTTTAACACGCAATTTCAGCAGGGTACGTGTATTACTGGAGTGCGCGGGAAGTTCCACACACAATTTCAGCAGGGTATGTGTATTACTGGGGTGCGTGGAAAGTTCCACACGCGATTTCAGCAGTGTACGTGTATTTCTGGGGTATGGGGAAGTTTAAGACGTGATTTCAGCAGGGTACGTGTATTACTGGGGTGCGCGGGAAGTTCCACACGCAATTTCAGCAGGGTACGTGTATTTCTGGGGTGCAGGGACGTTTAACACGCAATTTCAGCAGGGTACGTGTATTACTGGGGTGCACAGGAATTTCTGCACGCGATTTCATCAGGGTACATGTATTTCTGGGGTGCAGGGAAGTTTAACACGCAATTTCAGCAGGGTATGTGTATTACTGGGGTGCGCGGGAAGTTCCACACGCAATTTCAGCAGGGTACGTCTATTTCTGGGGTGCGGGGAAGTTTAACACGCGATTTCAGCAGGTTATGTGTATTACTGGGGTGCGCGGGAAGTTCCACATGCAATTTCAGCAGGGTATGTGTATTACTGGGCTGTGCGGGAAGTTCCACACGCGATTTCAACAGGGTACGTGTATTTCTGGGGTGGGGGAAGTTTAACATGCGATTTCAGCAGGGTACGTGTATTACTGGGGTGCGCAGTAAGTTCTACATGGGATGTCAGCAGGGTACGTGTATTTCGGGGGTGCGGGGAAGTTTAACACGTGATTTCAGCAGGGTACATGTATTACTGGGGTGCGTGGGAAGTTCCACACGCAATTTCAGCAGGGTACGTGTATTTCTGGGGTGCACGGGAAGTTCCACACGTGATTTCAGCAGGGTACGTGTATTTCTGAGGTGTGGGGAAGTTTAACACGCAATTTCAGCAGTGCACGTGTATTACTGGGGTGCGCGGGAAGTTCCACACGCGATTTCAGCAGGGTACGTGTATTTCTGGGGTATGGGGAAGTTTAACACGCGATTTCAGCAGGGTACGTGTATTACTGGGGTGCGCAGGAAGTTCCACACGTGATTTCAGCAGGGTACGTGTATTTCTGGGGTGCAGGGAAGTTTAACACTCAATTTCAGCAGGGTACGTGTATTACCGGGGTGCGCGGGAAGTTCCACACACGATTTCAACAGGGTACGTGTATTTCTGGGGTGCGGGGAAGTTTAACACGCAATTTCAGCAGGGTACGTGTATTACTGGGGTGCGCGGGAAGTTCCACACACGATTTCAGCAGGGTACGTGTATTTCTGGGGTGCGGGGAAGTTTAACACGCAATTTCAGCAGGGTACGTGTATTACTGGAGTGCGCGGGAAGTTCCACACACAATTTCAGCAGGGTATGTGTATTTCTGGGGTGCAGGGAAGTTTAACACGCAATTTCAGCAGGGTACGTGTATTACTGGAGTGCGCGGGAAGTTCCACACACGATTTCAGCAGGGTACGTGTATTTCTGGGGTGCGGGGAAGTTCCACACGCGATTTCAGCAGGGTACGTGTATTTCTGGTGTGCGGGGAAGTTTAACACGCGATTTCAGCACGGTACGTGTATTACTGGTGTGCGTGGGAAGTACCACCTGCGATTTCAGCAGAGTACGTGTATTTCTGGGGAGCGGAGAAGTTTAACATGCGATTTCAGCAGAGTACGTGTATTTCTGGGGTGCGCGGGAAGTTCCACATGCGATTTCAGCAGCGTACGTGTATTTCTGGGGTGCGGGGAAGTTTAACACGTGATTTCAGCAGGGCACGTGTATTACTGGGGTGCGCGGGAAGTTCCACACGCGATTTCAGCAGGGTACGTGTATTTCTGGGGTATGGGGAAGTTTAACACGCGATTTCAGCAGGGTACGTGTATTACTGGGGTGCGTGGGAAGTTCCACATGCGATTTCAGCAGGGTACGTGTATTTCTGGGGAGTGGGGAAGTTTAACATGCGATTTCAGCAGGGTACGTGTATTTCTGGGGTGCGCGGGAAGTTCCACACGTGATTTCAGCAGGGTACGTGTATTTCGGGGGTGCTGGGAAGTTTAACACGTGATTTCAGCAGGGTACATGTATTACTGGGGTGCGTGGGAAGTTCCACACGCAATTTCAGCTGGGTACGTGTATTTCTGGGGTGCAGGGAAGTTTAACACACAATTTCAGCAGGGTACGTGTATTACTGGGTTCGTGGAAAGTTCCACACGCGATTTCAGCAGGGTATGTGTATTTCTGGGGTATGGGGAAGTTTAACACGTGATTTCAGCAGGGTCCGTGTATTACTGGTGTGCGCAGTGTTAGGCAGAAACCTGTGCAGTTCCCTTGGGGAACACTGCAAAAGATTTAAGACTACAGGTAGAGCAGTAAACCCCTTTGGTAGCAGTCTGTACCACCCAGATTTACCTGGTAGCTGTGGCTGAGCAGTCAGACTTCTCTCAAGAAGAGTTAGGCAGTATGCAAAGTATACACAATATGTACCAAAACACAATAGCACAAGCAAACACTGACCAGAGCTTGGTTTCAAAAGTATATAGTTATTTATTTAAAATACACATAAGTTAAAAACACTCTAGCAAAATATAGTAAACACTTCAAACACAGTTATAATGAAAGTAGATTCAATCCTTTCTCCTATCTAGACAACTCTAGGTTAACACCACTTAATTAAAACAGAGGTGAGTGCTTAACGTTAGATGACACTCTAGTAGTTTCCAAGAAAGGGAGAGAAAAAGCAGAAATGGGTTAAACACACCACTCTAAGGTCCAGAACACTTGCAATAGGCTCAAAGAAGCACAAAGTCACAGGTGAGCAAAAGTCACTAGGCAGGGCCCACTCTTAGAGTAGCCGGAGCGAAAATGTGCCCAAGATCACACTGTTAGTTAGAGATTCAAAGTCTTGCAAAGAGTCAAAAAAAGAGTTTAGAGTGGTTCAGAAAGTTTAGCCAAAAGTGTCCCAGGCACTCCCAGGTTCGAAAGCCGGGGACTAAATCTACCCCGTACAGTCGGTGGCAAGGGAAGCCAGGCGGAACACAGTACCTTAAGCGGAAAGGATCCTCCAGCGGGGGCAGTTGTTCCAGGCAGCGACAGCAAGGCTCGACGTCGGTCAGGGGAGAAGAATATCTCGCTGAAGAGCAGAAGAGAAAGGTCGTAGCACTGCCCGGGAAGAAACCAGCCGCGGAGTCCTCCGGTTAAAGGGTTGGTACCGACTTTCGCGGTATGGGGGTAAGGTGTGGTATTCCGGATGCCGGGGTGCTTGGCACAGGCAAGGCGGCCACGAGATACCTCAAAGAACGGAAAGAAGGCGAAAACTGGTTGTCCCCACCAGTCAAGGGAAGGAGCCACTCCGTTAAGAGTTCTCCTCGGTCGTCGGGAAAAAGTGGTGAGACGGTTCAGCAGGGCTCCACCGGGTGGTGTCGTCGAAGCAGGTCGGCTCAGCTCTTCCCTCGTCGGATTCTTGGTCCTGTGGCGACTTCTGAAGTCCCAGTCCCCAAAGCCCTGCTTTTATGCAGCAAACCCCCATTCACCCAGCCTAGCTGTCACTCAAACATGCTAAGTGGTGAGCCGGGCGGCTCACCACTTGGGCCAATCAGGACGGAGTGCGACTTGAGTTACCAAGGTAACTCAGTCCAGGGTGCCTAAATCCCCCTCCACCCCTCCTACGTACCCCAGACAGAGTGGCACCACTTTGGAGGGCTTCTGTGGAGAAGCCCGCCAAAAGTGGAACAAAGGGCTCCACTTTGGGTCAGAGTTACAGAGGCGAACACCAACGCCATTTTAGAATCAAGTTTTGGCAAAAAGTCCCAACCGGAGTTATAAAAATAAATATATAAACCGGCGGTATGTTTAAGGCTACCGTAAATAAATAATTAAATGTGTTAGCCTAAAACAATGGGAAATCCCATAGGGAAATATTCGCGGTCGAATATAAAAAGTAGTTTCCACTGCCACCAGCCAAAACTCGATCAGGGGGGACGGAGACGTGCCCCCTCGACTAACAGACCCTGGGGCAATCGAATTGCCCCAGCCAGTACGTCCACAATATGATGGTTTGTACTGGTTCTGTTCAGGATTCAAGACTAGCAAAGTCTTTGGTGACTTTACATGCCCTGGGAGACAGTAGTCAGTCCCAGGGTATGGAGTCTATGTTGGGGAGTCCCTAGGACACCCCTGGGTCACGGCACAGAGGGTGCTGTGTGACCCACATCACAAAAATACATGAGGCCCTATGGAGTAAAAGACCCCATAGCCCATTCAACACAAGGTTTGTCCAAGATAACACACTTCAACATGTCCAAGAGTGAGGGTAAAAGAGTCTCACTCTTGGCAGGAGAAAAAAATTAAACCCCAGAAATCCAGCAAAGCTGCTGGGGGACTCACTAGGTAGGGAAATTCAGCCTAAACAGAGAATTCTCCCTAACACTCGCCCCCCCCAGACTAAGGGACAGGAGGATTTAATCCACTCCTGGATGAACCTCATACCTCTAGTCGATGATATACATCCTAGAGAGTCCATCAGCATTTTGATGGTGACACCCTGACCTGTGCTCAATGGTGAAATCAAACCCTTGCAGGCAGATTGACCATCTCAATAGTTTTGGATTTTCCCCTTTCATTTGCATTAACCATCTCAAGGGTTGGTGGTCAGTCTGAATAACAAAAGTAGAACCATACAAGTATGGCCTAAACTTCTTCAGTGCCCACACAATAGCAAAGCATTCTCTTTCGATAGTTGCCCACCTTGTCTCAGGATCCTTCAGTTTCCTACTGATGAAGCAAATGGGGTGCTCCCTACCCTTCTCATCCAGTTGGCTTAGAACTGCACCTATACCTACATTGGAAGCATCAGTTTGTACAATGAAAGGTTGGTGGTAGTCAGGAGCTCTCAATACTGGAGCTTGGCAAAGAGCTCTCTTCAGTTTTTCAAAGGCCTGATTGCACTCCTCATTCCATTTTACCTTTTTAGGGAATTTGGGAGAGGAGATTACATTCAGTGGAGAAGCTATGGTCCCATAGTTCTCAATGAAATTCCTGTAATATCCAGTGAGGCCTAAAAAAGCTCTCACTTGGGTTTGAGTAGTTGGTGTTGTCCAATTTTGCACAGCTTCAATCTTGCTGGGCAAAGGCCTTATTTCTCCACCTCCTACCTCATGTCCAAGGTAGACCACTTTACTTTGACCAATCTGGCACTTACTGGCTTTGATTGTCAAATGGGCCTGTTCCAGAGCCTGCAACACATGTCCTAGGTGGTTCACATGTTCTTCCCAGGAGTGGCTGAAGACTGCAATGTCATCCAAGTATGCCATGCAGAAATCTTCCATCCCAGCCAGAACTTGGTTCACCATCCTTTGGAATGTGGCAGGTGCATTTTTTAGTCCAAAAGGCATGACCTTAAACTGGTACAAGCCAACTGGGGTCGAAAATGCAGTTTTCTCCTTGGCATGGTCTGTCAGGGCTATTTGCCAATAGCCTGACGTCAGGTCAAATGTGCTGAGGTACTTGGCTGCACCAAGTTTATCCACCAACTCATCTGTCCTGGGCAAAGGGTGGGCATCAGTCTTGGTGACTGCATTTAGAGCTCTATAGTCCACACAGAATCTCAAGTCTTTGGATCCTGCCTTTGGTACTAACACCACTGGGCTAGACCATGGACTAGTAGAGGGCTCTATTACCCCGAGATCAAGCATCTTCTTGACCTCTCCTTTGATGTGGGCTCTGATATGTTCTGACATTCTGTATCCTCTGCTTTTGACTGGCAGACAGTCACCAGTGAGTATCTCATGCTGGCCCCAAGGGGTCAAGCCTGGTGACAGTGAGAACAGGGAGGCAAACTGATTTAACATAGATTTGCACTCCTCTTGTTGCTCAGGTGTCAGGTCTGAAGAGAGATTGACTCCTTCAACTTTTTCATCTAAAGGTACACCTCTGAGGAGATCAGGGAGAGATTCACTCTCTTCCTCCTCTGCAGCTGAAGCTAGAAGCAAGGCTCCTACATCAGGTCTGGAGATGTATGCTTTTAGTCGGTTGGTGTGGAAGACTCTAGGAGCTTCCCTGGGTCTGCCCAGATCCACCAGATAGTTGACCTCTCCAAGTTTTCCCACAACCTTGAAGGGTCCCATCCATTTGTCTTGCAAGGCCCTCTGCCTTGTTGGGAGCATAACTAGAACTAGCTGGTCTTGAGTAAACTCAACCATGTTAGCCTTCTGGTCGTGCCAATGTTTGACCAGGGCTTGACCAGCTTTCAAGTTGTCACTTGCTTCTGCCATCATGTGTGACATTCTCCTCCGGAGACCTATCACATAGTCAGTCACTCTGACTGGCTTGAGGGGAGGAGCACCTTCCAACCCCTCCTTAATCAGGGCCAATGGACCTCTGACTGGATGGCCATAGAGAAGCTCAAAGGGAGAATAACCTACTCCCTCCTGAGGGACTTCTCTATAAGCAAAGAGAAGGCATGGCAGTAGAAGGTCCCACTTTTTCTTAAGGGGTTCTTCCAAAGCACCTATCATGCTCTTCATGGTTCTGTTAAACCTTTCAACCAACCCGTTTGTCTGAGGGTGGTAGGCGGTTGAGAACTTGTAGGTAACTCCACAGGTTTTCCACATGGCCTTCATGTAGTGGGACATAAAGTTTGACCCCCTGTCAGAGATTACCTCCTTAGGAAACCCAACCCTGGTAAAAATACCAAGGAGGGCCTTAGCCACAGCTGGAGCTGTAACAGTCCTCATAGGAATGGCCTCAGGGTATCTAGTAGCATGGTCTACTACAACAAGGATAAACCTGTTGCCTGAGGAGGTTGGAGGATCAAGGGGACCAACAATGTCAATCCCTACCCTCTCAAATGGGACTCCCACAACTGGGAGAGGCACTAAAGGTGCCACATTCTTGGAACCAACCTTACCAGAAGTCTGGCAGGTATGGCAGCTCTTACAGTATCTATCTACTTCAGCCCCCATCTTTGGCCAATAAAAGTAGAGTGAGAGCCTTTCCTTGGTCTTCTTGAAACTCAAGTGGCCAGCCAAAGGTATCTCATGGGCTAGTTGTAAGAACTGTTGTCTGTTTTCTTGTGGGACTACAAGGCGTTTGTAGTCTCCAGGTTCAGACTCAGTGGGTTCACTGTAGAAGAGGCCATCTTCCCAGTGCAACCTATACTTCCCAGGCTCTTGCCCATCAGCTTGAGAAGCTGCCTGGTGGCGGAGACCTTCCAGAGTTGGACATTCTCTTTGCCCCTTACGAAAAGCTGCCCTGCTAGGCCCACCTTCTGCCAGTAAAGACTGCAGTTCAGGATGGTCCTCAGGGTCCAAATCTCCAATAAGGTTGGGGCCTCCTTCTAGCTCTTCCTCAGAGTCTAGCTCAACCACACAGGGTTGTACCTCCCTCTCAGCCTCAGCTGGAGGGGGAGTTACAGGTGTAACTTTGGACAACCTAGGGGAAGTCCTTGTTGGAAGCACTGGAGTGCTTGCTGCTGGCTTTTTCCTAGGAGTCTTGGGTTGCCCCTTTGCTCCTGATCTGGTAGTTACTGCAGTAAGTTGCTCCAGTGGTAGAGGAGTGATTTCTGTCATCATCTCCTGAGATAACCCTCTCAGGGTTTTCTCCCTTGCAGGTTTTGTGAGTTCCTGGAACCTTTTGCTAGGAGGTCTGGGGGTATGAGATACAACTCCAAGAGCTTTGAGGTCATTACCCAACAGAACCCTACCTGGCACTTCACATTGTACACTGACAGGTATTTTTACAGCCATATCATTACATTGGATGAGAACTGGTAACTGGGGACACATCTGCACAGGCCCACCAGCTAACTTGGTGAGGCATTTGGGTGCCTTAGCAACATCCTCTGCCTTGAAAAATGATTCATCCACCACAGTTATGCTGGCTCCAGTGTCCCTAATGGCAGGAGTCTCCTGACCATTCACCTGGACACTGTCCTTATAATACTCTTTAGTATTATCTGGGATAGAGTTATAGACATCTAAATTCTGTTGCTCCCACAACCCCAGAGAGACTAAAGAAACACTAGCTGAGACTCCAGTGGGTTCATCAGCTAGTAATAGAAAGTTTCCACTTGCCATATGTACTTCCTCTTCTGGAGCGAAGGCTAAGGAGGCAAGCTGGACCCCTGAAGGTTTACCCTTACATCTGGGATCTCCTTTCACATGGTCAGTAGCCTTACAAACAAAGCATGAGCCAAAGGCTCGCTGGAATGGAGGCTTGTTCTGACCTCCTTCTGGTCTGGGACCAGAAGGTACACTAGCCTGATTTGGTTTCCCTTGTGGCTTACCCTTATAGTTTTGTTTGGGGCCCTCTTTGGAATTTGTAGTATTAGAATTCTCTTTGGAGTCCTTCTTAGACTGTTTTTCCCCATCCTTCTTCTGAGTTACCCCAGAATCCTTGTGAGTGGCCCTGTTGGCAACCCACAAGTCAGCAGCCTTAGCTAGTTTCCGGGAATCTAATTCCCTGGAATCAGCCAAGTGTTGTCTGAGCTCAGGAGAGCAGGCATCATAAATAGTCTCCAACATAAACAAATTCTTCATACCTTCATAAGTGTTCACCTTGTAACCCTTAATCCATCCCTCTAAGTTTTTCAAACATTCATTCACCCAGGTAGCCCAAGGGGTACCATCATGCTTTTTGAGGCTCCTAAACCTCTTAAGATACTGGGAAGGGGTCTTCCCAAACCTAGCTATCAAAGCTAGTTTCACACATTCATAGTCCTTCCTATCCTCCTCCCCCATCTCCATTACCACATCAGTTGCAACAGGGGGAAGCCTAGAGAACAACCAGGTGAGTAAGTCATTTCCTGTGATGTTCTGGAGCCCATGATTATATTCAAACAGAGACAACCAATCCAACACATCCAACTTAGGCTCATACATACCAACCAATTCTTTAGGCATCCGGGGTCTTTTAGGACTGGAACTTCTAGAGGAGCCAGAGAGAGAAACATTCTCAACAGATAATTTCTTCATTTCTAAGTCATACTTGAGCTCCATTTCCCTTAGCCTTAGTTCTTTGTCGGTTTGAGCATTAAGTTTCTTATACTCCAATTCTAGCTTCATTTTCTCCAGTTCAAAGTACTGAGGACTAAATGTGGGACCTGGTAAAGGTCCAGTAGGCACAGCAGGTAGAGCAGGCAGAGGCCTAGGGGGGACAGTTACAACAGCCTCACCCTCCTCTTCTGACTCTTCCTCAGAAACATCAACATTTTGCTCCATGTTAACTTCAACACTGTCATCTACAGTTGCTGGAGTGGTAGGTTCCTCTGAACCATCACCCAGACTTTGGTTAGCTAACAATCTTTCAATCAGCTCCATTTTCTTGCCCTTAGTCAGGAGATCCTTATGTTTACAGAGCACTCTTAAACAATCAGCAGTTTTGGCTGCAAGGGACTCTTGACTATAGCTTTCTATAACTGACATGTTAGAGGTTTTACTTTTTCAATGCTAAGCTTTGTGGTTAGTTGCACTAAGGTATCTAAAGCACAATAAAATGTATACTCAATACAAATCCCACCGCTGTACACCAGTGTTAGGCAGAAACCTGTGCAGTTCCCTTGGGGAACACTGCAAAAGATTTAAGACTACAGGTAGAGCAGTAAACCCCTTTGGTAGCAGTCTGTACCACCCAGATTTACCTGGTAGCTGTGGCTGAGCAGTCAGACTTCTCTCAAGAAGAGTTAGGCAGTATGCAAAGTATACACAATATGTACCAAAACACAATAGCACAAGCAAACACTGACCAGAGCTTGGTTTCAAAAGTATATAGTTATTTATTTAAAATACACATAAGTTAAAAACACTCTAGCAAAATATAGTAAACACTTCAAACACAGTTATAATGAAAGTAGATTCAATCCTTTCTCCTATCTAGACAACTCTAGGTTAACACCACTTAATTAAAACAGAGGTGAGTGCTTAACGTTAGATGACACTCTAGTAGTTTCCAAGAAAGGGAGAGAAAAAGCAGAAATGGGTTAAACACACCACTCTAAGGTCCAGAACACTTGCAATAGGCTCAAAGAAGCACAAAGTCACAGGTGAGCAAAAGTCACTAGGCAGGGCCCACTCTTAGAGTAGCCGGAGCGAAAATGTGCCCAAGATCACACTGTTAGTTAGAGATTCAAAGTCTTGCAAAGAGTCAAAAAAAGAGTTTAGAGTGGTTCAGAAAGTTTAGCCAAAAGTGTCCCAGGCACTCCCAGGTTCGAAAGCCGGGGACTAAATCTACCCCGTACAGTCGGTGGCAAGGGAAGCCAGGCGGAACACAGTACCTTAAGCGGAAAGGATCCTCCAGCGGGGGCAGTTGTTCCAGGCAGCGACAGCAAGGCTCGACGTCGGTCAGGGGAGAAGAATATCTCGCTGAAGAGCAGAAGAGAAAGGTCGTAGCACTGCCCGGGAAGAAACCAGCCGCGGAGTCCTCCGGTTAAAGGGTTGGTACCGACTTTCGCGGTATGGGGGTAAGGTGTGGTATTCCGGATGCCGGGGTGCTTGGCACAGGCAAGGCGGCCACGAGATACCTCAAAGAACGGAAAGAAGGCGAAAACTGGTTGTCCCCACCAGTCAAGGGAAGGAGCCACTCCGTTAAGAGTTCTCCTCGGTCGTCGGGAAAAAGTGGTGAGACGGTTCAGCAGGGCTCCACCGGGTGGTGTCGTCGAAGCAGGTCGGCTCAGCTCTTCCCTCGTCGGATTCTTGGTCCTGTGGCGACTTCTGAAGTCCCAGTCCCCAAAGCCCTGCTTTTATGCAGCAAACCCCCATTCACCCAGCCTAGCTGTCACTCAAACATGCTAAGTGGTGAGCCGGGCGGCTCACCACTTGGGCCAATCAGGACGGAGTGCGACTTGAGTTACCAAGGTAACTCAGTCCAGGGTGCCTAAATCCCCCTCCACCCCTCCTACGTACCCCAGACAGAGTGGCACCACTTTGGAGGGCTTCTGTGGAGAAGCCCGCCAAAAGTGGAACAAAGGGCTCCACTTTGGGTCAGAGTTACAGAGGCGAACACCAACGCCATTTTAGAATCAAGTTTTGGCAAAAAGTCCCAACCGGAGTTATAAAAATAAATATATAAACCGGCGGTATGTTTAAGGCTACCGTAAATAAATAATTAAATGTGTTAGCCTAAAACAATGGGAAATCCCATAGGGAAATATTCGCGGTCGAATATAAAAAGTAGTTTCCACTGCCACCAGCCAAAACTCGATCAGGGGGGACGGAGACGTGCCCCCTCGACTAACAGACCCTGGGGCAATCGAATTGCCCCAGCCAGTACGTCCACAATATGATGGTTTGTACTGGTTCTGTTCAGGATTCAAGACTAGCAAAGTCTTTGGTGACTTTACATGCCCTGGGAGACAGTAGTCAGTCCCAGGGTATGGAGTCTATGTTGGGGAGTCCCTAGGACACCCCTGGGTCACGGCACAGAGGGTGCTGTGTGACCCACATCACAAAAATACATGAGGCCCTATGGAGTAAAAGACCCCATAGCCCATTCAACACAAGGTTTGTCCAAGATAACACACTTCAACATGTCCAAGAGTGAGGGTAAAAGAGTCTCACTCTTGGCAGGAGAAAAAAATTAAACCCCAGAAATCCAGCAAAGCTGCTGGGGGACTCACTAGGTAGGGAAATTCAGCCTAAACAGAGAATTCTCCCTAACACGCAGGAAGTTCCACACGCAATTTCAGCAGGGTACGTGTATTTCTGGGGTGCAGGGAAGTTTAACACGCAATTTAAGCAGGGTACATGTACTACTGGGGTGCGCGGGAAGTTCCACACGCAATTTCAACAGGGTACGTGTATTTCTGGGGTGCGGGGAAGTTTAACATGCAATTTCAGCAGGGTACGTGTATTACTGGGGTGTGCGGGAAGTTCCACACGCGATTTCAGCAGGGTACGTGTATTTCTGGGGTGGGGGAAGTTTAACATGCGATTTCAACAGACTACGTGTATTACTGGGGTGCGCTGGAAGTTCCACACGCGATTTCAGCAGGGTATGTGTATTTCTGGGGTGGGGGAAGTTTAACATGCGATTTCAGCAGGGTACGTGTATTACTGGGGTGCGCAGGAAGTTCCACATGGGATTTCAGCAGGGTACGTGTATTTCTGGGGTGCGGGGAAGTTTAACATGCAATTCCAGCAGAGTACGTGTATTACTGGGGTGCGCGGGAAGTTCCACACGCGATTTCAGCAGGGTATGTGTATTTCTGGGGTGCGGGGAAGTTTAACACGTGATTTCAGCAGGGTACGTGTATTACTGGGGTGCGTGGGAAGTTCCACATGCGATTTTAGCAGGGTACGTGTATTTCTGGGGAGCGGGGAAGTTTAACATGCGATTTCAGCAGGGTACGTGTATTTCGGGGGTGCAGGGAAGTTTAACACGTGATTTCAGCAGGGTACATGTATTACTGGGGTGTGCGGGAAGTTCCACACGTGAATTCAGCAGGGTACGTGTATTTCTGGGGTGCGGGGAAGTTTAAAACGCAATTTCAGCAGGGTATGTGTATTACTGGGGTGTGTGGAAAGTTCCACACGCGATTTCAGCAGTGTACGTGTATTTCTGGGGTATGGGGAAGTTTAAGACGTGATTTCAGCAGGGTACGTGTATTACTGGGGTGCGCGGGAAGTTCCACACGCAATTTCAGCAGGGTACGTGTATATCTGGGGTGCAGGGAAGTTTAACACGCGATTTCAGCAGGGTACGTGTATTACTGGGGTGCACAGGAATTTCTGCACGCGATTTCATCAGGGTACATGTATTTCTGGGGTGCAGGGAAGTTTAACACGCAATTTCAGCAGGGTATGTGTATTACTGGGGTGCGCGGGAAGTTCCACACGCAATTTCAGCAGGGTACGTCTATTTCTGGGGTGCGGGGAAGTTTAACACGCGATTTCAGCAGGGTATGTGTATTACTGGGGTGCGTGGGAAGTACCACATGCAATTTCAGCACGGTACGTGTATTTCTGGGGAGCGGAGAAGTTTAACATGCGATTTCAGCAGGGTACGTGTATTTCTGGGGTGCGCGGGAAGTTCCACATGCAATTTCAGCAGGGTATGTGTATTACTGGGCTGTGCGGGAAGTTCCACACGCGATTTCAGCAGGGTACATGTATTTCTGGGGTGGGGGAAGTTTAACATGCGATTTCAGCAGGGTACGTGTATTACTGGGGTGCGCAGGAAGTTCTACATGGGATGTCAGCAGGGTACGTGTATTTCGGGGGTGTGGGGAAGTTTAACACGTGATTTCAGCAGGGTACATGTATTACTGGGGTGCGTGGGAAGTTCCACACGCAATTTCAGCAGGGTACGTGTATTTCTGGGGTGCACGGGAAGTTCCACACGTGATTTCAGCAGGGTACGTGTATTTCTGAGGTGTGGGGAAGTTTAACACGCAATTTCAGCAGGGCACGTGTATTACTGGGGTGCGCGGGAAGTTCCACACGCGATTTCAGCAGGGTACGTGTATTTCTGGGGTATGGGGAAGTTTAACACGCGATTTCAGCAGGTTACGTGTATTACTGGGGTGCGTGGGAAGTTCCACATGCGATTTCAGCAGGGTACGTGTATTTCTGGGGAGTGGGGAAGTTTAACATGCGATTTCAGCAGGGTACGTGTATTTCTGGGGTGCGCGGGAAGTTCCACACGTGATTTCAGCAGGGTACGTGTATTTCGGGGGTGCGGGGAAGTTTAACACGTTATTTCAGCAGGGTACATGTATTACTGGGGTGCATGGGAAGTTCCACACGCAATTTCAGCAGGGTACGTGTATTTCTGGGGTGCAGGGAAGTTTAACACACAATTTCAGCAGGGTACGTGTATTACTGGGTTCGTGGAAAGTTCCACACGCGATTTCAGCAGGGTATGTGTATTTCTGGGGTATGGGGAAGTTTAACACGTGATTTCAGCAGGGTCCGTGTATTACTGGTGTGCGCAGGAAGTTCCACACTCAATTTCAGCAGGGTACGTGTATTTCTGGGGTGCAGGGAAGATTAACACGCGATTTCAGCAGGGTACATGTACTACTGGGGTGCGCGGGAAGTTCCACATGCAATTTCAGCAGGGTACGTGTATTTGTGGGGTGCGGGGAAGTTTAACAGGCGATTTCAGCAGGGTACGTGTATTACTGGGGTGCACAGGAAGTTCCACACACGATTTCAACAGGGTACGTGTATTTCTGGGGTGCGGGGAAGTTTAACATGCAATTTCAGCAGGGAACGTGTATTACTGGGGTGTGCGGGAAGTTCCACACGCGATTTCAGCAGGGTACGTGTATTTCTGGGGTGGGGGAAGTTTAACATGCGATTTCAACAGACTACGTGTATTACTGGGGTGCGCTGGAAGTTCCACACGCGATTTCAGCAGGGTACGTGTATTTCTGGGGTGCGGGGAAGTTTAACATGCAATTCCAGCAGAGTACGTGTATTACTGGGGTGCGCGGGAAGTTCCACACGCGATTTCAGCAGGGTACGTGTATTACTGGGGTGCGTGGGAAGTTCCACATGCGATTTTAGCAGGGTACGTGTATTTCTGGGGAGCGGGGAAGTTTAATATGCGATTTCAGCAGGGTACGTGTATTTCGGGGGTGCAGGGAAGTTTAACACGTGATTTCAGCAGGGTACATGTATTACTGGGGTGTGCGGGAAGTTCCACACGTGAATTCAGCAGGGTACGTGTATTTCTGGGGTGTGGGGAAGTTTAACACGTAATTTCAGCAGGGTATGTGTATTACTGGGGTGCGTGGAAAGTTCCACACGCAATTTCAGCAGTGTACGTGTATTTCTGGGGTATGGGGAAGTTTAAGACGTGATTTCAGCAGGGTACGTGTATTACTGGGGTGCGCGGGAAGTTCCACACGCAATTTCAGCAGGGTACGTGTATTTCTGGGGTGCAGGGAAGTTTAACACGCAATTTCAGCAGGGTACGTGTATTACTGGGGTGCGCAGGAATTTCTGCACGCGATTTCATCAGGGTACATGTATTTCTGGGGTGCAGGGAAGTTTAACACGCAATTTCAGCAGGGTATGTGTATTACTGGGGTGCGCGGGAAGTTCCACACGCAATTTCAGCAGGGTACGTGTATTTCTGGGGTGCGGGGAAGTTTAACACGCAATTTCAGCAGGGTATGTGTATTACTGGGGTGCGTGGGAAGTACCACATGCAATTTCAGCAGGGTACGTGTATTTCTGGGGAGCGGAGAAGTTTAACATGCGATTTCAGCAGGGTACGTGTATTTCTGGGGTGCGCGGGAAGTTCCACATGCAATTTCAGCAGGGTACGTGTATTTCTGGGGTGCAGGGAAGTTTAACACGCAATTTCAGCAGGACACGTGTATTACTGGGGTGTGCGGGAAGTTCCACACGCGATTTCAGCAGGGTACATGTATTTCTGGGGAGCGGGGAAGTTTAACATGCGATTTCAGCAGGGTACGTGTATTTCTGGGGTGCACGGGAAGTTCCACATGCGATTTCAGCAGGGTACATGTATTTCGGGGCTGCGGGGAAGTTTAACACGTGATTTCAGCAGGGTACATGTATTACTGGGGTGCGCGGGAAGTTCCACGCGCGATTTCAGCAGAGTACATAACAAGCAATTTCAGCAGGGTATGTGTATTACTGGGGTGAGTGGAAAGTTCCACACGCGATTTCAGCAGTGTACATGTATTTCTGGGGTATGGGGAAGTTTAAGACGTGATTTCAGCAGGGTACGTGTATTACTGGGGTGCGCGGGAAGTTCCACACGCGATTTCAGCAGGGTACGTGTATTTCTGGGGTGCGGGGAAGTTTAACACGCGATTTCAGCAGGGTACATGTATTACTGGGGTGCGCGGGAAGTTCCACACGCGATTTCAGCAGGGTACGTGTATTTCTGGGGTGCGGGGAAGTTTAACATGTGATTTCAGCAGGGTACGTGTATTACTGGGCTGCGCGGGAAGTTCCACACGCAATTTCAGCAGGGTACGTGTATCTCTGGGGTGCGGGGAAGTTTAACATGCGATTTCAGCAGGGTACGTGTATTACTGGGGTGCGCGGGAAGTTCCACACGCGATTTCAGCAGGGTACGTGTATTTCTGGGGTGCGGGGAAGTTTAACACTCAATTTCAGCAGGGTACGTGTATTACCGGGGTGCGCGGGAAGTTCCACACACAATTTCAGCAGGGTACGTGTATTTCTGGGGTGCGGGGAAGTTTAACACACAATTTCAGCAGGGTACGTGTATTACTGGGGTGCGCGGGAAGTTCCACACACGATTTCAGCAGGGTACGTGTATTTCTGGGGTGCGGGGAAGTTTAACACGCAATTTCAGCAGGGTACGTGTATTACTGGAGTGCGCGGGAAGTTCCACACACGATTTCAGCAGGGTACGTGTATTTCTAGGGTGCAGGGAAGTTTAACATACAATTTCAGCAGGGTACGTGTATTTCTGGGGTGCGGGGAAGTTCCACACGCGATTTCAGCAGGGTACGTGTATTTCTGGTGTGCGGGGAAGTTTAACACGCAATTTCAGCAGGGTATGTGTATTACTGGGGTGCGTGGGAAGTACCACCTGCGATTTCAGCAGGGTACGTGTATTTCTGGGGAGCGGAGAAGTTTAACATGCGATTTCAGCAGACTACGTGTATTTCTGGGGTGCGCGGGAAGTTCCACATGCGATTTCAGCACCGTACGTGTATTTCTGGTGTGCGGGGAAGTTTAACATGCGATTTCAGCAGGGTACGTGTATTACTGGGGTGCGTGGGAAGTTCCACAAGCGATTTCAGCAGGGTACGTGTATTTCTGGGGAGCGGGAAAGTTTAACATGCAATTTCAGCAGGGTACGTGTATTTCTGGGGTGCATGGGAAGTTCCACATGCGATTTCAGCAGGGTACGTGTATTTCGGGGGTGCGGGGAAGTTTAACACGTGATTTCAGCAGGGTACGTGTATTACTGGGGTGCGTGGGAAATTCCACACGCGATTTCAGCAGGGTACGTGTATTTCTGGGGTGCGGGGAAGTTTAACACGCAATTTCAGCAGGGTATGTGTATTACTGGGGTGCGTGGAAAGTTCCACACGCGATTTCAGCAGTGTACGTGTATTTCTGGGGTATGGGGAAGTTTAACACGTGATTTCAGCAGGGCAAGTGTATTACTGGGGTGCAGGGAAGTTTAACACGCAATTTCAGCAGGGGAAATGTACTACTGGGGTGCGCGGGAAGTTCCACACGCAATTTCAGCAGGGTACGTGTATTTCTGAGGTGAGGGGAATGTTTAACAGGCGATTTCAGCAGGGTACGTGTATTGCTGGGGTGCGCTGGAAGTTCCACACGCGATTTCAGCAGGGTATGTGTATTTCTGGGGTGGGGGAAGTTTAACATGCGATTTCAGCAGCGTACGTGTATTACTGGGGTGCGCAGGAAGTTCCACATGGGATTTCAGCAGGGTACGTGTATTTCTGGGGTGCGGGGAACTTTAACACGCAAATCCAGCAGGGTATGTGTATTACTGGAGTGCGCGTCAAGTTCCACACGCGATTTCAGCAGGGTATGTGTATTTCTGGTGTGCGGGGAAGTTTAACACGTGATTTCAGCAGGGTACGTGTATTACTGGGGTGCGTGGGAAGTTCCACATGCGATTTCAGCAGGGTACGTGTATTTCTGGGGAGCGGGGAAGTTTAACATGCGATTTCAGCAGGGTACGTGTATTTCTGGGGTGCACGGGAAGTTCCACATGCGATTTCAGCAGGGTACGTGTATTTCGGGGGTGCAGGGAAGTTTAACAAGTGATTTCAGCAGGGTACATGTATTACTGGGGTGCGCGGGAAGTTCCACACGTGAATTCAGCAGGGTACCTGTATTTCTGGGTTGTGGGGAAGTTTAACACGCAATTTCAGCAGGGTATGTGTATTACTGAGGTGCGCGGGAATTTCCACACGCGATTTCAGCAGGGTACGTGTATTTCTGGGCTCCGGGGAAGTTTAACACGCAATTTCAGCAGGGTACGTGTATTACTGGGGTGCGCGGGAAGTTCCACACGCAATTTCATCAGGGTACATGTATTTCTGGGGTGCAGGGAAGTTTAACACGCAATTTCAGCAGCGTACGTGTATTAATGGGGTGCGCGGGAAGTTCCACACGCAATTTCAGCAGGGTACGTGTATTTCTGGGGTGCGGGGAAGTTTAACACGCGATTTCAGCAGGGTATGTGTATTACTGGGGTGCGTGGGAAGTACCACATGCGATTTCAGCAGGGTACGTGTATTTCTGGGGAGCGGAGAAGTTTAACATGCGATTTCAGCAGGGTACGTGTATTTCTGGGGTGCGCGGGAAGTTCCACATGCGATTTCAGCAGGGTACGTGTATTTCTGGGGTGCGGGGAAGTTTAACACACAATTTCAGCAGGGTATGTGTTTTACTGGGGTGCGTGGAAAGTTCCACACGCGATTTCAGCAGTGTACGTGTATTTCTGGGGTATGGGGAAGTTTAAGACGTGATTTCAGCAGGGTACGTGTATTACTGGGGTGCGCGGGAAGTTCCACACACGATTTCAGCTGGGTACGTGTATTTCTGGGGTGCGGGGAAGTTTAACACGCAATTTCAGCACTGTACGTGTATTACTGGGGTGCGCGGGAAGTTCCACACACGATTTCAGCAGGGTACGTGTATTTCTGGGGAGCGGGGAAGTTTAACATTGCGATTTCAGCAGGGTACGTGTATTACTGGGGTGCGCAGGAAGTTCCACACGTGATTTCAGCAGGGTACGTGTATTTCTGGGGTGCGGGGAAGTTTAACACTCAATTTCAGCAGGGTACGTGTATTACCGGGGTGCGCGGGAAGTTCCACACACGATTTCAACAGGGTACGTGTATTTCTGGGGTGCGGGGAAGTTTAACACGCAATTTCAGCAGGGTACGTGTATTACTGGGGTGCGCGGGAAGTTCCACACACGATTTCAGCAGGGTACGTGTATTTCTGGGGTGCGGGGAAGTTTAACACGCAATTTCAGCAGGGTACGTGTATTACTGGAGTGCGCGGGAAGTTCCACACACAATTTCAGCAGGGTATGTGTATTTCTGGGGTGCAGGGAAGTTTAACACGCAATTTCAGCAGGGTACGTGTATTACTGGAGTGCGCGGGAAGTTCCACACACGATTTCAGCAGGGTACGTGTATTTCTGGGGTGCAGGGAAGTTCCACACGCGATTTCAGCAGGGTACGTGTATTTCTGGTGTGCGGGGAAGTTTAACACGCGATTTCAGCACGGTACGTGTATTACTGGTGTGCGTGGGAAGTACCACCTGCGATTTCAGCAGAGTACGTGTATTTCTGGGGAGCGGAGAAGTTTAACATGCGATTTCAGCAGGGTACGTGTATTTCTGGGGTGCGCGGGAAGTTCCACATGCGATTTCAGCAGCGTACGTGTATTTCTGGGGTGCGGGGAAGTTTAACACGTGATTTCAGCAGGGCACGTGTATTACTGGGGTGCGGGGGAAGTTCCACACAGGATTTCAGCAGGGTACGTGTATTTCTGGGGTGCGGGGAAGTTTAACACGCAATTTCAGCAGGGTACGTGTAATACTGGAGTGCGCGGGAAGTTCCACACACAATTTCAGCAGGGTATGTGTATTTCTGGGGTGCAGGGAAGTTTAACACGCAATTTCAGCAGGGTACGTGTATTACTGGAGTGCGCGGGAAGTTCCACACACGATTTCAGCAGGGTACGTGTATTTCTGGGGTGCAGGGAAGTTCCACACGCGATTTCAGCAGGGTACGTGTATTTCTGGTGTGCGGGGAAGTTTAACACGCGATTTCAGCACGGTACGTGTATTACTGGTGTGCGTGGGAAGTACCACCTGCGATTTCAGCAGAGTACGTGTATTTCTGGGGAGCGGAGAAGTTTAACATGCGATTTCAGCAGGGTACGTGTATTTCTGGGGTGCGCGGGAAGTTCCACATGCGATTTCAGCAGCGTACGTGTATTTCTGGGGTGCGGGGAAGTTTAACACGTGATTTCAGCAGGGCACGTGTATTACTGGGGTGCGGGGGAAGTTCCACACGGGATTTCAGCAGGGTACATGTATTTCTGGGGTGCGGGGAAGTTTAACACGCAATTTCAGCAGGGTATGTGTTTTACTGGGGTGCGTGGAAAGTTCCACACGCGATTTCAGCAGTGTACGTGTATTTCTGGGGTATGGGGAAGTTTAAGACGTGATTTCAGCAGGGAACGTGTATTACTGGGGTGCGCTGGAAGTTCCACACACGATTTCAGCAGGGTACGTGTATTTCTGGGGTGCGGGGAAGTTTAACACGCAATTTCAGCACTGTACGTGTATTACTGGGGTGCCCGGGAAGTTCCACACGCGATTTCAGCAGGGTACATGTATTTCTGGGGTGCGGGGAAGTTTAACATGTGATTTCAGCAGGGTACGTGTATTACTGGGGTGCGCGGGAAGTTCCACACACGATTTCAGCAGGGTACGTGTATTTCTGGGGAGCGGGGAAGTTTAACATGCGATTTCAGCAGGGTACGTGTATTACTGGGGTGCGCAGGAAGTTCCACACGTGATTTCAGCAGGGTACGTGTATTTCTGGGGTGCGGGGAAGTTTAACACTCAATTTCAGCAGGGTACGTGTATTACCGGGGTGCGCGGGAAGTTCCACACACGATTTCAACAGGGTACGTGTATTTCTGGGGTGCGGGGAAGTTTAACACGCAATTTCAGCAGGGTACGTGTATTACTGGGGTGCGCGGGAAGTTCCACACACGATTTCAGCAGGGTACGTGTATTTCTGGGGTGCGGGGAAGTTTAACACGCAATTTCAGCAGGGTACGTGTATTACTGGAGTGCGCGGGAAGTTCCACACACAATTTCAGCAGGGTATGTGTATTTCTGGGGTGCAGGGAAGTTTAACACGCAATTTCAGCAGGGTACGTGTATTACTGGAGTGCGCGGGAAGTTCCACACACGATTTCAGCAGGGTACGTGTATTTCTGAGGTGCGGGGAAGTTCCACACGCGATTTCAGCAGGGTACGTGTATTTCTGGTGTGCGGGGAAGTTTAACACGCGATTTCAGCACGGTACGTGTATTACTGGTGTGCGTGGGAAGTACCACCTGCGATTTCAGCAGAGTACGTTTATTTCTGGGGAGCGGAGAAGTTTAACATGCGATTTCAGCAGAGTACGTGTATTTCTGGGGTGCGCGGGAAGTTCCACATGCGATTTCAGCAGCGTACGTGTATTTCTGGGGTGCGGGGAAGTTTAACACGTGATTTCAGCAGGGCACGTGTATTACTGGGGTGCGCGGGAAGTTCCACACGCGATTTCAGCAGGGTACGTGTATTTCTGGGGTATGGGGAAGTTTAACACGCGATTTCAGCAGGGTACGTGTATTACTGGGGTGCGTGGGAAGTTCCACATGCGATTTCAGCAGGGTACGTGTATTTCTGGGGAGTGGGGAAGTTTAACATGCGATTTCAGCAGGGTACGTGTATTTCTGGGGTGTGCGGGAAGTTCCACACGTGATTTCAGCAGGGTACGTGTATTTCGGGGGTGCGGGGAAGTTTAACACGTGATTTCAGCAGGGTACATGTATTACTGGGGTGCGTGGGAAGTTCCACACGCAATTTCAGCTGGGTACGTGTTTTTCTGGGGTGCAGGGAAGTTTAACACACAATTTCAGCAGGGTACGTGTATTACTGGGTTCGTGGAAAGTTCCACACGCGATTTCAGCAGGGTATGTGTATTTCTGGGGTATGGGGAAGTTTAGCACGTGATTTCAGCAGGGTCCGTGTATTACTGGTGTGCGCAGGAAGTTCCACACGCAATTTCAGCAGGGTACGTGTATTTCTGGGGTGCAGGGAAGTTTAACACGCAATTTCAGCAGGGTACATGTACTACTGGGGTGCGCGGGAAGTTCCACACACAATTTCAGCAGGGTACGTGTATTTGTGGGGTGCGGGGAAGTTTAACAGGCGATTTCAGCAGGGTACGTGTATTACTGGGGTGCACAGGAAGTTCCACACACGATTTCAACAGGGTACGTGTATTTCTGGGGTGCGGGGAAGTTTAACATGCAATTTCAGCAGGGTACGTGTATTACTGGGGTGTGCGGGAAGTTCCACACGCGATTTCAGCAGGGTACGTGTATTTCTGGGGTGGGGGAAGTTTAACATGCGATTTCAACAGACTACGTGTATTACTGGGGTGCGCTGGAAGTTCCACACGCGATTTCAGCAGGGTATGTGTATTTCTGGGGTGGGGGAAGTTTAACATGCGATTTCAGCAGGGTACGTGTATTACTGGGGTGCGCAGGAAGTTCCACATGGGATTTCAGCAGGGTACGTGTATTTCTGGGGTGCGGGGAAGTTTAACATGCAATTCCAGCAGAGTACGTGTATTACTGGGGTGCGCGGGAAGTTCCACACGCGATTTCAGCAGGGTATGTGTATTTCTGGGGTGCGGGGAAGTTTAACACGTGATTTCAGCAGGGTACGTGTATTACTGGGGTGCGTGGGAAGTTCCACATGCGATTTTAGCAGGGTACGTGTATTTCTGGGGAGCGGGGAAGTTTAACATGCGATTTCAGCAGGGTACGTGTATTTCGTGGGTGCAGGGAAGTTTAACACGTGATTTCAGCAGGGTACATGTATTACTGGGGTGTGCGGGAAGTTCCACACGTGAATTCAGCAGGGTACGTGTATTTCTGGGGTGCGGGGAAGTTTAAAACGCAATTTCAGCAGGGTATGTGTATTTCTGGGGAGCGGGGAAGTTTAACATGCGATTTCAGCAGGGTACGTGTATTACTGGGGTGCGCAGGAAGTTCCACACGTGATTTCAGCAGGGTACGTGTATTTCTGGGGTGCGGGGAAGTTTAACACTCAATTTCAGCAGGGTACGTGTATTACCGGGGTGCGCGGGAAGTTCCACACACGATTTCAACAGGGTACGTGTATTTCTGGGGTGCGGGGAAGTTTAACACGCAATTTCAGCAGGGTACGTGTATTACTGGGGTGCGCGGGAAGTTCCACACACGATTTCAGCAGGGTACGTGTATTTCTGGGGTGCGGGGAAGTTTAACACGCAATTTCAGCAGGGTACGTGTATTACTGGAGTGCGCGGGAAGTTCCACACACAATTTCAGCAGGGTATGTGTATTTCTGGGGTGCAGGGAAGTTTAACACGCAATTTCAGCAGGGTACGTGTATTACTGGAGTGCGCGGGAAGTTCCACACACGATTTCAGCAGGGTACGTGTATTTCTGGGGTGCGGGGAAGTTCCACACGCGATTTCAGCAGGGTACGTGTATTTCTGGTGTGCGGGGAAGTTTAACACGCGATTTCAGCACGGTACGTGTATTACTGGTGTGCGTGGGAAGTACCACCTGCGATTTCAGCAGAGTACGTGTATTTCTGGGGAGCGGAGAAGTTTAACATGCGATTTCAGCAGAGTACGTGTATTTCTGGGGTGCGCGGGAAGTTCCACATGCGATTTCAGCAGCGTACGTGTATTTCTGGGGTGCGGGGAAGTTTAACACGTGATTTCAGCAGGGCACGTGTATTACTGGGGTGCGCGGGAAGTTCCACACGCGATTTCAGCAGGGTATGTGTATTTCTGGGGTATGGGGAAGTTTAACACGCGATTTCAGCAGGGTACGTGTATTACTGGGGTGCGTGGGAAGTTCCACATGCGATTTCAGCAGGGTACGTGTATTTCTGGGGAGTGGGGAAGTTTAACATGCGATTTCAGCAGGGTACGTGTATTTCTGGGGTGCGCGGGAAGTTCCACACGTGATTTCAGCAGGGTACGTGTATTTCGGGGGTGCGGGGAAGTTTAACACGTGATTTCAGCAGGGTACATGTATTACTGGGGTGCGTGGGAAGTTCCACACGCAATTTCAGCTGGGTACGTGTATTTCTGGGGTGCAGGGAAGTTTAACACACAATTTCAGCAGGGTACGTGTATTACTGGGTTCGTGGAAAGTTCCACACGCGATTTCAGCAGGGTATGTGTATTTCTGGGGTATGGGGAAGTTTAACACGTGATTTCAGCAGGGTCCGTGTATTACTGGTGTGCGCAGGAAGTTCCACACGCAATTTCAGCAGGGTACGTGTATTTCTGGGGTGCAGGGAAGTTTAACACGCAATTTCAGCAGGGTACATGTACTACTGGGGTGCGCGGGAAGTTCCACACACAATTTCAGCAGGGTACGTGTATTTGTGGGGTGCGGGGAAGTTTAACAGGCGATTTCAGCAGGGTACGTGTATTACTGGGGTGCACAGGAAGTTCCACACACGATTTCAACAGGGTACGTGTATTTCTGGGGTGCGGGGAAGTTTAACATGCAATTTCAGCAGGGTACGTGTATTACTGGGGTGTGCGGGAAGTTCCACACGCGATTTCAGCAGGGTACGTGTATTTCTGGGGTGGGGGAAGTTTAACATGCGATTTCAACAGACTACGTGTATTACTGGGGTGCGCAGGAAGTTCCACATGGGATTTCAGCAGGGTACGTGTATTTCTGGGGTGCGGGGAAGTTTAACATGCAATTCCAGCAGAGTACGTGTATTACTGGGGTGCGCGGGAAGTTCCACACGCGATTTCAGCAGGGTATGTGTATTTCTGGGGTGCGGGGAAGTTTAACACGTGATTTCAGCAGGGTACGTGTATTACTGGGGTGCGTGGGAAGTTCCACATGCGATTTTAGCAGGGTACGTGTATTTCTGGGGAGCGGGGAAGTTTAACATGCGATTTCAGCAGGGTACGTGTATTTCGGGGGTGCAGGGAAGTTTAACACGTGATTTCAGCAGGGTACATGTATTACTGGGGTGTGCGGGAAGTTCCACACATGAATTCAGCAGGGTACGTGTATTTCTGGGGTGCGGGGAAGTTTAAAACGCAATTTCAGCAGGGTATGTGTATTACTGGGGTGCGTGGAAAGTTCCACACGCGATTTCAGCAGTGTACGTGTATTTCTGGGGTATGGGGAAGTTTAAGACGTGATTTCAGCAGGGTACGTGTATTACTGGGGTGCGCGGGAAGTTCCACACGCAATTTCAGCAGGGTACGTGTATTTCTGGGGTGCAGGGACGTTTAACACGCAATTTCAGCAGGGTACGTGTATTACTGGGGTGCACAGGAATTTCTGCACGCGATTTCATCAGGGTACATGTATTTCTGGGGTGCAGGGAAGTTTAACACGCAATTTCAGCAGGGTATGTGTATTACTGGGGTGCGCGGGAAGTTCCACACGCAATTTCAGCAGGGTACGTCTATTTCTGGGGTGCGGGGAAGTTTAACTCGCGATTTCAGCAGGTTATGTGTATTACTGGGGTGCGCGGGAAGTTCCACATGCAATTTCAGCAGGGTATGTGTATTACTGGGCTGTGCGGGAAGTTCCACACGCGATTTCAGCAGGGTACGTGTATTTCTGGGGTGGGGGAAGTTTAACATGCGATTTCAGCAGGGTACGTGTATTACTGGGGTGCGCAGGAAGTTCTACATGGGATGTCAGCAGGGTACGTGTATTTCGGGGGTGCGGGGAAGTTTAACACGTGATTTCAGCAGGGTACATGTATTACTGGGGTGCGTGGGAAGTTCCACACGCAATTTCAGCAGGGTACGTGTATTTCTGGGGTGCACGGGAAGTTCCACACGTGATTTCAGCAGGGTACGTGTATTTCTGAGGTGTGGGGAAGTTTAACACGCAATTTCAGCAGGGCACGTGTATTACTGGGGTGCGCGGGAAGTTCCACACGCGATTTCAGCAGGGTACGTGTATTTCTGGGGTATGGGGAAGTTTAACACGCGATTTCAGCAGGGTACGTGTATTACTGGGGTGCGCAGGAAGTTCCACACGTGATTTCAGCAGGGTACGTGTATTTCTGGGGTGCGGGGAAGTTTAACACTCAATTTCAGCAGGGTACGTGTATTACCGGGGTGCGCGGGAAGTTCCACACACGATTTCAACAGGGTACGTGTATTTCTGGGGTGCGGGGAAGTTTAACACGCAATTTCAGCAGGGTACGTGTATTACTGGGGTGCGCGGGAAGTTCCACACACGATTTCAGCAGGGTACGTGTATTTCTGGGGTGCGGGGAAGTTTAACACGCAATTTCAGCAGGGTACGTGTATTACTGGAGTGCGCGGGAAGTTCCACACACAATTTCAGCAGGGTATGTGTATTTCTGGGGTGCAGGGAAGTTTAACACGCAATTTCAGCAGGGTACGTGTATTACTGGAGTGCGCGGGAAGTTCCACACACGATTTCAGCAGGGTACGTGTATTTCTGGGGTGCGGGGAAGTTCCACACGCGATTTCAGCAGGGTACGTGTATTTCTGGTGTGCGGGGAAGTTTAACACGCGATTTCAGCACATTACGTGTATTACTGGTGTGCGTGGGAAGTACCACCTGCGATTTCAGCAGAGTACGTGTATTTCTGGGGAGCGGAGAAGTTTAACATGCGATTTCAGCAGAGTACGTGTATTTCTGGGGTGCGCGGGAAGTTCCACATGCGATTTCAGCAGCGTACGTGTATTTCTGGGGTGCGGGGAAGTTTAACACGTGATTTCAGCAGGGCACGTGTATTACTGGGGTGCGCGGGAAGTTCCACACGCGATTTCAGCAGGGTACGTGTATTTCTGGGGTATGGGGAAGTTTAACACGCGATTTCAGCAGGGTACGTGTATTACTGGGGTGCGTGGGAAGTTCCACATGCGATTTCAGCAGGGTACGTGTATTTCTGGGGAGTGGGGAAGTTTAACATGCGATTTCAGCAGGGTACGTGTATTTCTGGGGTGCGCGGGAAGTTCCACACGTGATTTCAGCAGGGTACGTGTATTTCGGGGGTGCGGGGAAGTTTAACACGTGATTTCAGCAGGGTACATGTATTACTGGGGTGCGTGGGAAGTTCCACACGCAATTTCAGCTGGGTACGTGTATTTCTGGGGTGCAGGGAAGTTTAACACACAATTTCAGCAGGGTACGTGTATTACTGGGTTCGTGGAAAGTTCCACACGCGATTTCAGCAGGGTATGTGTATTTCTGGGGTATGGGGAAGTTTAACACGTGATTTCAGCAGGGTCCGTGTATTACTGGTGTGCGCAGGAAGTTCCACACGCAATTTCAGCAGGGTACGTGTATTTCTGGGGTGCAGGGAAGTTTAACACGCAATTTAAGCAGGGTACATGTACTACTGGGGTGCGCGGGAAGTTCCACACGCAATTTCAACAGGGTACGTGTATTTCTGGGGTGCGGGGAAGTTTAACATGCAATTTCAGCAGGGTACGTGTATTACTGGGGTGTGCGGGAAGTTCCACACGCGATTTCAGCAGGGTACGTGTATTTCTGGGGTGGGGGAAGTTTAACATGCGATTTCAACAGACTACGTGTATTACTGGGGTGCGCTGGAAGTTCCACACGCGATTTCAGCAGGGTATGTGTATTTCTGGGGTGGGGGAAGTTTAACATGCGATTTCAGCAGGGTACGTGTATTACTGGGGTGCGCAGGAAGTTCCACATGGGATTTCAGCAGGGTACGTGTATTTCTGGGGTGCGGGGAAGTTTAACATGCAATTCCAGCAGAGTACGTGTATTACTGGGGTGCGCGGGAAGTTCCACACGCGATTTCAGCAGGGTATGTGTATTTCTGGGGTGTGCGGGAAGTTCCACACGTGAATTCAGCAGGGTACGTGTATTTCTGGGGTGCGGGGAAGTTTAAAACGCAATTTCAGCAGGGTATGTGTATTACTGGGGTGCGTGGGAAGTTCCACATGCGATTTTAGCAGGGTACGTGTATTTCTGGGGAGCGGGGAAGTTTAACATGCGATTTCAGCAGGGTACGTGTATTTCGGGGGTGCAGGGAAGTTTAACACGTGATTTCAGCAGGGTACATGTATTACTGGGGTGTGCGGGAAGTTCCACACGTGAATTCAGCAGGGTACGTGTATTTCTGGGGTGCGGGGAAGTTTAAAACGCAATTTCAGCAGGGTATGTGTATTACTGGGGTGTGTGGAAAGTTCCACACGCGATTTCAGCAGTGTACGTGTATTTCTGGGGTATGGGGAAGTTTAAGACTTGATTTCAGCAGGGTACGTGTATTACTGGGGTGCGCGGGAAGTTCCACACGCAATTTCAGCAGGGTACGTGTATATCTGGGGTGCAGGGAAGTTTAACACGCGATTTCAGCAGGGTACGTGTATTACTGGGGTGCACAGGAATTTCTGCACGCGATTTCATCAGGGTACATGTATTTCTGGGGTGCAGGGAAGTTTAACATGCAATTTCAGCAGGGTATGTGTATTACTGGGGTGCGCGGGAAGTTCCACACGCAATTTCAGCAGGGTACGTCTATTTCTGGGGTGCGGGGAAGTTTAACACGCGATTTCAGCAGGGTATGTGTATTAATGGGGTGCGTGGGAAGTACCACATGCAATTTCAGCAGGGTACGTGTATTTCTGGGGAGCGGAGAAGTTTAACATGCGATTTCAGCAGGGTACGTGTATTTCTGGGGTGCGCGGGAAGTTCCACATGCAATTTCAGCAGGGTATGTGTATTACTGGGCTGTGCGGGAAGTTCCACACGCGATTTCAGCAGGGTACATGTATTTCTGGGGTGGGGGAAGTTTAACATGCGATTTCAGCAGGGTACGTGTATTACTGGGGTGCGCAGGAAGTTCTACATGGGATGTCAGCAGGGTACGTGTATTTCGGGGGTGTGGGGAAGTTTAACACGTGATTTCAGCAGGGTACATGTATTACTGGGGTGCGTGGGAAGTTCCACACGCAATTTCAGCAGGGTACGTGTATTTCTGGGGTGCACGGGAAGTTCCACACGTGATTTCAGCAGGGTACGTGTATTTCTGAGGTGTGGGGAAGTTTAACACGCAATTTCAGCAGGGCACGTGTATTACTGGGGTGCGCGGGAAGTTGCACACGCGATTTCAGCAGGGTACGTGTATTTCTGGGGTATGGGGAAGTTTAACACGCGATTTCAGCAGGTTACGTGTATTACTGGGGTGCGTGGGAAGTTCCACATGCGATTTCAGCAGGGTACGTGTATTTCTGGGGAGTGGGGAAGTTTAACATGCGATTTCAGCAGGGTACGTGTATTTCTGGGGTGCGCGGGAAGTTCCACACGTGATTTCAGCAGGGTACGTGTATTTCGGGGGTGCGGGGAAGTTTAACACGTTATTTCAGCAGGGTACATGTATTACTGGGGTGCATGGGAAGTTCCACACGCAATTTCAGCAGGGTACGTGTATTTCTGGGGTGCAGGGAAGTTTAACACACAATTTCAGCAGGGTACGTGTATTACTGGGTTCGTGGAAAGTTCCACACGCGATTTCAGCAGGGTATGTGTATTTCTGGGGTATGGGGAAGTTTAACACGTGATTTCAGCAGGGTCCGTGTATTACTGGTGTGCGCAGGAAGTTCCACACTCAATTTCAGCAGGGTCTGTGTATTTCTGGGGTGCAGGGAAGATTAACACGCGATTTCAGCAGGGTACATGTACTACTGGGGTGCGCGGGAAGTTCCACATGCAATTTCAGCAGGGTACGTGTATTTGTGGGGTGCGGGGAAGTTTAACAGGCGATTTCAGCAGGGTACGTGTATTACTGGGGTGCACAGGAAGTTCCACACACGATTTCAACAGGGTACGTGTATTTCTGGGGTGCGGGGAAGTTTAACATGCAATTTCAGCAGGGAACGTGTATTACTGGGGTGTGCGGGAAGTTCCACATGCGATTTTAGCAGGGTACGTGTATTTCTGGGGAGCGGGGAAGTTTAACATGCGATTTCAGCAGGGTACGTGTATTTCGGGGGTGCAGGGAAGTTTAACACGTGATTTCAGCAGGGTACATGTATTACTGGGGTGTGCGGGAAGTTCCACACGTGAATTCAGCAGGGTACGTGTATTTCTGGGGTGCGGGGAAGTTTAAAACGCAATTTCAGCAGGGTATGTGTATTACTGGGGTGTGTGGAAAGTTCCACACGCGATTTCAGCAGTGTACGTGTATTTCTGGGGTATGGGGAAGTTTAAGACTTGATTTCAGCAGGGTACGTGTATTACTGGGGTGCGCGGGAAGTTCCACACGCAATTTCAGCAGGGTACGTGTATATCTGGGGTGCAGGGAAGTTTAACACGCGATTTCAGCAGGGTACGTGTATTACTGGGGTGCACAGGAATTTCTGCACGCGATTTCATCAGGGTACATGTATTTCTGGGGTGCAGGGAAGTTTAACACGCAATTTCAGCAGGGTATGTGTATTACTGGGGTGCGCGGGAAGTTCCACACGCAATTTCAGCAGGGTACGTCTATTTCTGGGGTGCGGGGAAGTTTAACACGCGATTTCAGCAGGGTATGTGTATTACTGGGGTGCGTGGGAAGTACCACATGCAATTTCAGCAGGGTACGTGTATTTCTGGGGAGCGGAGAAGTTTAACATGCGATTTCAGCAGGGTACGTGTATTTCTGGGGTGCGCGGGAAGTTCCACATGCAATTTCAGCAGGGTATGTGTATTACTGGGCTGTGCGGGAAGTTCCACACGCGATTTCAGCAGGGTACATGTATTTCTGGGGTGGGGGAAGTTTAACATGCGATTTCAGCAGGGTACGTGTATTACTGGGGTGCGCAGGAAGTTCTACATGGGATGTCAGCAGGGTACGTGTATTTCGGGGGTGTGGGGAAGTTTAACACGTGATTTCAGCAGGGTACATGTATTACTGGGGTGCGTGGGAAGTTCCACACGCAATTTCAGCAGGGTACGTGTATTTCTGGGGTGCACGGGAAGTTCCACACGTGATTTCAGCAGGGTACGTGTATTTCTGAGGTGTGGGGAAGTTTAACACGCAATTTCAGCAGGGCACGTGTATTACTGGGGTGCGCGGGAAGTTCCACACGCGATTTCAGCAGGGTACGTGTATTTCTGGGGTATGGGGAAGTTTAACACGCGATTTCAGCAGGTTACGTGTATTACTGGGGTGCGTGGGAAGTTCCACATGCGATTTCAGCAGGGTACGTGTATTTCTGGGGAGTGGGGAAGTTTAACATGCGATTTCAGCAGGGTACGTGTATTTCTGGGGTGCGCGGGAAGTTCCACACGTGATTTCAGCAGGGTACGTGTATTTCGGGGGTGCGGGGAAGTTTAACACGTTATTTCAGCAGGGTACATGTATTACTGGGGTGCATGGGAAGTTCCACACGCAATTTCAGCAGGGTACGTGTATTTCTGGGGTGCAGGGAAGTTTAACACACAATTTCAGCAGGGTACGTGTATTACTGGGTTCGTGGAAAGTTCCACACGCGATTTCAGCAGGGTATGTGTATTTCTGGGGTATGGGGAAGTTTAACACGTGATTTCAGCAGGGTCCGTGTATTACTGGTGTGCGCAGGAAGTTCCACACTCAATTTCAGCAGGGTACGTGTATTTCTGGGGTGCAGGGAAGATTAACACGCGATTTCAGCAGGGTACATGTACTACTGGGGTGCGCGGGAAGTTCCACATGCAATTTCAGCAGGGTACGTGTATTTGTGGGGTGCGGGGAAGTTTAACAGGCGATTTCAGCAGGGTACGTGTATTACTGGGGTGCACAGGAAGTTCCACACACGATTTCAACAGGTTACGTGTATTTCTGGGGTGCGGGGAAGTTTAACATGCAATTTCAGCAGGGAACGTGTATTACTGGGGTGTGCGGGAAGTTCCACACGCGATTTCAGCAGGGTACGTGTATTTCTGGGGTGGGGGAAGTTTAACATGCGATTTCAACAGACTACGTGTATTACTGGGGTGCGCTGGAAGTTCCACACGCGATTTCAGCAGGGTTGTTAGGCAGAAACCTGTGCAGTTCCCTTGGGGAACACTGCAAAAGATTTAAGACTACAGGTAGAGCAGTAAACCCCTTTGGTAGCAGTCTGCACCACCCAGATTTACCTGGTAGCTGTGGCTGAGCAGTCAGACTTCTCTCAAGAAGAGTTAGGCAGTATGCAGAGTATACACAATATGTACCCAGACACAATAGCACAAGCAAACACTGACCAGAGCTTGGTTTCAAAAGTATATAGTTATTTATTTAAAATACACATAAGTTAGAAACACTCTAGCAAAATATAGTAAACACTTCAAACACAGTTATAACGAAAGTAGATTCAATCCTTTCTCCTATCTAGACAACTCTAGGTTAACACCACTTAATTAAAACAGAGGTGAGTGCTTAACGTTAGATGACACTCTAGTAGTTTCCAAGAAAGGGAGAGAAAAAGCAGAAATGGGTTAAACACACCACTCTAAGATCCAGAACACTTGCAATAGGTTCAAAGAAGCACAGGTGAGCAAAAGTCACTAGGCAGGGCCCACTCGTAGAGTAGCCGGAGCGAAAATGTGCCCAAGATCACACTGTTATTAGGGATTCAAAGTCTTGCAAGGAGTTAGGAAGAGTTTAGAGTGGTTTAGAAAGTTTAGCCAGGGTGTCCCAGGCACTCCCAGGGTCGAAAGCCGGGGGCTAAATCTACCCCGTACAGTCGGTAGCAAGGGAAGCCAGGCGGAACACGGTACCTTAAGCGGAAAGGATCCTCCAGCGGTGGCAGTTGTTCCAGGCAGTGGCAGCAAGGCTCGACGTCGGTCAGGGGAGAAGAAGTTCTCGCTGAAGAGCAGAAGAAGAAGGTCGTTGCACTGCCCGGGAAGAAACCAGCCGCGGAGTCCTCCGGTTAAAGGGTTGTACCGACTTTCGTGGTTTGAGGTAAAAGTGGTGGGGTTCCGGTTGCCGGGGTGCTTGGCACTGGCAAGGCGGCCACGAGATACCTCGAGAAGCGAAAAGAAGGCGAAAACTGGTTGTCCCCACCAGTAAAGGGAAGGAGCCACTCCGTTAAGAGTTCTCCTCGGTCGTCGGGAAAAGTGGTGAGACGGTTCAGCAGGGCTCCACCGGGTGGTGTCGTCGAAGCAGGTCGGCTCAGCTCTTCCCTCGTCGGATTCTTGGTCCTGTGGCGACTTCTGAAGTTCCAGTCCCCAAAGCCCTGCTTTTATGCAGCAAACCCCCCTTCACCCAGCCTAGCTGTCACTCAAACATGCTAAGTGGTGAGCCGGGCGGTTCACCACTTGGGCCAATCAGGACGGAGTGCGACTTGAGTTACCAAGGTAACTCAGTCCAGGGTGCCTAAATCCCCCTCGACCCCTCCTAAGTACCCCAGACAGAGTGGCACCACTTTGGAGGGCTTCTGTGGAGAAGCCCGCCAAAAGTGGAACAAAGGGCTCCACTTTGGGTCAGAGTTACAGAGGCGAACACCAACGCCATTTTAGAATCAAGTTTTGGCAAAAAGTCCCAACCGGAGTTATAAAAATAAATATATAAACCGGGGGTATGTTTAAGGCTACCGTAAATAAATAATTAAATGTGTTAGCCTAAAACAATGGGAAATCCCATAGGAAAATATTCGCGGTCGAATATAAAACGTAGTTTCCACTGCCACCAGCCAAAACTCGATCAGGGGGGACGGAGACGTGCCCCCTCGACTAACAGACCCTGGGGCAATCGAATTGCCCCAGCCAGTACGTCCACAATATGATGGTTTGTACTGGTTCTGTTCAGGATTCAAGACTAGCAAAGTCTTTTGTGACTTTACATGCCCTGGGAGACAGTAGTCAGTCCCAGGGTATGGAGTCTATGTTGGGGAGTCCCTAGGACACCCCTGGGTCACGGCATAGAGGGTGCTGTGTAACCCACATCACAAAAATACATGAGGCCCTATGGAGTAAAAGACCCCATAGCCCATTCAACACAAGGTTTGTCCAAGATAACACAGTTCAACATGTCCAAGAGTGAGGGTAAAAGAGTCTCACTCTTGGCAGGAGAAAAAAAGAACCCCAGAAATCCAGCAAAGCTGCTGGGGGACTCACTAGGTAGGGAAATTCAGCCTAAACAGAGAATTCTCCCTAACACTCGCCCCCCCCAGACTAAGGGACAGGAGGATTTAATCCACTCCTGGATGAACCTCATACCTCTAGTCGATGATATACATCCTAGAGAGTCCATCAGCATTTTGATGGTGACACCTTGACCTATGTTCAATGGAGAACTCAAAGGTTTTCTTCTGCAAGCTAACGGACCTACAGACCCTTTGAGGAACATCAGTCTTTTTGTTATAGGGGATCCGGTTGACCAGTCCCTCAGAAGTTGGTACAACTTCTGAACCTAGGTTAGGCTTTTTGAAGGGGTCCTTATAAAGGATTCCCTTAGATCTAGAGGGGCCTCCAAGGTTCCTCACCACCTCTCTTGTGGGAGCAGGTTGGGTCTTAGGCCTCTTGGTTGGAGGGGTTGGGGTTAGGCAATGTACCTGCTTCCCCTTCCTCTTAGATCTACCCTTACCTATTTTAGGAGTTTCCCCCCTAATATTAGGATTTGAGTTGGGGTCTTCAGTAGAAGGTCCAACAGTCTGAAGGTTTTTGGCCTTAGACTTTTCTTTCCTGGTTTTCCACCAGCACTGAGAATTACCAGTTCTCTCAGGTCCAGATAGGGGCCTAGTTGGTCTATCCACCTCTTCCTCAGAAGCAGGGGGAGTCAGAGACTCTGAGACTAGGGGAACAATGATGGAGCTTGGTTGGGGCTCCCATGTTCCTAGCATACTATCCTGAAAGGTGCCTGGGTCAGAGGTCAACTTACTAAACCCAAGGCTTGTAGTGGGGTTCTCAGTAGAGGGTCCCACAGGCTTAGAAGGGTCCTTCAAGGTAGCCTTTCTAGCCAATTTGGTTAAGTTCTGCTTCTCCATACTGGGAGGCCTGGGGGTATGTGACACTACTCCTAGAGTTCTTAGGTCATTCCCCAACAGGACCTTCCCAGGTACCTCAGTCTGAACACTGACAGGGATCCTCACTGTCATGTTGTTACACTGAATGAGGGCTGGTAGAATAGGAACCATTTGGACAGGGCCTCCAGACATCTTAGTGGGACCTTTGGGTGCTTTGGCCACATCCTCAGGTTGAAAGAAGCTTTCATCCACTACTGTTCTGCTGGCCCCAGTGTCTCTCCTGGCAGGAGTATCCTGGCCATTGACAAGAACACTGTCCACATAATACACCTTAGAGTTAACAGGTAGGGAGTTATACACAACCCTATTCTGGGGACTAACCAGACCCATAGGCTCTAAGTTTACAGTTGCTTGAAGACCCAAGGGTTCTTCAGCAAAGAGTTCAAAGTGGGCACTAGCCATCTGTACTTCATCCTCAGGAGTGAAGGCTAAGGAGACTGTGGTGATCCCTGCAGGTTTACCCTTGCACTTGGGATCTCCTTTGATATGGTCAGTACCCTGACAGACATAGCATTGTCCAAATGCTCTCTGGAAGGGTGGCTTGTTCTGACCTCCTTCTGGCTTGTGGCCAGAAGGTACAGTAGCCTGAATAGGTTTCCCATGTGGCTTACCCTGGTTATTTTGTGGTTTGGGGCCCTCTTTGGGATAGGAATTATTAGAATTCTCTTTGGAGTCTGTTTTTGGCTGTTTCTCCCCATCCTTCTTCTGAGTTACCCCAGAATCCTTGTGAGTGGCCCTGTTGGCAACCCACAAGTCAGCAGCCCTAGCCAGTTTCCGGGAATCTAATTCCTTGGAATCAGCCAAGTGTTGTCTGAGCTCAGGAGAGCAGGCATCATAAATAGTCTCCAACATAAACAAATTCTTCATACCTTCATAAGTGTTCACCTTGTAACCCTTAATCCATCCCTCTAAGTTGTTCAAACATTCACTCACCCAGGTAGCCCAAGGGGTACCATCATGCTTTTTGAGGCTCCTAAACCTCTTAAGATACTGGGAAGGGGTCTTCCCAAACCTAGCTATCAAAGCTAGTTTCACACATTCATAGTCCTTCCTATCCTCCTCCCCCATCTCCATTACCACATCAGTTGCAACAGGGGGAAGCCTAGAGAACAACCAGGTGAGTAAGTAATTTCCTGTGATGTTCTGGAGCCCATGATTATATTCAAACAGAGACAACCAATCCAACACATCCAACTTAGGCTCATACATACCAACCAATTCTTTAGGCATCCGGGGTCTTTTAGGACTGGAACTTCTAGAGGAGCCAGAGAGAGAAGCATTCTCAACAGATAATTTCTTCATTTCTAAGTCATACTTGAGCTCCATTTCCCTTAGCCTTAATTCTTTGTCAGTTTGAGCATTAAGTTTCTTATACTCCAATTCTAGCTTCATTTTCTCCAGTTCAAAGTACTGAGGACTAAATGTGGGACCTGGTAAAGGTCCAGTAGGTACAGCAGGTAGAGCAGGCAGAGGCCTAGGGGGGACAGTTACAACAGCCTCACCCTCCTCTTCTGACTCTTCCTCAGAATCATCAACATTTTGCTCCATGTTAACTTCAATACTGTCATCTACAGTTGCTGGAGTGGTAGGTTCCTCTGGACCATCACCCAGACTTTGGTTAGCCAACAATCTTTCAATCAGCTCCATTTTCTTGCCCTTAGTCAGGAGATCCTTATGTTTACAGAGCACTCTTAAACAATCAGCAGTTTTGGCTGCAAGGGACTCTTGACTATAGCTTTCTATAACTGACATGTTAGAGGATTACTTTTTACAGTGCTAAGCTTTGTGGTTAGTTGCACTAAGGTATCTAAAGCACAATAAAATGTATACTCAATACAAATCCCACCGCTGTACACCAGTGTTAGGCAGAAACCTGTGCAGTTCCCTTGGGGAACACTGCAAAAGATTTAAGACTACAGGTAGAGCAGTAAACCCCTTTGGTAGCAGTCTGCACCACCCAGATTTACCTGGTAGCTGTGGCTGAGCAGTCAGACTTCTCTCAAGAAGAGTTAGGCAGTATGCAGAGTATACACAATATGTACCCAGACACAATAGCACAAGCAAACACTGACCAGAGCTTGGTTTCAAAAGTATATAGTTATTTATTTAAAATACACATAAGTTAGAAACACTCTAGCAAAATATAGTAAACACTTCAAACACAGTTATAACGAAAGTAGATTCAATCCTTTCTCCTATCTAGACAACTCTAGGTTAACACCACTTAATTAAAACAGAGGTGAGTGCTTAACGTTAGATGACACTCTAGTAGTTTCCAAGAAAGGGAGAGAAAAAGCAGAAATGGGTTAAACACACCACTCTAAGATCCAGAACACTTGCAATAGGTTCAAAGAAGCACAGGTGAGCAAAAGTCACTAGGCAGGGCCCACTCGTAGAGTAGCCGGAGCGAAAATGTGCCCAAGATCACACTGTTATTAGGGATTCAAAGTCTTGCAAGGAGTTAGGAAGAGTTTAGAGTGGTTTAGAAAGTTTAGCCAGGGTGTCCCAGGCACTCCCAGGGTCGAAAGCCGGGGGCTAAATCTACCCCGTACAGTCGGTAGCAAGGGAAGCCAGGCGGAACACGGTACCTTAAGCGGAAAGGATCCTCCAGCGGTGGCAGTTGTTCCAGGCAGTGGCAGCAAGGCTCGACGTCGGTCAGGGGAGAAGAAGTTCTCGCTGAAGAGCAGAAGAAGAAGGTCGTTGCACTGCCCGGGAAGAAACCAGCCGCGGAGTCCTCCGGTTAAAGGGTTGTACCGACTTTCGTGGTTTGAGGTAAAAGTGGTGGGGTTCCGGTTGCCGGGGTGCTTGGCACTGGCAAGGCGGCCACGAGATACCTCGAGAAGCGAAAAGAAGGCGAAAACTGGTTGTCCCCACCAGTAAAGGGAAGGAGCCACTCCGTTAAGAGTTCTCCTCGGTCGTCGGGAAAAGTGGTGAGACGGTTCAGCAGGGCTCCACCGGGTGGTGTCGTCGAAGCAGGTCGGCTCAGCTCTTCCCTCGTCGGATTCTTGGTCCTGTGGCGACTTCTGAAGTTCCAGTCACCAAAGCCCTGCTTTTATGCAGCAAACCCCCCTTCACCCAGCCTAGCTGTCACTCAAACATGCTAAGTGGTGAGCCGGGCGGTTCACCACTTGGGCCAATCAGGACGGAGTGCGACTTGAGTTACCAAGGTAACTCAGTCCAGGGTGCCTAAATCCCCCTCCACCCCTCCTAAGTACCCCAGACAGAGTGGCACCACTTTGGAGGGCTTCTGTGGAGAAGCCCGCCAAAAGTGGAACAAAGGGCTCCACTTTGGGTCAGAGTTACAGAGGCGAACACCAACGCCATTTTAGAATCAAGTTTTGGCAAAAAGTCCCAACCGGAGTTATAAAAATAAATATATAAACCGGGGGTATGTTTAAGGCTACCGTAAATAAATAATTAAATGTGTTAGCCTAAAACAATGGGAAATCCCATAGGAAAATATTCGCGGTCGAATATAAAACGTAGTTTCCACTGCCACCAGCCAAAACTCGATCAGGGGGGACGGAGACGTGCCCCCTCGACTAACAGACCCTGGGGCAATCGAATTGCCCCAGCCAGTACGTCCACAATATGATGGTTTGTACTGGTTCTGTTCAGGATTCAAGACTAGCAAAGTCTTTTGTGACTTTACATGCCCTGGGAGACAGTAGTCAGTCCCAGGGTATGGAGTCTATGTTGGGGAGTCCCTAGGACACCCCTGGGTCACGGCATAGAGGGTGCTGTGTAACCCACATCACAAAAATACATGAGGCCCTATGGAGTAAAAGACCCCATAGCCCATTCAACACAAGGTTTGTCCAAGATAACACAGTTCAACATGTCCAAGAGTGAGGGTAAAAGAGTCTCACTCTTGGCAGGAGAAAAAAAGAACCCCAGAAATCCAGCAAAGCTGCTGGGGGACTCACTAGGTAGGGAAATTCAGCCTAAACAGAGAATTCTCCCTAACAAGGGTATGTGTATTTCTGGGGTGGGGGAAGTTTAACATGCGATTTCAGCAGGGTACGTGTGTTACTGGGGTGCGCAGGAAGTTCCACATGGGATTTCAGCAGGGTACGTGTATTTCTGGGGTGCGGGGAAGTTTAACATGCAATTCCAGCAGAGTACGTGTATTACTGGGGTGCGCGGGAAGTTCCACACGCGATTTCAGCAGGGTACGTGTATTACTGGGGTGCGTGGGAAGTTCCACATGCGATTTTAGCAGGGTACGTGTATTTCTGGGGAGCGGGGAAGTTTAATATGCGATTTCAGCAGGGTACGTGTATTTCGGGGGTGCAGGGAAGTTTAACACGTGATTTCAGCAGGGTACATGTATTACTGGGGTGTGCGGGAAGTTCCACACGTGAATTCAGCAGGGTACGTGTATTTCTGGGGTGTGGGGAAGTTTAACACGCAATTTCAGCAGGGTATGTGTATTACTGGGGTGCGTGGAAAGTTCCACACGCAATTTCAGCAGTGTACGTGTATTTCTGGGGTATGGGGAAGTTTAAGACGTGATTTCAGCAGGGTACGTGTATTACTGGGGTGCGCGGGAAGTTCCACACGCAATTTCAGCAGGGTACATGTATTTCTGGGGTGCAGGGAAGTTTAACACGCAATTTCAGCAGGGTACGTGTATTACTGGGGTGCGCAGGAATTTCTGCACGCGATTTCATCAGGGTACATGTATTTCTGGGGTGCAGGGAAGTTTAACACGCAATTTCAGCAGGGTATGTGTATTACTGGGGTGCGCGGGAAGTTCCACACGCAATTTCAGCAGGGTACGTGTATTTCTGGGGTGCGGGGAAGTTTAACACGCAATTTCAGCAGGGTATGTGTATTACTGGGGTGCGTGGGAAGTACCACATGCAATTTCAGCAGGGTACGTGTATTTCTGGGGAGCGGAGAAGTTTAACATGCGATTTCAGCAGGGTACGTGTATTTCTGGGGTGCGCGGGAAGTTCCACATGCAATTTCAGCAGGGTACGTGTATTTCTGGGGTGCAGGGAAGTTTAACACGCAATTTCAGCAGGGCACGTGTATTACTGGGGTGTGCGGGAAGTTCCACACGCGATTTCAGCAGGGTATATGTATTTCTGGGGAGCGGGGAAGTTTAACATGCGATTTCAGCAGGGTACGTGTATTTCTGGGGTGCACGGGAAGTTCCACATGCGATTTCAGCAGGGTACATGTATTTCGGGGCTGCGGGGAAGTTTAACACGTGATTTCAGCAGGGTACATGTATTACTGGGGTGCGCGGGAAGTTCCACGCGCGATTTCAGCAGAGTACATAACAAGCAATTTCAGCAGGGTATGTGTATTACTGGGGTGAGTGGAAAGTTCCACACGCGATTTCAGCAGTGTACGTGTATTTCTGGGGTATGGGGAAGTTTAAGACGTGATTTCAGCAGGGTACGTGTATTACTGGGGTGCGCGGGAAGTTCCACACGCGATTTCAGCAGGGTACGTGTATTTCTGGGGTGCGGGGAAGTTTAACACGCGATTTCAGCAGGGTACATGTATTACTGGGGTGCGCGGGAAGTTCCACACGCGATTTCAGCAGGGTACGTGTATTTCTGGGGTGCGGGGAAGTTTAACATGTGATTTCAGCAGGGTACGTGTATTACTGGGCTGCGCGGGAAGTTCCACACGCAATTTCAGCAGGGTACGTGTATTTCTGGGGTGCGGGGAAGTTTAACATGCGATTTCAGCAGGGTACGTGTATTACTGGGGTGCGCGGGAAGTTCCACACGCGATTTCAGCAGGGTACGTGTATTTCTGGGGTGCGGGGAAGTTTAACACTCAATTTCAGCAGGGTACGTGTATTACCGGGGTGCGCGGGAAGTTCCACACACAATTTCAGCAGGGTACGTGTATTTCTGGGGTGCGGGGAAGTTTAACACACAATTTCAGCAGGGTACGTGTATTACTGGGGTGCGCGGGAAGTTCCACACACGATTTCAGCAGGGTACGTGTATTTCTGGGGTGCGGGGAAGTTTAACACGCAATTTCAGCAGGGTACGTGTATTACTGGAGTGCGCGGGAAGTTCCACACACGATTTCAGCAGGGTACGTGTATTTCTAGGGTGCAGGGAAGTTTAACATACAATTTCAGCAGGGTACGTGTATTTCTGGGGTGCGGGGAAGTTCCACACGCGATTTCAGCAGGGTACGTGTATTTCTGGTGTGCGGGGAAGTTTAACACGCAATTTCAGCAGGGTATGTGTATTACTGGGGTGCGTGGGAAGTACCACCTGCGATTTCAGCAGGGTACGTGTATTTCTGGGGAGCGGAGAAGTTTAACATGCGATTTCAGCAGACTACGTGTATTTCTGGGGTGCGCGGGAAGTTCCACATGCGATTTCAGCACCGTACGTGTATTTCTGGTGTGCGGGGAAGTTTAACATGCGATTTCAGCAGGGTACGTGTATTACTGGGGTGCGTGGGAAGTTCCACATGCGATTTCAGCAGGGTACGTGTATTTCTGGGGAGCGGGAAAGTTTAACATGCAATTTCAGCAGGGTACGTGTATTTCTGGGGTGCATGGGAAGTTCCACATGCGATTTCAGCAGGGTACGTGTATTTCGGGGGTGCGGGGAAGTTTAACACGTGATTTCAGCAGGGTACGTGTATTACTGGGGTGCGTGGGAAATTCCACACGCGATTTCAGCAGGGTACGTGTATTTCTGGGGTGTGGGGAAGTTTAACACGCAATTTCAGCAGGGTATGTGTATTACTGGGGTGCGTGGAAAGTTCCACACGCGATTTCAGCAGTGTACGTGTATTTCTGGGGTATGGGGAAGTTTAACACGTGATTTCAGCAGGGCACGTGTATTACTGGGGTGCAGGGAAGTTTAACACGCAATTTCAGCAGGGGAAATGTACTACTGGGGTGCGCGGGAAGTTCCACACGCAATTTCAGCAGGGTACGTGTATTTCTGAGGTGAGGGGAATGTTTAACAGGCGATTTCAGCAGGGTACGTGTATTGCTGGGGTGCGCTGGAAGTTCCACACGCGATTTCAGCAGGGTATGTGTATTTCTGGGGTGGGGGAAGTTTAACATGCGATTTCAGCAGGGTACGTGTATTACTGGGGTGCGCAGGAAGTTCCACATGGGATTTCAGCAGGGTACGTGTATTTCTGGGGTGCGGGGAACTTTAACACGCAAATCCAGCAGGGTATGTGTATTACTGGAGTGCGCGTCAAGTTCCACACGCGATTTCAGCAGGGTATGTGTATTTCTGGTGTGCGGGGAAGTTTAACACGTGATTTCAGCAGGGTACGTGTATTACTGGGGTGCGTGGGAAGTTCCACATGCGATTTCAGCAGGGTACGTGTATTTCTGGGGAGCGGGGAAGTTTAACATGCGATTTCAGCAGGGTACGTGTATTTCTGGGGTGCACGGGAAGTTCCACATGCGATTTCAGCAGGGTACGTGTATTTCGGGGGTGCAGGGAAGTTTAACAAGTGATTTCAGCAGGGTACATGTATTACTGGGGTGCGCGGGAAGTTCCACACGTGAATTCAGCAGGGTACCTGTATTTCTGGGTTGTGGGGAAGTTTAACACGCAATTTCAGCAGGGTATGTGTATTACTGAGGTGCGCGGGAATTTCCACACGCGATTTCAGCAGGGTACGTGTATTTCTGGGGTCCGGGGAAGTTTAACACGCAATTTCAGCAGGGTACGTGTATTACTGGGGTGCGCGGGAAGTTCCACACGCAATTTCATCAGGGTACATGTATTTCTGGGGTGCAGGGAAGTTTAACACGCAATTTCAGCAGCGTACGTGTATTAATGGGGTGCGCGGGAAGTTCCACACGCAATTTCAGCAGGGTACGTGTATTTCTGGGGTGCGGGGAAGTTTAACACGCGATTTCAGCAGGGTATGTGTATTACTGGGGTGCGTGGGAAGTACCACATGCGATTTCAGCAGGGTACGTGTATTTCTGGGGAGCGGAGAAGTTTAACATGCGATTTCAGCAGGGTACGTGTATTTCTGGGGTGCGCGGGAAGTTCCACATGCGATTTCAGCAGGGTACGTGTATTTCTGGGGTGCGGGGAAGTTTAACACACAATTTCAGCAGGGTATGTGTTTTACTGGGGTGCGTGGAAAGTTCCACACGCGATTTCAGCAGTGTACGTGTATTTCTGGGGTATGGGGAAGTTTAAGACGTGATTTCAGCAGGGTACGTGTATTACTGGGGTGCGCGGGAAGTTCCACACACGATTTCAGCTGGGTACGTGTATTTATGGGGTGCGGGGAAGTTTAACACGCAATTTCAGCACTGTACGTGTATTACTGGGGTGCGCGGGAAGTTCCACACACGATTTCAGCAGGGTACGTGTATTTCTGGGGAGCGGGGAAGTTTAACATGCGATTTCAGCAGGGTACGTGTATTACTGGGGTGCGCAGGAAGTTCCACACGTGATTTCAGCAGGGTACGTGTATTTCTGGGGTGCGGGAAAGTTTAACACTCAATTTCAGCAGGGTACGTGTATTACCGGGGTGCGCGGGAAGTTCCACACACGATTTCAACAGGGTACGTGTATTTCTGGGGTGCGGGGAAGTTTAACACGCAATTTCAGCAGGGTACGTGTATTACTGGGGTGCGCGGGAAGTTCCACACACGATTTCAGCAGGGTACGTGTATTTCTGGGGTGCGGGGAAGTTTAACACGCAATTTCAGCAGGGTACGTGTATTACTGGAGTGCGCGGGAAGTTCCACACACAATTTCAGCAGGGTATGTGTATTTCTGGGGTGCAGGGAAGTTTAACACGCAATTTCAGCAGGGTACGTGTATTACTGGAGTGCGCGGGAAGTTCCACACACGATTTCAGCAGGGTACGTGTATTTCTGGGGTGCAGGGAAGTTCCACACGCGATTTCAGCAGGGTACGTGTATTTCTGGTGTGCGGGGAAGTTTAACACGCGATTTCAGCACGGTACGTGTATTACTGGTGTGCGTGGGAAGTACCACCTGCGATTTCATCAGAGTACGTGTATTTCTGGGGAGCGGAGAAGTTTAACATGCGATTTCAGCAGGGTACGTGTATTTCTGGGGTGCGCGGGAAGTTCCACATGCGATTTCAGCAGCGTACGTGTATTTCTGGGGTGCGGGGAAGTTTAACACGTGATTTCAGCAGGGCACGTGTATTACTGGGGTGCGGGGGAAGTTCCACACAGGATTTCAGCAGGGTACGTGTATTTCTGGGGTGCGGGGAAGTTTAACACGCAATTTCAGCAGGGTACGTGTAATACTGGAGTGCGCGGGAAGTTCCACACACAATTTCAGCAGGGTATGTGTATTTCTGGGGTGCAGGGAAGTTTAACACGCAATTTCAGCAGGGTACGTGTATTACTGGAGTGCGCGGGAAGTTCCACACACGATTTCAGCAGGGTACGTGTATTTCTGGGGTGCAGGGAAGTTCCACACGCGATTTCAGCAGGGTACGTGTATTTCTGGGGTGCGGGGAAGTTTAACACGCAATTTCAGCACTGTACGTGTATTACTGGGGTGCCCGGGAAGTTCCACACGCGATTTCAGCAGGGTACATGTATTTCTGGGGTGCGGGGAAGTTTAACATGTGATTTCAGCAGGGTACGTGTATTACTGGGGTGCGCGGGAAGTTCCACACACGATTTCAGCAGGGTACGTGTATTTCTGGGGAGCGGGGAAGTTTAACATGCGATTTCAGCAGGGTACGTGTATTACTGGGGTGCGCAGGAAGTTCCACACGTGATTTCAGCAGGGTACGTGTATTTCTGGGGTGCGGGGAAGTTTAACACTCAATTTCAGCAGTGTACGTGTATTACCGGGGTGCGCGGGAAGTTCCACACACGATTTCAACAGGGTACGTGTATTTCTGGGGTGCGGGGAAGTTTAACACGCAATTTCAGCAGGGTACGTGTATTACTGGGGTGCGCGGGAAGTTCCACACACGATTTCAGCAGGGTACGTGTATTTCTGGGGTGCGGGGAAGTTTAACACGCAATTTCAGCAGGGTACGTGTATTACTGGAGTGCGCGGGAAGTTCCACACACAATTTCAGCAGGGTATGTGTATTTCTGGGGTGCAGGGAAGTTTAACACGCAATTTCAGCAGGGTACGTGTATTACTGGAGTGCGCGGGAAGTTCCACACATGATTTCAGCAGGGTACGTGTATTTCTGGGGTGCGGGGAAGTTCCACACGCGATTTCAGCAGGGTACGTGTATTTCTGGTGTGCGGGGAAGTTTAACACGCGATTTCAGCACGGTACGTGTATTACTGGTGTGCGTGGGAAGTACCACCTGCGATTTCAGCAGAGTACGTGTATTTCTGGGGAGCGGAGAAGTTTAACATGCGATTTCAGCAGAGTACGTGTATTTCTCGGGTGCGCGGGAAGTTCCACATGCGATTTCAGCAGCGTACGTGTATTTCTGGGGTGCGGGGAAGTTTAACACGTGATTTCAGCAGGGCACGTGTATTACTGGGGTGCGCGGGAAGTTCCACACGCGATTTCAGCAGGGTACGTGTATTTCTGGGGTGCGGGGAAGTTTAACACGCGATTTCAGCAGGGTATGTGTATTACTGGGGTGCGTGGGAAGTACCACATGCGATTTCAGCAGGGTACGTGTATTTCTGGGGAGCGGAGAAGTTTAACATGCGATTTCAGCAGGGTACGTGTATTTCTGGGGTGCGCGGGAAGTTCCACATGCGATTTCAGCAGGGTACGTGTATTTCTGGGGTGCGGGGAAGTTTAACACACGATTTCAGCAGGGCACGTGTATTACTGGGGTGTGCGGGAATTTCCACACGCGATTTCAGCAGGGTACATGTATTTCTGGGGAGCGGGGAAGTTTAACAAGCAATTTCAGCAGGGTATGTGTTTTACTGGGGTGCGTGGAAAGTTCCACACGCGATTTCAGCAGTGTACGTGTATTTCTGGGGTATGGGGAAGTTTAAGACGTGATTTCAGCAGGGTACGTGTATTACTGGGGTGCGCGGGAAGTTCCACACATGATTTCAGCAGGGTACGTGTATTTCTGGGGTGCGGGGAAGTTTAACACGCAATTTCAGCACTGTACGTGTATTACTGGGGTGCGTGGGAAGTTCCACACGCGATTTCAGCAGGGTACATGTATTTCTGGGTTGCGGGGAAGTTTAACATGTGATTTCAGCAGGGTACGTGTATTACTGGGGTGCGCGGGAAGTTCCACACACGATTTCAGCAGGGTACGTGTATTTCTGGGGAGCGGGGAAGTTTAACATGCGATTTCAGCAGGGTACGTGTATTACTGGTGTGCGTGGGAAGTACCACCTGCGATTTCAGCAGAGTACGTGTATTTCTGGGGAGCGGAGAAGTTTAACATGCGATTTCAGCAGGGTACGTGTATTTCTGGGTTGCGCGGGAAGTTCCACATGCGATTTCAGCAGGGTACGTGTATTACCGGGGTGCGCGGGAAGTTCCACACACGATTTCAACAGGGTACGTGTATTTCTGGGGTGCGGGGAAGTTTAACACGCAATTTCAGCAGGGTACGTGTATTACTGGGGTGCGCGGGAAGTTCCACACACGATTTCAGCAGGGTACGTGTATTTCTGGGGTGCGGGGAAGTTTAACACGCAATTTCAGCAGGGTACGTGTATTACTGGAGTGCGCGGGAAGTTCCACACACAATTTCAGCAGGGTATGTGTATTTCTGGGGTGCAGGGAAGTTTAACACGCAATTTCAGCAGGGTACGTGTATTACTGGAGTGCGCGGGAAGTTCCACACACGATTTCAGCAGGGTACGTGTATTTCTGGGGTGCGGGGAAGTTCCACACGCGATTTCAGCAGGGTACGTGTATTTCTGGTGTGCAGGGAAGTTTAACACGCGATTTCAGCACGGTACGTGTATTACTGGTGTGCGTGGGAAGTACCACCTGCGATTTCAGCAGAGTACGTGTATTTCTGGGGAGCGGAGAAGTTTAACATGCGATTTCAGCAGGGTACGTGTATTTCTGGGTTGCGCGGGAAGTTCCACATGCGATTTCAGCAGCGTACGTGTATTTCTGGGGTGCGGGGAAGTTTAACACGTGATTTCAGCAGGGCACGTGTATTACTGGGGTGCGGGGGAAGTTCCACACGGGATTTCAGCAGGGTACATGTATTTCTGGGGAGCTGGGAAGTTTAACATGCGATTTCAGCAGGGTACGTGTATTGCTGGGGTGCACGGGAAGTTCCACACGCGATTTCAGCAAGGTACATGTATTTCTGGGGAGCGGGGAAGTTTAACAAGCAATTTCAGCAGGGTATGTGTTTTACTGGGGTGCGTGGAAAGTTCCACATGCGATTTCAGCAGTGTACGTGTATTTCTGGGGTATGGGGAAGTTTAAGACGTGATTTCAGCAGGGTACGTGTATTACTGGGGTGCGCGGGAAGTTCCACACACGATTTCAGCAGGGTACGTGTATTTCTGGGGTGCGGGGAAGTTTAACACGCAATTTCAGCATGGTACGTGTATTACTGGGGTGCGCGGGAAGTTCCACACGCGATTTCAGCAGGGTACATGTATTTCTGGGGTGCGGGAAGTTTAACACGCGATTTCAGCAGGGTACATGTATTACTGGGGTGCGCGGGAAGTTCCACACACGATTTCAACAGGGTATGTGTATTTCTGGGGTGCTGGGAAGTTTAACATGTGATTTCAGCAGGGTACGTGTATTACTGGGGTGCGCGGGAAGTTCCACACACGATTTCAGCAGGGTACGTGTATTTCTGGGGAGCGGGGAAGTTTAACATGCAATTTCAGCAGGGTACGTGTATTACTGGGGTGCGCGGGAAGTTCCACACGTGATTTCAGCAGGGTACGTGTATTTCTGGGGTGCGGGGAAGTTTAACACTCAATTTCAGCAGGGTACGTGTATTACCGGGGTGCGCGGGAAGTTCCACACACGATTTCAACAGGGTACGTGTATTTCTGGGGTGCGGGGAAGTTTAACACGCAATTTCAGCAGGGTACGTGTATTACTGGGGTGCGCGGGAAGTTCCACACACTATTTCAGCAGGGTACGTGTATTTCTGTGGTGCGGGGAAGTTTAACACGCAATTTCAGCAGGGTATGTGTATTACTGGAGTGCGCGGGAAGTTCCACACACAATTTCAGCAGGGTATGTGTATTTCTGGGGTGCAGGGAAGTTTAACACGCAATTTCAGCAGGGTACGTGTATTAGTGGAGTGCGCGGGAAGTTCCACACGCGATTTCAGCAGGGTACGTGTATTTCTGGGGTGCGGGGAAGTTCCACATGCAATTTCAGCAAGGTACGTGTATTTCTGGGGAGCGGAGAAGTTTAACATGCGATTTCAGCAGGGTACGTGTATTTCTGGGGTGCGCTGGAAGTTCCACATGCGATTTCAGCAGCGTACGTGTATTTCTGGGGTGCGGGGAAGTTTAACACGCGATTTCAGCAGGGCACGTGTATTACTGGGGTGCGGGGGAAGTTCCACACGTGATTTCAGCAGGGTACATGTATTTCTGGGGAGCGGGGAAGTTTAACATGCGATTTCAGCAGGGTACGTGTATTTCTGGGGTGCACGGGAAGTTCCACATGCGATTTCAGCAGGGTACGTGTATTTCGGCGGTGCGGGGAAGATTAACACGTGATTTCAGCAGGGTACATGTATTACTAAGGTGCGCGTGAAGTTCCACACGCAATTTCAGCAGGGTACGTGTATTTCTGGGGTGCGGGGAAGTTTAACATGCAATTTCAGCAGGGTATGTGTATTACTCGGGTGCGTGGAAAGTTCCACACGCGATTTCAGCAGTGTAGGTGTATTTCTGGGGTATGGGGAAGTTTAACACGTGATTTCAGCAGGGTACGTGTATTATTGGGTTGTGCGTGAAGTTCCACACGCAATCTCAGTAGGGTACGTGTATTTCTGGGGTGCGGGGAAGTTTAACACGCAATTTCAGCAGGGTACGTTTATTACTCGAGTGCGTGGGAAGTTTCACATGCTATTTCAGCAGGGTACGTGTATTTCTGGGGTGCGGGGAAGTTTAACAGGCGATTTCAGAAGGGTATGTGTTTTACTGGGGTGCGTGGAAAGTTCCACATGCGATTTCAGCAGTGTACGTGTATTTCTGGGGTATGGGGAAGTTTAAGACGTGATTTCAGCAGGGTACGTGTATTACTGGGGTGCGCGGGAAGTTCCACACATGATTTCAGCAGGGTATGTGTGTTTCTGGGTTGCGGGGAAGTTTAACACTCAATTTCAGCAGGGTACGTGTATTACCGGGGTGCGCGGGAAGTTCCACACACGATTTCAACAGGGTACGTGTATTTCTGGGGTGCGGGGAAGTTTAACACGCAATTTCAGCAGGGTACGTGTATTACTGGGGTGCGCGGGAAGTTCCACACACGATTTCAGCAGGGTATGTGTATTTCTGTGGTGCGGGGAAGTTTAACACGCAATTTCAGCAGGGTATGTGTATTACTGGAGTGCGCGGGAAGTTCCACACACAATTTCAGCAGGGTATGTGTATTTCTGGGGTGCAGGGAAGTTTAACACGCAATTTCAGCAGGGTACGTGTATTACTGGAGTGCGCGGGAAGTTCCACACACGATTTCAGCAGGGTATGTGTATTTCTGGGGTGCGGGGAAGTTCCACACGCGATTTCAGCAAGGTACGTGTATTTCTGGTGTGCGGGGAAGTTTAACACGCGATTTCAGCAGGGTACGTGTATTACTGGGGTGCGTGGGAAGTACCACCTGCGATTTCAGCAGAGTACGTGTATTTCTGGGGAGCGGAGAAGTTTAACATGCGATTTCAGCAGTGTACATGTATTTCTGGGGTGCGCGGGAAGTTCCACATGCGATTTCAGCAGCGTACGTGTATTTCTGGGGTGCGGGGAAGTTTAACACGCGATTTCAGCAGGGCACGTGTATTACTGGGGTGCGGGGGAAGTTCCACACGCGATTTCAGCAGGGTACATGTATTTCTGGGGAGGTTGGGAAGTTTAACATGCGATTTCAGCAGGGTACGTGTATTTCTGGGGTGCACGGGAAGTTCCGCATGCGATTTCAGCAGGGTACGTGTATTTCGGCGGTGCGGGGAAGATTAACACGTGATTTCAGCAGGGTACATGTATTACTAAGGTGCGCGTGAAGTTCCACACGCAATTTCAGCAGGGTACGTGTATTTCTGGGGTGCGGGGAAGTTTAACATGCAATTTCAGCAGGGTATGTGTATTACTCGGGTGCGTGGAAAGTTCCACACGCGATTTCAGCAGTGTACGTGTATTTCTGGGGTATGGGGAAGTTTAACACGTGATTTCAGCAGGGTACGTGTATTATTGGGTTGTGCGTGAAGTTCCACACGCAATCTCAGCAGGGTACGTGTATTTCTGGGGTGCGGGGAAGTTTAACACGCAATTTCAGCAGGGTACATTTATTACTCGAGTGCGTGGGAAGTTTCACATGCTATTTCAGCAGGGTACGTGTATTTCTGGGGTGCGGGGAAGTTTAACAGGCGATTTCAGCAAGGTACGTGTATTACTGGGGTGCGCAGGAAGTTCCACACACGATTTCAGCAAGGTACGTGTATTTCTGGGGTGCGGAGAAGTTTAACACGCGATTTCAGCAGGGTACGTGTATTACTGGGGTGCGCGGGAAGTTCCACACGCGATTTCAGCAGGGTATGTGTATTTCTGGGGTGCGGGGAAGTTTAACACGCAATTTCTGCAGGGTACGTGTATTACTGGAGTGCGCGGGAAGTTTCACACACTATTTCAGCAGGGTACGTGTATTTCTGGGGTGCGGGGAAGTTCCACACACGATTTCAGCAGGGTACGTGTATTTCTGGGGAGCGGGGAAGTTTAACATGCGATTTCAGCAGGGTACGTGTATTACTGGGGTGCGCAGGAAGTTCCACACGTGATTTCAGCAGGGTACGTGTATTTCTGGGGTGCGGGGAAGTTTAACACTCAATTTCAGCAGGGTACGTGTATTACCGGGGTGCGCGGGAAGTTCCACACACGATTTCAACAGGGTACGTGTATTTCTGGGGTGCGGGGAAGTTTAACACGCAATTTCAGCAGGGTACGTGTATTACTGGGGTGCGCGGGAAGTTCCACACACGATTTCAGCAGGGTACGTGTATTTCTGGGGTGCGGGGAAGTTTAACACGCAATTTCAGCAGGGTACGTGTATTACTGGAGTGCGCGGGAAGTTCCACACACAATTTCAGCAGGGTATGTGTATTTCTGGGGTGCAGGGAAGTTTAACACGCAATTTCAGCAGGGTACGTGTATTACTGGAGTGCGCGGGAAGTTCCACACATGATTTCAGCAGGGTACGTGTATTTCTGGGGTGCGGGGAAGTTCCACACGCGATTTCAGCAGGGTACGTGTATTTCTGGTGTGCGGGGAAGTTTAACACGCGATTTCAGCACGGTACGTGTATTACTGGTGTGCGTGGGAAGTACCACCTGCGATTTCAGCAGAGTACGTGTATTTCTGGGGAGCGGAGAAGTTTAACATGCGATTTCAGCAGAGTACGTGTATTTCTCGGGTGCGCGGGAAGTTCCACATGCGATTTCAGCAGCGTACGTGTATTTCTGGGGTGCGGGGAAGTTTAACACGTGATTTCAGCAGGGCACGTGTATTACTGGGGTGCGCGGGAAGTTCCACACGCGATTTCAGCAGGGTACGTGTATTTCTGGGGTGCGGGGAAGTTTAACACGCGATTTCAGCAGGGTATGTGTATTACTGGGGTGCGTGGGAAGTACCACATGCGATTTCAGCAGGGTACGTGTATTTCTGGGGAGCGGAGAAGTTTAACATGCGATTTCAGCAGGGTACGTGTATTTCTGGGGTGCGCGGGAAGTTCCACATGCGATTTCAGCAGGGTACGTGTATTTCTGGGGTGCGGGGAAGTTTAACACACGATTTCAGCAGGGCACGTGTATTACTGGGGTGTGCGGGAATTTCCACACGCGATTTCAGCAGGGTACATGTATTTCTGGGGAGCGGGGAAGTTTAACAAGCAATTTCAGCAGGGTATGTGTTTTACTGGGGTGCGTGGAAAGTTCCACACGCGATTTCAGCAGTGTACGTGTATTTCTGGGGTATGGGGAAGTTTAAGACGTGATTTCAGCAGGGTACGTGTATTACTGGGGTGCGCGGGAAGTTCCACACATGATTTCAGCAGGGTACGTGTATTTCTGGGGTGCGGGGAAGTTTAACACGCAATTTCAGCACTGTACGTGTATTACTGGGGTGCGTGGGAAGTTCCACACGCGATTTCAGCAGGGTACATGTATTTCTGGGTTGCGGGGAAGTTTAACATGTGATTTCAGCAGGGTACGTGTATTACTGGGGTGCGCGGGAAGTTCCACACACGATTTCAGCAGGGTACGTGTATTTCTGGGGAGCGGGGAAGTTTAACATGCGATTTCAGCAGGGTACGTGTATTACTGGTGTGCGTGGGAAGTACCACCTGCGATTTCAGCAGAGTACGTGTATTTCTGGGGAGCGGAGAAGTTTAACATGCGATTTCAGCAGGGTACGTGTATTTCTGGGTTGCGCGGGAAGTTCCACATGCGATTTCAGCAGGGTACGTGTATTACCGGGGTGCGCGGGAAGTTCCACACACGATTTCAACAGGGTACGTGTATTTCTGGGGTGCGGGGAAGTTTAACACGCAATTTCAGCAGGGTACGTGTATTACTGGGGTGCGCGGGAAGTTCCACACACGATTTCAGCAGGGTACGTGTATTTCTGGGGTGCGGGGAAGTTTAACACGCAATTTCAGCAGGGTACGTGTATTACTGGAGTGCGCGGGAAGTTCCACACACAATTTCAGCAGGGTATGTGTATTTCTGGGGTGCAGGGAAGTTTAACACGCAATTTCAGCAGGGTACGTGTATTACTGGAGTGCGCGGGAAGTTCCACACACGATTTCAGCAGGGTACGTGTATTTCTGGGGTGCGGGGAAGTTCCACACGCGATTTCAGCAGGGTACGTGTATTTCTGGTGTGCAGGGAAGTTTAACACGCGATTTCAGCACGGTACGTGTATTACTGGTGTGCGTGGGAAGTACCACCTGCGATTTCAGCAGAGTACGTGTATTTCTGGGGAGCGGAGAAGTTTAACATGCGATTTCAGCAGGGTACGTGTATTTCTGGGTTGCGCGGGAAGTTCCACATGCGATTTCAGCAGCGTACGTGTATTTCTGGGGTGCGGGGAAGTTTAACACGTGATTTCAGCAGGGCACGTGTATTACTGGGGTGCGGGGGAAGTTCCACACGGGATTTCAGCAGGGTACATGTATTTCTGGGGAGCTGGGAAGTTTAACATGCGATTTCAGCAGGGTACGTGTATTTCTGGGGTGCACGGGAAGTTCCACACGCGATTTCAGCAAGGTACATGTATTTCTGGGGAGCGGGGAAGTTTAACAAGCAATTTCAGCAGGGTATGTGTTTTACTGGGGTGCGTGGAAAGTTCCACATGCGATTTCAGCAGTGTACGTGTATTTCTGGGGTATGGGGAAGTTTAAGACGTGATTTCAGCAGGGTACGTGTATTACTGGGGTGCGCGGGAAGTTCCACACACGATTTCAGCAGGGTACGTGTATTTCTGGGGTGCGGGGAAGTTTAACACGCAATTTCAGCATGGTACGTGTATTACTGGGGTGCGTGGGAAGTTCCACACGCGATTTCAGCAGGGTACATGTATTTCTGGGGTGCGGGAAGTTTAACACGCGATTTCAGCAGGGTACATGTATTACTGGGGTGCGCGGGAAGTTCCACACACGATTTCAACAGGGTATGTGTATTTCTGGGGTGCTGGGAAGTTTAACATGTGATTTCAGCAGGGTACGTGTATTACTGGGGTGCGCGGGAAGTTCCACACACGATTTCAGCAGGGTACGTGTATTTCTGGGGAGCGGGGAAGTTTAACATGCAATTTCAGCAGGGTACGTGTATTACTGGGGTGCGCGGGAAGTTCCACACGTGATTTCAGCAGGGTACGTGTATTTCTGGGGTGCGGGGAAGTTTAACACTCAATTTCAGCAGGGTACGTGTATTACCGGGGTGCGCGGGAAGTTCCACACACGATTTCAACAGGGTACGTGTATTTCTGGGGTGCGGGGAAGTTTAACACGCAATTTCAGCAGGGTACGTGTATTACTGGGGTGCGCGGGAAGTTCCACACACTATTTCAGCAGGGTACGTGTATTTCTGTGGTGCGGGGAAGTTTAACACGCAATTTCAGCAGGGTATGTGTATTACTGGAGTGCGCGGGAAGTTCCACACACAATTTCAGCAGGGTATGTGTATTTCTGGGGTGCAGGGAAGTTTAACACGCAATTTCAGCAGGGTACGTGTATTAGTGGAGTGCGCGGGAAGTTCCACACGCGATTTCAGCAGGGTACGTGTATTTCTGGGGTGCGGGGAAGTTCCACACGCAATTTCAGCAAGGTACGTGTATTTCTGGGGAGCGGAGAAGTTTAACATGCGATTTCAGCAGGGTACGTGTATTTCTGGGGTGCGCTGGAAGTTCCACATGCGATTTCAGCAGCGTACGTGTATTTCTGGGGTGCGGGGAAGTTTAACACGCGATTTCAGCAGGGCACGTGTATTACTGGGGTGCGGGGGAAGTTCCACACGTGATTTCAGCAGGGTACATGTATTTCTGGGGAGCGGGGAAGTTTAACATGCGATTTCAGCAGGGTACGTGTATTTCTGGGGTGCACGGGAAGTTCCACATGCGATTTCAGCAGGGTACGTGTATTTCGGCGGTGCGGGGAAGATTAACACGTGATTTCAGCAGGGTACATGTATTACTAAGGTGCGCGTGAAGTTCCACACGCAATTTCAGCAGGGTACGTGTATTTCTGGGGTGCGGGGAAGTTTAACATGCAATTTCAGCAGGGTATGTGTATTACTCGGGTGCGTGGAAAGTTCCACACGCGATTTCAGCAGTGTACGTGTATTTCTGGGGTATGGGGAAGTTTAACACGTGATTTCAGCAGGGTACGTGTATTATTGGGTTGTGCGTGAAGTTCCACACGCAATCTCAGTAGGGTACGTGTATTTCTGGGGTGCGGGGAAGTTTAACACGCAATTTCAGCAGGGTACGTTTATTACTCGAGTGCGTGGGAAGTTTCACATGCTATTTCAGCAGGGTACGTGTATTTCTGGGGTGCGGGGAAGTTTAACAGGCGATTTCAGAAGGGTATGTGTTTTACTGGGGTGCGTGGAAAGTTCCACATGCGATTTCAGCAGTGTACGTGTATTTCTGGGGTATGGGGAAGTTTAAGACGTGATTTCAGCAGGGTACGTGTATTACTGGGGTGCGCGGGAAGTTCCACACACGATTTCAGCAGGGTATGTGTGTTTCTGGGTTGCGGGGAAGTTTAACACTCAATTTCAGCAGGGTACGTGTATTACCGGGGTGCGCGGGAAGTTCCACACACGATTTCAACAGGGTACGTGTATTTCTGGGGTGCGGGGAAGTTTAACACGCAATTTCAGCAGGGTACGTGTATTACTGGGGTGCGCGGGAAGTTCCACACACGATTTCAGCAGGGTATGTGTATTTCTGTGGTGCGGGGAAGTTTAACACGCAATTTCAGCAGGGTATGTGTATTACTGGAGTGCGCGGGAAGTTCCACACACAATTTCAGCAGGGTATGTGTATTTCTGGGGTGCAGGGAAGTTTAACACGCAATTTCAGCAGGGTACGTGTATTACTGGAGTGCGCGGGAAGTTCCACACACGATTTCAGCAGGGTATGTGTATTTCTGGGGTGCGGGGAAGTTCCACACGCGATTTCAGCAAGGTACGTGTATTTCTGGTGTGCGGGGAAGTTTAACACGCGATTTCAGCAGGGTACGTGTATTACTGGGGTGCGTGGGAAGTACCACCTGCGATTTCAGCAGAGTACGTGTATTTCTGGGGAGCGGAGAAGTTTAACATGCGATTTCAGCAGTGTACATGTATTTCTGGGGTGCGCGGGAAGTTCCACATGCGATTTCAGCAGCGTACGTGTATTTCTGGGGTGCGGGGAAGTTTAACACGCGATTTCAGCAGGGCACGTGTATTACTGGGGTGCGGGGGAAGTTCCACACGCGATTTCAGCAGGGTACATGTATTTCTGGGGAGGTTGGGAAGTTTAACATGCGATTTCAGCAGGGTACGTGTATTTCTGGGGTGCACGGGAAGTTACACATGCGATTTCAGCAGGGTACGTGTATTTCGGCGGTGCGGGGAAGATTAACACGTGATTTCAGCAGGGTACATGTATTACTAAGGTGCGCGTGAAGTTCCACACGCAATTTCAGCAGGGTACGTGTATTTCTGGGGTGCGGGGAAGTTTAACATGCAATTTCAGCAGGGTATGTGTATTACTCGGGTGCGTGGAAAGTTCCACACGCGATTTCAGCAGTGTACGTGTATTTCTGGGGTATGGGGAAGTTTAACACGTGATTTCAGCAGGGTACGTGTATTATTGGGTTGTGCGTGAAGTTCCACACGCAATCTCAGCAGGGTACGTGTATTTCTGGGGTGCGGGGAAGTTTAACACGCAATTTCAGCAGGGTACATTTATTACTCGAGTGCGTGGGAAGTTTCACATGCTATTTCAGCAGGGTACGTGTATTTCTGGGGTGCGGGGAAGTTTAACAGGCGATTTCAGCAGGGTACGTGTATTACTGGGGTGCGCAGGAAGTTCCACACACGATTTCAGCAAGGTACGTGTATTTCTGGGGTGCGGAGAAGTTTAACACGCGATTTCAGCAGGGTACGTGTATTACTGGGGTGCGCGGGAAGTTCCACACGCGATTTCAGCAGGGTATGTGTATTTCTGGGGTGCGGGGAAGTTTAACACGCAATTTCTGCAGGGTACGTGTATTACTGGAGTGCGCGGGAAGTTTCACACACTATTTCAGCAGGGTACGTGTATTTCTGGGGTGCGGGGAAGTTTAACACGTGATTTCAGCATGGCACGTGTATTACTGGGGTGCGCGGGAAGTTCCACACGCGATTTCAGCAGGGTACGTGTATTTCTGGGGTGCGGGGAAGTTTAACACGCAATTTCAGCAGGGTACGTTTATTACTGGAGTGCGCGGCAAGTTTCACACGCTATTTCAGCAGGGTACGTGTATTTCTAGGGTGCAGGGAAGTTCCACACGCAATTTCAGCAGGGTACGTGTATTTCTGGGGTGCGGGGAAGTTTAACAGGTGATTTCAGCAGGGTACGTGTATTACTGGGGTGCGCAGGAAGTTCCACACACGATTTCAGCAGGGTACGTGTATTTCTGCGGTGCGGGGAAGTTTAACACGCGATTTCAGCAGGGTACGTGTATTACTGGGGTGCGTGGGAAGTTCCACATGCGATTTCAGCAGGGTGCGTGTATTTCTGGGGAGCGGGAAAGTTTAACATGCGATTTCAGCAGCGTACGTGTATTTCTGGGGTGCATGGGAAGTTCCACATGCGATTTCAGCAGGGTATGTGTATTACTGGGGTGCGTGGAAAGTTCCACACGCGATTTCAGCAGTGTACGTGTATTTCTGGGGTATGGCGAAGTTTAAGACGTGATTTCAGCAGGGTACGTGTATTACTGGGGTGCGCGGGAAGTTCCACACGCAATTTCAGCAGGGTACGTGTATTTCTGGGGTCCGGGGAAGTTTAACACGCAATTTCAGCAGGGTACTTGTATTACTGGGAAGCGCGGGAAGTTCCACACGCGATTTCATCAGGGTACATGTATTTCTGGGGTGCAGGGAAGTTTAACACGCAATTTCAGCAGCGTACGTGTATTACTGGGGTGCGCGGGAAGTTCCACACGTGATTTCAGCAGGGTACGTGTATTTCTGGGGTGCGGGGAAGTTTAACACGCGATTTCAGCAGGGTATGTGTATTACTGGGGTGCGTGGGAAGTACCACATGCGATTTCAGCAGGGTACGTGTATTTCTGGGGAGCGGAGAAGTTTAACATGCGATTTCAGCAGGGTACGTGTATTTCTGGGGTGTTCGGGAAGTTCCACATGCGATTTCAGCAGGGTACGTGTATTTCTGGGGTGCGGGGAAGTTTAACACGCGATTTCAGCAGGGCACGTGTATTACTGGGGTGTGCGGGAATTTCCACACGCGATTTCAGCAGGGTACATGTATTTCTGGGGAGCGGGGAAGTTTAACAAGCAATTTCAGCAGGGTATGTGTTTTACTGGGGTGCGTGGAAAGTTCCACACGCGATTTCAGCAGTGTATGTGTATTTCTGGGGTATGGGGAAGTTTAAGACGTGATTTCAGCAGGGTACGTGTATTACTGGGGTGCGCGGGAAGTTCCACACACGATTTCAGCAGGGTACGTGTATTTCTGGGGTGCGGGGAAGTTTAACACGCAATTTCAGCAGGGTACCTGTATTACTGGGGTGCGCGGGAAGTTCCACACGCGATTTCAGCAGGGTACATGTATTTCTGGGGTGCGGGAAGTTTAACACGCGATTTCAGCAGGGTACATGTATTACTGGGGTGCGCGGGAAGTTCCACACGCGATTTCAGCAGGGTATGTGTATTTCTGGGGTGCGGGGAAGTTTAACATGTGATTTCAGCAGGGTACGTGTATTACTGGGGTGCGCGGGAAGTTCCACACGTGATTTCAGCAGGGTACGTGTATTTCTGGGGTGCGGGGAAGTTCAACACTCAATTTCAGCAGGGTACATGTATTACCGGGGTGCGCGGGAAGTTCCACAAAAGATTTCAACAGGGTACGTGTATTTCTGGGGTGCAGGGAAGTTTAACACGCAATTTCAGCAGGGTATGTGTATTACTCGGGTGCGTGGAAAGTTCCACACGCGATTTCAGCAGTGTACGTGTATTTCTGGGGTATGGGGAAGTTTAACACGTGATTTCAGCAGGGTACGTGTATTATTGGGTTGTGCGTGAAGTTCCACACGCAATCTCAGTAGGGTACGTGTATTTCTGGGGTGCGGGGAAGTTTAACACGCAATTTCAGCAGGGTACGTTTATTACTCGAGTGCGTGGGAAGTTTCACATGCTATTTCAGCAGGGTACGTGTATTTCTGGGGTGCGGGGAAGTTTAACAGGCGATTTCAGAAGGGTATGTGTTTTACTGGGGTGCGTGGAAAGTTCCACATGCGATTTCAGCAGTGTACGTGTATTTCTGGGGTATGGGGAAGTTTAAGACGTGATTTCAGCAGGGTACGTGTATTACTGGGGTGCGCGGGAAGTTCCACACACGATTTCAGCAGGGTATGTGTGTTTCTGGGTTGCGGGGAAGTTTAACACTCAATTTCAGCAGGGTACGTGTATTACCGGGGTGCGCGGGAAGTTCCACACACGATTTCAACAGGGTACGTGTATTTCTGGGGTGCGGGGAAGTTTAACACGCAATTTCAGCAGGGTACGTGTATTACTGGGGTGCGCGGGAAGTTCCACACACGATTTCAGCAGGGTATGTGTATTTCTGTGGTGCGGGGAAGTTTAACACGCAATTTCAGCAGGGTATGTGTATTACTGGAGTGCGCGGGAAGTTCCACACACAATTTCAGCAGGGTATGTGTATTTCTGGGGTGCAGGGAAGTTTAACACGCAATTTCAGCAGGGTACGTGTATTACTGGAGTGCGCGGGAAGTTCCACACACGATTTCAGCAGGGTATGTGTATTTCTGGGGTGCGGGGAAGTTCCACACGTGATTTCAGCAAGGTACGTGTATTTCTGGTGTGCGGGGAAGTTTAACACGCGATTTCAGCAGGGTACGTGTATTACTGGGGTGCGTGGGAAGTACCACCTGCGATTTCAGCAGAGTACGTGTATTTCTGGGGAGCGGAGAAGTTTAACATGCGATTTCAGCAGTGTACATGTATTTCTGGGGTGCGCGGGAAGTTCCACATGCGATTTCAGCAGCGTACGTGTATTTCTGGGGTGCGGGGAAGTTTAACACGCGATTTCAGCAGGGCACGTGTATTACTGGGGTGCGGGGGAAGTTCCACACGCGATTTCAGCAGGGTACATGTATTTCTGGGGAGGTTGGGAAGTTTAACATGCGATTTCAGCAGGGTACGTGTATTTCTGGGGTGCACGGGAAGTTCCACATGCGATTTCAGCAGGGTACGTGTATTTCGGCGGTGCGGGGAAGATTAACACGTGATTTCAGCAGGGTACATGTATTACTAAGGTGCGCGTGAAGTTCCACACGCAATTTCAGCAGGGTACGTGTATTTCTGGGGTGCGGGGAAGTTTAACATGCAATTTCAGCAGGGTATGTGTATTACTCGGGTGCGTGGAAAGTTCCACACGCGATTTCAGCAGTGTACGTGTATTTCTGGGGTATGGGGAAGTTTAACACGTGATTTCAGCAGGGTACGTGTATTATTGGGTTGTGCGTGAAGTTCCACACGCAATCTCAGCAGGGTACGTGTATTTCTGGGGTGCGGGGAAGTTTAACACGCAATTTCAGCAGGGTACATTTATTACTCGAGTGCGTGGGAAGTTTCACATGCTATTTCAGCAGGGTACGTGTATTTCTGGGGTGCGGGGAAGTTTAACAGGCGATTTCAGCAAGGTACGTGTATTACTGGGGTGCGCAGGAAGTTCCACACACGATTTCAGCAAGGTACGTGTATTTCTGGGGTGCGGAGAAGTTTAACACGCGATTTCAGCAGGGTACGTGTATTACTGGGGTGCGCGGGAAGTTCCACACGCGATTTCAGCAGGGTATGTGTATTTCTGGGGTGCGGGGAAGTTTAACACGCAATTTCTGCAGGGTACGTGTATTACTGGAGTGCGCGGGAAGTTTCACACACTATTTCAGCAGGGTACGTGTATTTCTGGGGTGCGGGGAAGTTTAACACGTGATTTCAGCATGGCACGTGTATTACTGGGGTGCGCGGGAAGTTCCACACGCGATTTCAGCAGGGTACGTGTATTTCTGGGGTGCGGGGAAGTTTAACACGCAATTTCAGCAGGGTACGTTTATTACTGGAGTGCGCGGCAAGTTTCACACGCTATTTCAGCAGGGTACGTGTATTTCTAGGGTGCAGGGAAGTTTAACACGCGATTTCAGCAGGGTACATGTACTACTGGGGTGCGCGGGAAGTTCCACACGCAATTTCAGCAGGGTACGTGTATTTCTGGGGTGCGGGGAAGTTTAACAGGTGATTTCAGCAGGGTACGTGTATTACTGGGGTGCGCAGGAAGTTCCACACACGATTTCAGCAGGGTACGTGTATTTCTGCGGTGCGGGGACGTTTAACACGCGATTTCAGCAGGGTACGTGTATTACTGGGGTGCGTGGGAAGTTCCACATGCGATTTCAGCAGGGTGCGTGTATTTCTGGGGAGCGGGAAAGTTTAACATGCGATTTCAGCAGCGTACGTGTATTTCTGGGGTGCATGGGAAGTTCCACATGCGATTTCAGCAGGGTATGTGTATTACTGGGGTGCGTGGAAAGTTCCACACGCGATTTCAGCAGTGTACGTGTATTTCTGGGGTATGGCGAAGTTTAAGACGTGATTTCAGCAGGGTACGTGTATTACTGGGGTGCGCGGGAAGTTCCACACGCAATTTCAGCAGGGTACGTGTATTTCTGGGGTCCGGGGAAGTTTAACACGCAATTTCAGCAGGGTACTTGTATTACTGGGAAGCGCGGGAAGTTCCACACGCGATTTCATCAGGGTACATGTATTTCTGGGGTGCAGGGAAGTTTAACACGCAATTTCAGCAGCGTACGTGTATTACTGGGGTGCGCGGGAAGTTCCACACGCGATTTCAGCAGGGTACGTGTATTTCTGGGGTGCGGGGAAGTTTAACACGCGATTTCAGCAGGGTATGTGTATTACTGGGGTGCGTGGGAAGTACCACATGCGATTTCAGCAGGGTACGTGTATTTCTGGGGAGCGGAGAAGTTTAACATGCGATTTCAGCAGGGTACGTGTATTTCTGGGGTGTTCGGGAAGTTCCACATGCGATTTCAGCAGGGTACGTGTATTTCTGGGGTGCGGGGAAGTTTAACACGCGATTTCAGCAGGGCACGTGTATTACTGGGGTGTGCGGGAATTTCCACACGCGATTTCAGCAGGGTACATGTATTTCTGGGGAGCGGGGAAGTTTAACAAGCAATTTCAGCAGGGTATGTGTTTTACTGGGGTGCGTGGAAAGTTCCACACGCGATTTCAGCAGTGTATGTGTATTTCTGGGGTATGGGGAAGTTTAAGACGTGATTTCAGCAGGGTACGTGTATTACTGGGGTGCGCGGGAAGTTCCACACACGATTTCAGCAGGGTACGTGTATTTCTGGGGTGCGGGGAAGTTTAACACGCAATTTCAGCAGGGTACCTGTATTACTGGGGTGCGCGGGAAGTTCCACACGCGATTTCAGCAGGGTACATGTATTTCTGGGGTGCGGGAAGTTTAACACGCGATTTCAGCAGGGTACATGTATTACTGGGGTGCGCGGGAAGTTCCACACGCGATTTCAGCAGGGTATGTGTATTTCTGGGGTGCGGGGAAGTTTAACATGTGATTTCAGCAGGGTACGTGTATTACTGGGGTGCGCGGGAAGTTCCACACGTGATTTCAGCAGGGTACGTGTATTTCTGGGGTGCGGGGAAGTTCAACACTCAATTTCAGCAGGGTACATGTATTACCGGGGTGCGCGGGAAGTTCCACAAAAGATTTCAACAGGGTACGTGTATTTCTGGGGTGCAGGGAAGTTTAACACGCAATTTCAGCAGGGTACGTGTATTACTGGGGTGCGCGGGAAGTTCCACACACGATTTCAGCAAGGTACGTGTATTTCTGGGGTGCGGGGAAGTTTAACACGCAATTTCAGCAGGGTACGTGTATTACTGGAGTGCGCGGGAAGTTCCACACACGATTTCAGCAGGGTACGTGTATTTCTGGGGTGCGGGGAAGTTCCACACGCGATTTCAGCAGGGTACGTGTATTTCTGGTGTGCGGGGAAGTTTAACACGCGGATTTCAGCAGGGTACGTGTATTACTGGGGTGCGTGGGAAGTACCACCTGCGATTTCAGCAGAGTACGTGTATTTCTGGGGAGCGGAGAAGTTTAACATGCAATTTCAGCAGGGTACGTGTATTTCTGGGGTGCGCGGGCAGTTCCACATGCGATTTCAGCAGCGTATGTGTATTTCTGGGGTGCAGGGAAGTTTAACACGCGATTTCAGCAGGGCACGTGTATTACTGGGGTGCGGGGGAAGTTCCACACGCGATTTCAGCAGGGTACATGTATTTCTGGGGAGCGGGGAAGTTTAACATGCGATTTCAGCAGGGTACGTGTATTTCTGGGGTGCGTGGGAAGTACCACATGCGATTTCAGCAGGGTACGTGTATTTCTGGGGAGCGGAGAAGTTTAACATGCGATTTCAGCAGGGTACGTGTATTTCTGGGGTGCGCGGGAAGTTCCACATGCGATTTCAGCAGGGTACATGTATTTCTGGGGAGCGGGGAAGTTTAACAAGCAATTTCAGCAGGGTATGTGTTTTACTGGGGTGCGTGGAAAGTTCCACACGCGATTTCAGCAGTGTACGTGTATTTCTGGGGTATGGGGAAGTTTAAGACGTGATTTCAGCAGGGAACGTGTATTACTGGGGTGCACTGGAAGTTCCACACACGATTTCAGCAGGGTACGTGTATTTCTGGGGTGCGGGGAAGTTTAACACGCAATTTCAGCACTGTACGTGTATTACTGGGGTGCCCGGGAAGTTCCACACGCGATTTCAGCAGGGTACATGTATTTCTGGGGTGCGGGGAAGTTTAACATGTGATTTCAGCAGGGTACGTGTATTACTGGGGTGCGCGGGAAGTTCCACACACGATTTCAGCAGGGTACGTGTATTTCTGGGGAGCGGGGAAGTTTAACATGCGATTTCAGCAGGGTACGTGTATTACTGGGGTGCGCAGGAAGTTCCACACGTGATTTCAGCAGGGTACGTGTATTTCTGGGGTGCGGGGAAGTTTAACACTCAATTTCAGCAGGGTACGTGTATTACCGGGGTGCGCGGGAAGTTCCACACACGATTTCAACAGGGTACGTGTATTTCTGGGGTGCGGGGAAGTTTAACACGCAATTTCAGCAGGGTACGTGTATTACTGGGGTGCGCGGGAAGTTCCACACACGATTTCAGCAGGGTACGTGTATTTCTGGGGTGCGGGGAAGTTTAACACGCAATTTCAGCAGGGTACGTGTATTACTGGAGTGCGCGGGAAGTTCCACACACAATTTCAGCAGGGTATGTGTATTTCTGGGGTGCAGGGAAGTTTAACACGCAATTTCAGCAGGGTACGTGTATTACTGGAGTGCGCGGGAAGTTCCACACATGATTTCAGCAGGGTACGTGTATTTCTGGGGTGCGGGGAAGTTCCACACGCGATTTCAGCAGGGTACGTGTATTTCTGGTGTGCGGGGAAGTTTAACACGCGATTTCAGCACGGTACGTGTATTACTGGTGTGCGTGGGAAGTACCACCTGCGATTTCAGCAGAGTACGTGTATTTCTGGGGAGCGGAGAAGTTTAACATGCGATTTCAGCAGCGTACGTGTATTTCTGGGGTGCGGGGAAGTTTAACACGTGATTTCAGCAGGGCACGTGTATTACTGGGGTGCGCGGGAAGTTCCACACGCGATTTCAGCAGGGTACGTGTATTTCTGGGGTGCGGGGAAGTTTAACACGCGATTTCAGCAGGGTATGTGTATTACTGGGGTGCGTGGGAAGTACCACATGCGATTTCAGCAGGGTACGTGTATTTCTGGGGAGCGGAGAAGTTTAACATGCGATTTCAGCAGGGTACGTGTATTTCTGGGGTGCGCGGGAAGTTCCACATGCGATTTCAGCAGGGTACGTGTATTTCTGGGGTGCGGGGAAGTTTAACACACGATTTCAGCAGGGCACGTGTATTACTGGGGTGTGCGGGAATTTCCACACGCGATTTCAGCAGGGTACATGTATTTCTGGGGAGCGGGGAAGTTTAACAAGCAATTTCAGCAGGGTATGTGTTTTACTGGGGTGCGTGGAAAGTTCCACACGCGATTTCAGCAGTGTACGTGTATTTCTGGGGTATGGGGAAGTTTAAGACGTGATTTCAGCAGGGTACGTGTATTACTGGGGTGCGCGGGAAGTTCCACACATGATTTCAGCAGGGTACGTGTATTTCTGGGGTGCGGGGAAGTTTAACACGCAATTTCAGCACTGTACGTGTATTACTGGGGTGCGCGGGAAGTTCCACACGCGATTTCAGCAGGGTACATGTATTTCTGGGTTGCGGGGAAGTTTAACATGTGATTTCAGCAGGGTACGTGTATTACTGGGGTGCGCGGGAAGTTCCACACACGATTTCAGCAGGGTACGTGTATTTCTGGGGAGCGGGGAAGTTTAACATGCGATTTCAGCAGGGTACGTGTATTACTGGTGTGCGTGGGAAGTACCACCTGCGATTTCAGCAGAGTACGTGTATTTCTGGGGAGCGGAGAAGTTTAACATGCGATTTCAGCAGGGTACGTGTATTTCTGGGTTGCGCGGGAAGTTCCACATGCGATTTCAGCAGGGTACGTGTATTACCGGGGTGCGCGGGAAGTTCCACACACGATTTCAACAGGGTACGTGTATTTCTGGGGTGCGGGGAAGTTTAACACGCAATTTCAGCAGGGTACGTGTATTACTGGGGTGCGCGGGAAGTTCCACACACGATTTCAGCAGGGTACGTGTATTTCTGGGGTGCGGGGAAGTTTAACACGCAATTTCAGCAGGGTACGTGTATTACTGGAGTGCGCGGGAAGTTCCACACACAATTTCAGCAGGGTATGTGTATTTCTGGGGTGCAGGGAAGTTTAACACGCAATTTCAGCAGGGTACGTGTATTACTGGAGTGCGCGGGAAGTTCCACACACGATTTCAGCAGGGTACGTGTATTTCTGGGGTGCGGGGAAGTTCCACACGCGATTTCAGCAGGGTACGTGTATTTCTGGTGTGCAGGGAAGTTTAACACGCGATTTCAGCACGGTACGTGTATTACTGGTGTGCGTGGGAAGTACCACCTGCGATTTCAGCAGAGTACGTGTATTTCTGGGGAGCGGAGAAGTTTAACATGCGATTTCAGCAGGGTACGTGTATTTCTGGGTTGCGCGGGAAGTTCCACACGCGATTTCAGCAAGGTACATGTATTTCTGGGGAGCGGGGAAGTTTAACAAGCAATTTCAGCAGGGTATGTGTTTTACTGGGGTGCGTGGAAAGTTCCACATGCGATTTCAGCAGTGTACGTGTATTTCTGGGGTATGGGGAAGTTTAAGACGTGATTTCAGCAGGGTACGTGTATTACTGGGGTGCGCGGGAAGTTCCACACACGATTTCAGCAGGGTACGTGTATTTCTGGGGTGCGGGGAAGTTTAACACGCAATTTCAGCATGGTACGTGTATTACTGGGGTGCGCGGGAAGTTCCACACGCGATTTCAGCAGGGTACATGTATTTCTGGGGTGCGGGAAGTTTAACACGCGATTTCAGCAGGGTACATGTATTACTGGGGTGCGCGGGAAGTTCCACACACGATTTCAACAGGGTATGTGTATTTCTGGGGTGCTGGGAAGTTTAACATGTGATTTCAGCAGGGTACGTGTATTACTGGGGTGCGCGGGAAGTTCCACACACGATTTCAGCAGGGTACGTGTATTTCTGGGGAGCGGGGAAGTTTAACATGCAATTTCAGCAGGGTACGTGTATTACTGGGGTGCGCGGGAAGTTCCACACGTGATTTCAGCAGGGTACGTGTATTTCTGGGGTGCGGGGAAGTTTAACACTCAATTTCAGCAGGGTACGTGTATTACCGGGGTGCGCGGGAAGTTCCACACACGATTTCAACAGGGTACGTGTATTTCTGGGGTGCGGGGAAGTTTAACACGCAATTTCAGCAGGGTACGTGTATTACTGGGGTGCGCGGGAAGTTCCACACACTATTTCAGCAGGGTACGTGTATTTCTGTGGTGCGGGGAAGTTTAACACGCAATTTCAGCAGGGTATGTGTATTACTGGAGTGCGCGGGAAGTTCCACACACAATTTCAGCAGGGTATGTGTATTTCTGGGGTGCAGGGAAGTTTAACACGCAATTTCAGCAGGGTACGTGTATTAGTGGAGTGCGCGGGAAGTTCCACACGCGATTTCAGCAGGGTACGTGTATTTCTGGGGTGCGGGGAAGTTCCACACGCAATTTCAGCAAGGTACGTGTATTTCTGGGGAGCGGAGAAGTTTAACATGCGATTTCAGCAGGGTACGTGTATTTCTGGGGTGCGCTGGAAGTTCCACATGCGATTTCAGCAGCGTACGTGTATTTCTGGGGTGCGGGGAAGTTTAACACGCGATTTCAGCAGGGCACGTGTATTACTGGGGTGCGGGGGAAGTTCCACACGTGATTTCAGCAGGGTACATGTATTTCTGGGGAGCGGGGAAGTTTAACATGCGATTTCAGCAGGGTACGTGTATTTCTGGGGTGCACGGGAAGTTCCACATGCGATTTCAGCAGGGTACGTGTATTTCGGCGGTGCGGGGAAGATTAACACGTGATTTCAGCAGGGTACATGTATTACTAAGGTGCGCGTGAAGTTCCACACGCAATTTCAGCAGGGTACGTGTATTTCTGGGGTGCGGGGAAGTTTAACATGCAATTTCAGCAGGGTATGTGTATTACTCGGGTGCGTGGAAAGTTCCACACGCGATTTCAGCAGTGTACGTGTATTTCTGGGGTATGGGGAAGTTTAACACGTGATTTCAGCAGGGTACGTGTATTATTGGGTTGTGCGTGAAGTTCCACACGCAATCTCAGTAGGGTACGTGTATTTCTGGGGTGCGGGGAAGTTTAACACGCAATTTCAGCAGGGTACGTTTATTACTCGAGTGTTTGGGAAGTTTCACATGCTATTTCAGCAGGGTACGTGTATTTCTGGGGTGCGGGGAAGTTTAACAGGCGATTTCAGAAGGGTATGTGTTTTACTGGGGTGCGTGGAAAGTTCCACATGCGATTTCAGCAGTGTACGTGTATTTCTGGGGTATGGGGAAGTTTAAGACGTGATTTCAGCAGGGTACGTGTATTACTGGGGTGCGCGGGAAGTTCCACACACGATTTCAGCAGGGTATGTGTGTTTCTGGGTTGCGGGGAAGTTTAACACTCAATTTCAGCAGGGTACGTGTATTACCGGGGTGCGCGGGAAGTTCCACACACGATTTCAACAGGGTACGTGTATTTCTGGGGTGCGGGGAAGTTTAACACGCAATTTCAGCAGGGTACGTGTATTACTGGGGTGCGCGGGAAGTTCCACACACGATTTCAACAGGGTATGTGTATTTCTGTGGTGCGGGGAAGTTTAACACGCAATTTCAGCAGGGTATGTGTATTACTGGAGTGCGCGGGAAGTTCCACACACAATTTCAGCAGGGTATGTGTATTTCTGGGGTGCAGGGAAGTTTAACACGCAATTTCAGCAGGGTACGTGTATTACTGGAGTGCGCGGGAAGTTCCACACACGATTTCAGCAGGGTATGTGTATTTCTGGGGTGCGGGGAAGTTCCACACGCGATTTCAGCAAGGTACGTGTATTTCTGGTGTGCGGGGAAGTTTAACACGCGATTTCAGCAGGGTACGTGTATTACTGGGGTGCGTGGGAAGTACCACCTGCGATTTCAGCAGAGTACGTGTATTTCTGGGGAGCGGAGAAGTTTAACATGCGATTTCAGCAGTGTACATGTATTTCTGGGGTGCGCGGGAAGTTCCACATGCGATTTCAGCAGCGTACGTGTATTTCTGGGGTGCGGGGAAGTTTAACACGCGATTTCAGCAGGGCACGTGTATTACTGGGGTGCGGGGGAAGTTCCACACGCGATTTCAGCAGGGTACATGTATTTCTGGGGAGGTTGGGAAGTTTAACATGCGATTTCAGCAGGGTACGTGTATTTCTGGGGTGCACGGGAAGTTCCACATGCGATTTCAGCAGGGTACGTGTATTTCGGCGGTGCGGGGAAGATTAACACGTGATTTCAGCAGGGTACATGTATTACTAAGGTGCGCATGAAGTTCCACACGCAATTTCAGCAGGGTACGTGTATTTCTGGGGTGCGGGGAAGTTTAACATGCAATTTCAGCAGGGTATGTGTATTACTCGGGTGCGTGGAAAGTTCCACACGCGATTTCAGCAGTGTACGTGTATTTCTGGGGTATGGGGAAGTTTAACACGTGATTTCAGCAGGGTACGTGTATTATTGGGTTGTGCGTGAAGTTCCACACGCAATCTCAGCAGGGTACGTGTATTTCTGGGGTGCGGGGAAGTTTAACACGCAATTTCAGCAGGGTACATTTATTACTCGAGTGCGTGGGAAGTTTCACATGCTATTTCAGCAGGGTACGTGTATTTCTGGGGTGCGGGGAAGTTTAACAGGCGATTTCAGCAGGGTACGTGTATTACTGGGGTGCGCAGGAAGTTCCACACACGATTTCAGCAAGGTACGTGTATTTCTGGGGTGCGGAGAAGTTTAACACGCGATTTCAGCAGGGTACGTGTATTACTGGGGTGCGCGGGAAGTTCCACACGCGATTTCAGCAGGGTATGTGTATTTCTGGGGTGCGGGGAAGTTTAACACGCAATTTCTGCAGGGTACGTGTATTACTGGAGTGCGCGGGAAGTTTCACACACTATTTCAGCAGGGTATGTGTATTTCTGGGGTGCGGGGAAGTTTAACACGTGATTTCAGCATGGCACGTGTATTACTGGGGTGCGCGGGACGTTCCACACGCGATTTCAGCAGGGTACGTGTATTTCTGGGGTGCGGGGAAGTTTAACACGCAATTTCAGCAGGGTACGTTTATTACTGGAGTGCGCGGCAAGTTTCACACGCTATTTCAGCAGGGTACGTGTATTTCTAGGGTGCAGGGAAGTTTAACACGCGATTTCAGCAGGGTACATGTACTACTGGGGTGCGCGGGAAGTTCCACACGCAATTTCAGCAGGGTACGTGTATTTCTGGGGTGCGGGGAAGTTTAACAGGTGATTTCAGCAGGGTACGTGTATTACTGGGGTGCGCAGGAAGTTCCACACACGATTTCAGCAGGGTACGTGTATTTCTGCGGTGCGGGGAAGTTTAACACGCGATTTCAGCAGGGTACGTGTATTACTGGGGTGCGTGGGAAGTTCCACATGCGATTTCAGCAGGGTGCGTGTATTTCTGGGGAGCGGGAAAGTTTAACATGCGATTTCAGCAGCGTACGTGTATTTCTGGGGTGCATGGGAAGTTCCACATGCGATTTCAGCAGGGTATGTGTATTACTGGGGTGCGTGGAAAGTTCCACACGCGATTTCAGCAGTGTACGTGTATTTCTGGGGTATGGCGAAGTTTAAGACGTGATTTCAGCAGGGTACGTGTATTACTGGGGTGCGCGGGAAGTTCCACACGCAATTTCAGCAGGGTACGTGTATTTCTGGGGTCCGGGGAAGTTTAACACGCAATTTCAGCAGGGTACTTGTATTACTGGGAAGCGCGGGAAGTTCCACACGCGATTTCATCAGGGTACATGTATTTCTGGGGTGCAGGGAAGTTTAACACGCAATTTCAGCAGCGTACGTGTATTACTGGGGTGCGCGGGAAGTTCCACATGCGATTTCAGCAGGGTACGTGTATTTCTGGGGTGCGGGGAAGTTTAACACGCGATTTCAGCAGGGTATGTGTATTACTGGGGTGTGTGGGAAGTACCACATGCGATTTCAGCAGGGTACGTGTATTTCTGGGGAGCGGAGAAGTTTAACATGCGATTTCAGCAGGGTACGTGTATTTCTGGGGTGTTCGGGAAGTTCCACATGCGATTTCAGCAGGGTACGTGTATTTCTGGGGTGCGGGGAAGTTTAACACGCGATTTCAGCAGGGCACGTGTATTACTGGGGTGTGCGGGAATTTCCACACGCGATTTCAGCAGGGTACATGTATTTCTGGGGAGCGGGGAAGTTTAACAAGCAATTTCAGCAGGGTATGTGTTTTACTGGGGTGCGTGGAAAGTTCCACACGCGATTTCAGCAGTGTATGTGTATTTCTGGGGTATGGGGAAGTTTAAGACGTGATTTCCGCAGGGTACCTGTATTACTGGGGTGCGCGGGAAGTTCCACACGCGATTTCAGCACGGTACATGTATTTCTGGGGTGCGGGAAGTTTAACACGCGATTTCAGCAGGGTACATGTATTACTGGGGTGCGCGGGAAGTTCCACACGCGATTTCAGCAGGGTATGTGTATTTCTGGGGTGCGGGGAAGTTTAACATGTGATTTCAGCAGGGTACGTGTATTACTGGGGTGCGCGGGAAGTTCCACACGTGATTTCAGCAGGGTACGTGTATTTCTGGGGTGCGGGGAAGTTCAACACTCAATTTCAGCAGGGTACATGTATTACCGGGGTGCGCGGGAAGTTCCACAAAAGATTTCAACAGGGTACGTGTATTTCTGGGGTGCAGGGAAGTTTAACACGCAATTTCAGCAGGGTATGTGTATTACTCGGGTGCGTGGAAAGTTCCACACGCGATTTCAGCAGTGTACGTGTATTTCTGGGGTATGGGGAAGTTTAACACGTGATTTCAGCAGGGTACGTGTATTATTGGGTTGTGCGTGAAGTTCCACACGCAATCTCAGTAGGGTACGTGTATTTCTGGGGTGCGGGGAAGTTTAACACGCAATTTCAGCAGGGTACGTTTATTACTCGAGTGCGTGGGAAGTTTCACATGCGATTTCAGCAGTGTACGTGTATTTCTGGGGTATGGGGAAGTTTAAGACGTGATTTCAGCAGGGTACGTGTATTACTGGGGTGCGCGGGAAGTTCCACACACGATTTCAGCAGGGTATGTGTGTTTCTGGGTTGCGGGGAAGTTTAACACTCAATTTCAGCAGGGTACGTGTATTACCGGGGTGCGCGGGAAGTTCCACACACGATTTCAGCAGGGTACGTGTATTTCTGGGGTGCGGGGAAGTTTAACACGCAATTTCAGCAGGGTACGTGTATTACTGGGGTGCGCGGGAAGTTCCACACACGATTTCAGCAGGGTATGTGTATTTCTGTGGTGCGGGGAAGTTTAACACGCAATTTCAGCAGGGTATGTGTATTACTGGAGTGCGCGGGAAGTTCCACACACAATTTCAGCAGGGTATGTGTATTTCTGGGGTGCAGGGAAGTTTAACACGCAATTTCAGCAGGGTACGTGTATTACTGGAGTGCGCGGGAAGTTCCACACACGATTTCAGCAGGGTATGTGTATTTCTGGGGTGCGGGGAAGTTCCACACGCGATTTCAGCAAGGTACGTGTATTTCTGGTGTGCGGGGAAGTTTAACACGCGATTTCAGCAGGGTACGTGTATTACTGGGGTGCGTGGGAAGTACCACCTGCGATTTCAGCAGAGTACGTGTATTTCTGGGGAGCGGAGAAGTTTAACATGCGATTTCAGCAGTGTACATGTATTTCTGGGGTGCGCGGGAAGTTCCACATGCGATTTCAGCAGCGTACGTGTATTTCTGGGGTGCGGGGAAGTTTAACACGCGATTTCAGCAGGGCACGTGTATTACTGGGGTGCGGGGGAAGTTCCACACGCGATTTCAGCAGGGTACATGTATTTCTGGGGAGGTTGGGAAGTTTAACATGCGATTTCAGCAGGGTACGTGTATTTCTGGGGTGCACGGGAAGTTCCACATGCGATTTCAGCAGGGTACGTGTATTTCGGCGGTGCGGGGAAGATTAACACGTGATTTCAGCAGGGTACATGTATTACTAAGGTGCGCGTGAAGTTCCACACGCAATTTCAGCAGGGTACGTGTATTTCTGGGGTGCGGGGAAGTTTAACATGCAATTTCAGCAGGGTATGTGTATTACTCGGGTGCGTGGAAAGTTCCACACGCGATTTCAGCAGTGTACGTGTATTTCTGGGGTATGGGGAAGTTTAACACGTGATTTCAGCAGGGTACGTGTATTATTGGGTTGTGCGTGAAGTTCCACACGCAATCTCAGCAGGGTACGTGTATTTCTGGGGTGCGGGGAAGTTTAACACGCAATTTCAGCAGGGTACATTTATTACTCGAGTGCGTGGGAAGTTTCACATGCTATTTCAGCAGGGTACGTGTATTTCTGGGGTGCGGGGAAGTTTAACAGGCGATTTCAGCAAGGTACGTGTATTACTGGGGTGCGCAGGAAGTTCCACACACGATTTCAGCAAGGTACGTGTATTTCTGGGGTGCGGAGAAGTTTAACACGCGATTTCAGCAGGGTACGTGTATTACTGGGGTGCGCGGGAAGTTCCACACGCGATTTCAGCAGGGTATGTGTATTTCTGGGGTGCGGGGAAGTTTAACACGCAATTTCTGCAGGGTACGTGTATTACTGGAGTGCGCGGGAAGTTTCACACACTATTTCAGCAGGGTACGTGTATTTCTGGGGTGCGGGGAAGTTTAACACGTGATTTCAGCATGGCACGTGTATTACTGGGGTGCGCGGGAAGTTCCACACGCGATTTCAGCAGGGTACGTGTATTTCTGGGGTGCGGGGAAGTTTAACACGCAATTTCAGCAGGGTACGTTTATTACTGGAGTGCGCGGCAAGTTTCACACGCTATTTCAGCAGGGTACGTGTATTTCTAGGGTGCAGGGAAGTTTAACACGCGATTTCAGCAGGGTACATGTACTACTGGGGTGCGCGGGAAGTTCCACACGCAATTTCAGCAGGGTACGTGTATTTCTGGGGTGCGGGGAAGTTTAACAGGTGATTTCAGCAGGGTACGTGTATTACTGGGGTGCGCAGGAAGTTCCACACACGATTTCAGCAGGGTACGTGTATTTCTGCGGTGCGGGGACGTTTAACATGCGATTTCAGCAGCGTACGTGTATTTCTGGGGTGCATGGGAAGTTCCACATGCGATTTCAGCAGGGTATGTGTATTACTGGGGTGCGTGGAAAGTTCCACACGCGATTTCAGCAGTGTACGTGTATTTCTGGGGTATGGCGAAGTTTAAGACGTGATTTCAGCAGGGTACGTGTATTACTGGGGTGCGCGGGAAGTTCCACACGCAATTTCAGCAGGGTACGTGTATTTCTGGGGTCCGGGGAAGTTTAACACGCAATTTCAGCAGGGTACTTGTATTACTGGGAAGCGCGGGAAGTTCCACACGCGATTTCATCAGGGTACATGTATTTCTGGGGTGCAGGGAAGTTTAGCACGCAATTTCAGCAGCGTACGTGTATTACTGGGGTGCGCGGGAAGTTCCACACGCGATTTCAGCAGGGTACGTGTATTTCTGGGGTGCGGGGAAGTTTAACACGCGATTTCAGCAGGGTATGTGTATTACTGGGGTGCGTGGGAAGTACCACATGCGATTTCAGCAGGGTACGTGTATTTCTGGGGAGCGGAGAAGTTTAACATGCGATTTCAGCAGGGTACGTGTATTTCTGGGGTGTTCGGGAAGTTCCACATGCGATTTCAGCAGGGTACGTGTATTTCTGGGGTGCGGGGAAGTTTAACACGCGATTTCAGCAGGGCACGTGTATTACTGGGGTGTGCGGGAATTTCCACACGCGATTTCAGCAGGGTACATGTATTTCTGGGGAGCGGGGAAGTTTAACAAGCAATTTCAGCAGGGTATGTGTTTTACTGGGGTGCGTGGAAAGTTCCACACGCGATTTCAGCAGTGTATGTGTATTTCTGGGGTATGGGGAAGTTTAAGACGTGATTTCAGCAGGGTACGTGTATTACTGGGGTGCGCGGGAAGTTCCACACACGATTTCAGCAGGGTACGTGTATTTCTGGGGTGCGGGGAAGTTTAACACGCAATTTCAGCAGGGTACCTGTATTACTGGGGTGCGCGGGAAGTTCCACACGCGATTTCAGCAGGGTACATGTATTTCTGGGGTGCGGGAAGTTTAACACGCGATTTCAGCAGGGTACATGTATTACTGGGGTGCGCGGGAAGTTCCACACGCGATTTCAGCAGGGTATGTGTATTTCTGGGGTGCGGGGAAGTTTAACATGTGATTTCAGCAGGGTACGTGTATTACTGGGGTGCGCGGGAAGTTCCACACGTGATTTCAGCAGGGTACGTGTATTTCTGGGGTGCGGGGAAGTTCAACACTCAATTTCAGCAGGGTACATGTATTACCGGGGTGCGCGGGAAGTTCCACAAAAGATTTCAACAGGGTACGTGTATTTCTGGGGTGCAGGGAAGTTTAACACGCAATTTCAGCAGGGTACGTGTATTACTGGGGTGCGCGGGAAGTTCCACACACGATTTCAGCAAGGTACGTGTATTTCTGGGGTGCGGGGAAGTTTAACACGCAATTTCAGCAGGGTACGTGTATTACTGGAGTGCGCGGGAAGTTCCACACACGATTTCAGCAGGGTACGTGTATTTCTGGGGTGCGGGGAAGTTCCACACGCGATTTCAGCAGGGTACGTGTATTTCTGGTGTGCGGGGAAGTTTAACACGCGATTTCAGCAGGGTACGTGTATTACTGGGGTGCGTGGGAAGTACCACCTGCGATTTCAGCAGAGTACGTGTATTTCTGGGGAGCGGAGAAGTTTAACATGCAATTTCAGCAGGGTACGTGTATTTCTGGGGTGCGCGGGCAGTTCCACATGCGATTTCAGCAGCGTATGTGTATTTCTGGGGTGCAGGGAAGTTTAACACGCGATTTCAGCAGGGCACGTGTATTACTGGGGTGCGGGGGAAGTTCCACACGCGATTTCAGCAGGGTACATGTATTTCTGGGGAGCGGGGAAGTTTAAAATGCGATTTCAGCAGGGTACGTGTATTTCTGGGGTGCACGGGAAGTTCCACACGCGATTTCAGCAGGGTATGTGTATTTCTGGGGTGCGGGGAAGTTTAACATGTGATTTCAGCAGGGTACGTGTATTACTGGGGTGCGCGGGAAGTTCCACACACGATTTCAGCAGGGTACGTGTATTTCTGGGGAGCGGGGAAGTTTAACATGCGATTTCAGCAGGGTACGTGTATTACTGGGGTGCGCGGGAAGTTCCACACGTGATTTCAGCAGGGTACGTGTATTTCTGGGGTGCGGGGAAGTTCAACACGCGATTTCAGCAGGGTACGTGTATTTCTGGGGTGCGGGGAAGTTCCACACGCGATTTCAGCAGGGTACGTGTATTTCTGGTGTGCGGGGAAGTTTAACACGCGATTTCAGCAGGGTACGTGTATTACTGGGGTGCGTGGGAAGTACCACCTGCGATTTCAGAAGAGTACGTGTATTTCTGGGGAGCGGAGAAGTTTAACATGCAATTTCAGCAGGGTACGTGTATTTCTGGGGTGCGCGGGAAGTTCCACATGCGATTTCAGCAGCGTATGTGTATTTCTGGGGTGCGGGGAAGTTTAACACGCGATTTCAGCAGGGCACGTGTATTACTGGGGTGCGGGGGAAGTTCCACACGCGATTTCAGCAGGGTACATGTATTTCTGGGGAGCGGGGAAGTTTAACATGCGATTTCAGCAGGGTACGTGTATTTCTGGGGTGCACGGGAAGTTCCATATGCGATTTCAGCAGGGAACGTGTATTTCGGCGGTGCGGGGAAGATTAACACGTGATTTCAGCAGGGTACATGTATTACTAGGGTGCGCGTGAAGTTCCACACGCAATTTCAGCAGGGTACGTGTATTTCTGGGGTGCGGGGAAGTTTAACATGCAATTTCAGCAGGGTATGTGTATTACTCGGGTGCGTGGAACGTTCCACACGCGATTTCAGCAGTGTACGTGTATTTCTGGGGTATGGGGAAGTTTAACACGTGATTTCAGCAGGGTACGTGTATTATTGGGGTGTGCGTGAAGTTCCACACGCAATCTCAGCAGGGTACGTGTATTTCTGGGGTGCGGGGAAGTTTAACACGCAATTTCAGCAGGGTACGTTTATTACTCGAGTGCGCGGGAAGTTTCACACGCTATTTCAGCAGGGTACGTGTATTTCTGGGGTGCGGGGAAGTTTAACACGTGATTTCAGCATGGCACGTGTATTACTGGGGTGCGCGGGAAGTTCCACACGTGATTTCAGCAGGGTACGTGTATTTCTGGGGTGCGGGGAAGTTTAACACGCAATTTCAGCAGGGTACGTTTATTACTGGAGTGCGCGGGAAGTTTCACACGCTATTTCAGCAGGGTACGTGTATTTCTGGGGTGCAGGGAAGTTTAACACGCGATTTCAGCAGGGTACATGTACTACTGGGGTGCGCGGGAAGTTCCACGCGCAATTTCAGCAGGGTACGTGTATTTCTGGGGTGCGGGGAAGTTTAACAGGTGATTTCAGCAGGGTACGTGTATTACTGGGGTGCGCAGGAAGTTCCACACACGATTTCAGCAGGGTACGTGTATTTCTGGGGTGCGGGGAAGTTTAACATGCAATTTCAGCAGGGTACGTGTATTACTGGGCTGTGCGGGAAGTTCCACACGCGATTTCAGCAGGGTACGTGTATTTCTGGGGTGGGGGAAGTTTAACATGCAATTTCAGCAGACTACGTGTATTACTGGGGTGCGCTGGAAGTTCCACACGCGATTTCAGCAGGGTATGTGTATTTCTGGGGTGGGGGAAGTTTAACATGCCATTTCAGCAGGGTACGTGTATTACTGGGGTGCGCAGGAAGTTCCACATGGGATTTCAGCAGGGTACGTGTATTTCTGGGGTACGGGGACGTTTAACACGCAATTCCAGCAGGGTACGTGTATTACTGGGGTGCGCGGGAAGTTCCACACGCGATTTCAGCAGGGTATGTGCATTTCTGGGGTGCGGGGTAGTTTAACACGTGATTTCAGCAGGGTACGTGTATTACTGGGGTACGTGGGAAGTTCCACATGCGATTTCAGCAGGGTACGTGTATTTTTGGGGAGCGGGGAAGTTTAACATGCGATTTCAGCAGGGTACGTGTATTCCTGGGGTGCGCGGGAAGTTCCACACGTGATTTCATCAGGGTACATGTATTTCTGGGGTGCAGGGAAGTTTAACACGCAATTTCAGCAGGGTATGTGTATTACTGGGGTGCGCGGGAAGTTCCACACGCAATTTCAGCAGGGTACGTGTATTTCGGGGGTGCAGGGAAGTTTAACACGTGATTTCAGCAGGGTACATGTATTACTGGGGTGCGCGGGAAGTTCCACACGTGAATTCAGCAGGGTACGTGTATTTCTGGGGTGCGGGGAAGTTTAACACGCAATTTCAGCAGGGTATGTGTATTACTAAGGTGCGTGGAAAGTTCCACACGAGATTTCAGCAGTGTACGTGTATTTCTGGGGTATGGGGAAGTTTAAGACGTGATTTCAGCACGGTACGTGTATTACTGGGGTGCGCGGGAAGTTCCACACGCAATTTCAGCACGGTACGTGTATTTCTGGGGTGCAGGGAAGTTTAACACGCAATTTCAGCAGGGTACATGTATTTCTGGGGAGCGGAGAAGTTTATCATGCAATTTCAGCAGGGTACGTGTATTTCTGGGGTGCGCGGGAAGTTCCACATGCAATTTCAGCAGGGTACGTGTATTTTTGGGGTGCGGGAAGTTTAACACGAGATTTCAGCAGGGCACGTGTACTACTGGGGTGTGCGGGAAGTTCCACACGCGATTTCAGCAGGGTACATAACAAGCAATTTCAGCAGGGTATGTGTATTACGGGGGTGCGTGGAAAGTTCCACACGCGATTTCAGCAGTGTACGTGTATTTCTGGGGTATGGGGAAGTTTAAGACATGATTTCAGCAGGGTACGTGTATTACTGGGGTGCGCGGGAAGTTCCACACGCGATTTCAGCAGGGTACGTCTATTTCTGGGGTGCAGGGGAGTTTAACACGCGATTTCAGCAGGGTACGTGTATTACTGGGGTGTGCGGGAAGTTCCACACGCGATTTCAGCAGGGTACATGTATTTCTGGAGTGCGGGGAAGTTTAACACGCGATTTCAGCAGGGTACATGTATTACTGGGGTGCGCGGGAAGTTCCACACGCGATTTCAGCAGGGTACGTGTATTTCTGGGGTGCGGGGAAGTTTAACATGTGATTTCAGCAGGGTACGTGTATTACTGGGGTGCGCGGGAAGTTCCACACGCGATTTCAGCAGGGTACGTGTATTTCTGGGGTGCGGGGAAGTTTAACATGCAATTTCAGCAGGGTACGTGTATTGCTGGGGTGCGCGGGAAGTTCCACACGCGATTTCAGCAGGGTACATGTATTTCTGGAGTGCGGGGAAGTTTAACACTCAATTTCAGCAGGGTACGTGTATTACCGGGGTGCGCAGGAAGTTCCACATACGATTTCAGCAGGGTACGTGTATTTCTGGGGTGCAGGGAAGTTTAACACGCAATTTCTGCAGCATACGTGTATTTCTGCGGTGCGGGGAAGTTCCACACGCGATTTCAGCAGGGTATGTGTATTTCTGGTGTGCAGGGAAGTTTAACACGTGATTTCAGCAGGGTACGTGTATTACTGGGGTTCGTGGGAAGTACCACATGCGATTTCAGCAGGGTACGTGTATTTCTGGGGAGCGAAGAAGTTTAACATGCGATTTCAGCAGGCTATGTGTATTTCTGGGGTGAGCAGGAAGTTCCACATGCGATTTCAGCACCGTACGTGTATTTCTGGGGTGCAGGGAAGTTTAACACTCAATTTCAGCAGGGTACGTGTATTACCGGGGAGCGCGGGAAGTTCCACACACGATTTCAGCATGGTACGTGTATTTCTTGGGTGCGGGGAAGATTAACACACAATTTCAGCAGGGTACGTGTATTACTGGGGTGCGCAGGAAGTTCCACACACGATTTCAGCAGGGTATGTGTATTTCTGTGGTGCGGGGAAGTTTAACACGCAACTTCAGCAGGGTACGTGTATTACTGGAGTGCGCGGGAAGTTCCAAACACGATTTCAGCAGGGTATGTGTATTTCTGGGGTGCGGGGAAGTTTAACACGCGATTTCAGCAGGATACGTGTATTACTGGGGTGCGTGGGAAGTTCCACATGCGATTTCTGCAGGGTGCGTGTATTTCTGGGGAGCGGGAAAGTTTAACATGCGATTTCAGCAGGGTACGTGTATTTCTGGGGTGCATGGGGGTTCCACATGCGATTTCAGCAGGGTACGTGTATTTCGGGGTGCGGGGAAGTTTAACACGTGATTTCAGCAGGGTACATGTATTACTGGGGTGCGCAGGAAATTCCACATGTGATTTCAGCATGGTACGTGTATTTCTGGGGCACGGGGAAGTTTAACACGCAATTTCAGCAGGGTATGTGTATTACTGGGGTGCGTGGAAAGTTCCACACGTGATTTCAGCAGTGTACGTGTATTTCTGGGGTATGGGGAAGTTTAACACGTGATTTCAGCAGGGCACGTGTATTACTGGGGTGCGCGGGAAGTTCCACACACGATTTCAGCAGGGTACGTGTATTTCTGGGGTGCGGGGAAGTTTAACATGTGATTTCAGCAGGGTACGTGTATTTCTGGGGTGCGCGGGAAGTTCCACATGCGATTTCAGCAGGGTACGTGTATTTCGGCGGTGCGGGGAAGTTTAACACTCAATTTCAGCAGGGTACGTGTATTACCGGGGTGCGCGGGAAGTTCCACACACGATTTCAGCAGGGTACGTGTATTTCTGGGGTGCGGGGAAGTTTAACACGCAATTTCAGCAGGGTACGTGTATTACTGGGGTGCGCGGGAAGTTCCACACGCGATTTCAGCAGGGTATGTGTATTTCTGGGGTGCGGGGAAGTTTAACACGTGATTTCAGCAGGGTATGTGTATTTCTGGTGTGCGGGGAAGTTTAACACGTGATTTCAGCAGGGTACGTGTATTACTGGGGTTCGTGGGAAGTACCACATGCGATTTCAGCAGGGTACGTGTATTTCTGGGGAGCGAAGAAGTTTAACATGCGATTTCAGCAGGCTATGTGTATTACCGGGGTGCGCGGGAAGTTCCACACACGATTTCAGCAGGGTACGTGTATTTCTTGGGTGCGGGGAAGATTAACACACAATTTCAGCAGGGTACGTGTATTACTGGGGTGCGCAGGAAGTTCCACACACGATTTCAGCAGGGTACGTGTATTTCTGGGGTGCGGGGAAGTTTAACACGCGATTTCAGCAGGATACGTGTATTACTGGGGTGCGTGGGAAGTTCCACATGCGATTTCAGCAGGGTGCGTGTATTACTGGGGTGCGCGGGAAGTTCCAAACACGATTTCAGCAGGGTATGTGTATTTCTGGGGTGCGGGGAAGTTTAACACGCGATTTCAGCAGGATACGTGTATTACTGGGGTGCGTGGGAAGTTCCACATGCGATTTCAGCAGGGTGCGTGTATTTCTGGGGAGCGGGAAAGTTTAACATGCGATTTCAGCAGGGTACGTGTATTTCTGGGGTGCATGGGGGTTCCACATGCGATTTCAGCAGGGTACGTGTATTTCGGGGGTGCGGGGAAGTTTAACACGTGATTTCAGCAGGGTACATGTATTACTGGGGTGCGCAGGAAATTCCACATGTGATTTCAGCATGGTACGTGTATTTCTGGGGCACGGGGAAGTTTAACACGCAATTTCAGCAGGGTATGTGTATTACTGGGGTGCGTGGAAAGTTCCACACGTGATTTCAGCAGTGTACGTGTATTTCTGGGGTATGGGGAAGTTTAACACGTGATTTCAGCAGGGCACGTGTATTACTGGGGTGCGCGGGAAGTTCCACACACGATTTCAGCAGGGTACGTGTATTTCTGGGGTGCGGGGAAGTTTAACATGTGATTTCAGCAGGGTACGTGTATTTCTGGGGTGCACGGGAAGTTCCACATGCGATTTCAGCAGGGTACGTGTATTTCGGCGGTGCGGGGAAGTTTAACACTCAATTTCAGCAGGGTACGTGTATTACCGGGGTGCGCGGGAAGTTCCACACACAATTTCAGCAGGGTACGTGTATTTCTGGGGTGCGGGGAAGTTTAACACGCAATTTCAGCAGGGTACGTGTATTACTGGGGTGCGCGGGAAGTTCCACACACGATTTCAGCACGGTACGTGTATTTCTGGGGTGCGGGGAAGTTTAACACGCAATTTCAGCAGGGTACATGTATTACTGGAGTGCGCGGGAAGTTCCACACACGATTTCAGCAGGGTACGTGTATTACTGGGGTGCAGGGAAGTTTAACATTCAATTTCAGCAGGGTACGTGTATTTCTGGGGTGCGGGGAAGTTCCACACGCGATTTCAGCAGGGTACGTGTATTTCTGGTGTGCGGGGAAGTTTAACACGTGATTTCAGCAGGGTACGTGTATTACTGGGGTGCGTGGGAAGTACCACATGCGATTTCAGCAGGGTACGTGTATTTCTGGGGAGCGAAGAAGTTTAACATGCAATTTCAGCAGGCTACGTGTATTTCTGGGGTGCGCGGGAAGTTCCACATGCGATTTCAGCAGGGTACGTGTATTTCTGGTGTGCGTGGGAAGTACCACATGCGATTTCAGCAGGGTACGTGTATTACCGGGGTGCGCGGAAAGTTCCACACACGATTTCAGCAGGGTACATGTATTTCTTGGCTGTGGGGAAGTTTAACACACAATTTCAGCAGGGTACGTGTATTACTGGGGTGCGCAGGAAGTTCCACACACGATTTCAGCAGGGTGCGTGTATTTCTGGGGAGCGGGAAAGTTTAACATGCGATTTCAGCAGAGTACGTGTATTTCTGGGGTGCATGGGAAGTTCCACATGCGATTTCAGCAGGGTATGTGTATTACTGGGGTGCGTGGAAAGTTCCACACGCGATTTCAGCAGTGTACGTGTATTTCTGGGGTATGGCGAAGTTTAAGACGTGATTTCAGCAGGGTACGTGTATTACTGGGGTGCGCGGGAAGTTCCACACGCGATTTCAGCAGGGTACGTGTATTTCTGGGGTCCGGGGAAGTTTAACACGCAATTTCAGCAGGGTACGTGTATTACTGGGGTGCGCGGGAAGTTCCACACGCGATTTCATCAGGGTACATGTATTTCTGGGGTGCAGGGAAGTTTAACACGCAATTTCAGCAGCGTACGTGTATTACTGGGGTGCGCGGGAAGTTCCACACGCGATTTCAGCAGGGTCCGTGTATTTCTGGGGTGCGGGGAAGTTCAACACGCGATTTCAGCAGGGTATGTGTATTACTGGGGTGCGTGGGAAGTACCACATGCGATTTCAGCAGGGTACGTGTATTTCTGGGGAGCGGAGAAGTTTAACATGCGATTTCAGCAGGGTAAGTGTATTTCTGGGGTGCTCGGGAAGTTCCACATGCGATTTCAGCAGGGTACGTGTATTTCTGGGGTGCGGGGAAGTTTAACACGCGATTTCAGCAGGGCACGTGTATTACTGGGGTGTGCGGGAATTTCCACACGCGATTTCAGCAGGGTACATGTATTTCTGGGGAGCGGGGAAGTTTAACAAGCAATTTCAGCAGGGTATGTGTTTTACTGGGGTGCGTGGAAAGTTCCACACGCGATTTCAGCAGTGTACGTGTATTTCTGAGGTGCGGGGAAGTTTAACACGCAATTTCAGCAGGGTACGTGTATTACTGGGGTGCGCGGGAAGTTCCACACACGATTTCAGCAGGGTACGTGTATTTCTGAGGTGCGGGGAAGTTTAACACGCAATTTCAGCAGGGTACGTGTATTACTGGGGTGCGCGGGAAGTTCCACACGCGATTTCAGCAGGGTGCGTGTATTTCTGGGGAGCGGGAAAGTTTAACATTCAATTTCAGCAGGGTACGTGTATTTCTGGGGTGTGGGGAAGTTCCACACGTGATTTCAGCAGGGTACGTGTATTTCTGGTGTGCGGGGAAGTTTAACACGTGATTTCAGCAGGGTACGTGTATTACTGGGGTGCGTGGGAAGTACCACATGCGATTTCAGCAGGGTACGTGTATTTCTGGGGAGCGAAGAAGTTTAACATGCGATTTCAGCAGGCTACGTGTATTTCTGGGGTGCGCGGGAAGTTCCACATGCGATTTCAGCAGGGTACGTGTATTTCTGGTGTGCGGGGAAGTTTAACACGTGATTTCAGCAGGGTACGTGTATTACTGGGGTGCGTGGGAAGTACCACATGCGATTTCAGCAGGGTACGTGTATTTCTGGGGAGCGAAGATGTTTAACATGCGATTTCAGCAGGGTACGTGTATTACCGGGGTGCGCGGAAAGTTCCACACACGATTTCAGCAGGGTACGTGTATTTCTTGGGTGTGGGGAAGTTTAACACACAATTTCAGCAGGGTACGTGTATTACTGGGGTGCGCAGGAAGTTCCACACACGATTTCAGCAGGGTACGTGTATTTCTGTGGTGTGGGGAAGTTTAACAGGCAACTTCAGCAGGGTACGTGTATTACTGGAGTGCGCGGGAAGTTCCAAACACGATTTCAGCAGGGTATGTGTATTTCTGGGGTGCGTGGAAGTTTAACACGCGATTTCAGCAGGGTACGTGTATTACTGGGGTGCGTGGGAAGTTCCACATGCGATTTCAGCAGGGTGCGTGTATTTCTGGGGAGCGGGAAAGTTTAACATGCGATTTCAGCAGAGTACGTGTATTTCTGGGGTGCATGGGAAGTTCCACATGCGATTTCAGCAGGGTATGTGTATTACTGGGGTGCGTGGAAAGTTCCACACGCGATTTCAGCAGTGTACGTGTATTTCTGGGGTATGGCGAAGTTTAAGACGTGATTTCAGCAGGGTACGTGTATTACTGGGGTGCGCGGGAAGTTCCACACGCGATTTCAGCAGGGTACGTGTATTTCTGGGGTCCGGGGAAGTTTAACACGCAATTTCAGCAGGGTACGTGTATTACTGGGGTGCGCGGGAAGTTCCACACGCGATTTCATCAGGGTACATGTATTTCTGGGGTGCAGGGACGTTTAACACGCAATTTCAGCAGCGTACGTGTATTACTGGGGTGCGCGGGAAGTTCCACACGCGATTTCAGCAGGGTCCGTGTATTTCTGGGGTGCGGGGAAGTTTAACACGCGATTTCAGCAGGGTATGTGTATTACTGGGGTGCGTGGGAAGTACCACATGCGATTTCAGCAGGGTACGTGTATTTCTGGGGAGCGGAGAAGTTTAACATGCGATTTCAGCAGGGTAAGTGTATTTCTGGGGTGCTCGGGAAGTTCCACATGCGATTTCAGCAGGGTACGTGTATTTCTGGGGTGCGGGGAAGTTTAACACGCGATTTCAGCAGGGCACGTGTATTACTGGGGTGTGCGGGAATTTCCACACGCGATTTCAGCAGGGTACATGTATTTCTGGGGAGCGGGGAAGTTTAACAAGCAATTTCAGCAGGGTATGTGTTTTACTGGGGTGCGTGGAAAGTTCCACACGCGATTTCAGCAGTGTACGTGTATTTCTGGGGTATGGGGAAGTTTAAGATTTGATTTCAGCAGGGTACGTGTATTACTGGGGTGCGCGGGAAGTTCCACACACGATTTCAGCAGGGTACGTGTATTTCTGAGGTGCGGGGAAGTTTAACACGCAATTTCAGCAGGGTACGTGTATTACTGGGGTGCGCGGGAAGTTCCACACGCGATTTCAGCAGGGTGCGTGTATTTCTGGGGAGCGGGAAAGTTTAACATGCGATTTCAGCAGGGTACGTGTATTTCTGGGGTGCATGGGAAGTTCCACATGCGATTTCAGCAGGGTATGTGTATTACTGGGGTGCGTGGAAAGTTCCACACGCGATTTCAGCAGTGTACGTGTATTTCTGGGGTATGGCGAAGTTTAAGACGTGGTTTCAGCAGGGTACGTGTATTACTGGGGTGCGCGGGAAGTTCCACACGCGATTTCAGCAGGGTACGTGTATTTCTAGGGTCCGGGGAAGTTTAACACGCAATTTCAGCAGGGTTCGTGTATTACTGGGGTGCGCGGGAAGTTCCACATGCGATTTCATCAGGGTACATGTATTTCTGGGGTGCAGGGAAGTTTAACACGCAATTTCAGCAGCGTACGTGTATTACTAGGGTGTGCGGGAAGTTCCACACGCGATTTCAGCAGGGTCCGTGTATTTCTGGGGTGCGGGGAAGTTTAACACGCGATTTCAGCAGGGTATGTGTATTACTGGGGTGCGTGGGAAGTACCACATGCGATTTCAGCAGGGTACGTGTATTTCTGGGGAGCGGAGAAGTTTAACATGCAATTTCAGCAGGGTACGTGTATTTCTGGGGTGCGCGGGAAGTTCCACATGCGATTTCAGCAGGGTACGTGTATTTCTGGGGTGCGGGGAAGTTTAACACGCGATTTCAGCAGGGCACGTGTATTACTGGGGTGTGCGGGAATTTCCACACGCGATTTCAGCAGGGTACATGTATTTCTGGGGAGCGGGGAAGTTTAACAAGCAATTTCAGCAGGGTATGTGTTTTACTGGGGTGCGTGGAAAGTTCCACACGCGATTTCAGCAGTGTACGTGTATTTCTGGGGTATGGGGAAGTTTAAGACGTGATTTCAGCAGGTTACGTGTATTACTGGGGTGAGCGGGAAGTTCCACACACGATTTCAGCAGGGTACGTGTATTTCTGAGGTGCGGGGAAGTTTAACACGCAATTTCAGCAGGGTACATGTATTTCTGGGGTGCGGGAAGTTTAACACGCGATTTCAGCAGGGTACATGTATTACTGGGGTGCGCGGGAAGTTCCACACGCGATTTCAGCAGGGTATGTGTATTTCTGGTGTGCGGGGAAGTTTAACATGTGATTTCAGTAGGGTACGTGTATTACTGGGGTGCGCGGGAAGTTCCACACACGATTTCAGCAGGGTACGTGTATTTCTGGGGAGCGGGGAAGTTTAACATGCGATTTCAGCAGGGTACGTGTATTACTGGGGTGCGCGGGAAGTTCCACACGTGATTTCAGCAGGGTACGTGTATTTCTGGGGTGCGGGGAAGTTTAACACTCAATTTCAGCAGGGTACGTGTATTACCGGGGTGCGCGGGAAGTTCCACACACGATTTCAACAGGGTACGTGTATTTCTGGGGTGCGGGGAAGTTTAACACGCAATTTCAGCAGGGTACGTGTATTACTGGGGTGCGCGGGAAGTTCCACACACGATTTCAGCAGGGTACGTGTATTTCTGGGGTGCGGGGAAGTTTAACACGCAATTTCAGCAGGGTACGTGTATAACTGGAGTGCGCGGGAAGTTCCACACACAATTTCAGCAGGGTATGTGTATTTCTGGGGTGCAGGGAAGTTTAACACGCAATTTCAGCAGGGTACGTGTATTACTGGAGTGCGCGGGAAGTTCCACACACGATTTCAGCAGGGTACGTGTATTTCTGGGGTGCGGGGAAGTTCCACACGCGATTTCAGCAGGGTACGTGTATTTCTGGTGTGCGGGGAAGTTTAACACGCGATTTCAGCAGGGTACGTGTATTACTGGGGTGCGTGGGAAGTACCACCTGCGATTTCAGCAGAGTACGTGTATTTCTGGGGAGCTGAGAAGTTTAACATGCGATTTCAGCAGGGTACGTGTATTTCTGGGGTGCGCGGGAAGTTCCACATGCGATTTCAGCAGGGTACGTGTATTTCTGGGGTGCGGGGAAGTTTAACACGCGATTTCAGCAGGGCACGTGTATTACTGGGGTGTGCGGGAATTTCCACACGCGATTTCAGCAGGGTACATGTATTTCTGGGGAGCGGGGAAGTTTAACAAGCAATTTCAGCAGGGTATGTGTTTTACTGGGGTGCGTGGAAAGTTCCACACGCGATTTCAGCAGTGTACGTGTATTTCTGAGGTGCGGGGAAGTTTAACACGCAATTTCAGCAGCGTACGTGTATTACTGGGGTGCGCGGGAAGTTCCACACGCGATTTCAGCAGGGTCCGTGTATTTCTGGGGTGCGGGGAAGTTTAACACGCGATTTCAGCAGGGTATGTGTATTACTGGGGTGCGTGGGAAGTACAACATGCGATTTCAGCAGGGTACGTGTATTTCTGGGGAGCGGAGAAGTTTAACATGCGATTTCAGCAGGGTAAGTGTATTTCTGGGGTGCTCGGGAAGTTCCACATGCGATTTCAGCAGGGTACGTGTATTTCTGGGGTGCGGGGAAGTTTAACACGCGATTTCAGCAGGGCACGTGTATTACTGGGGTGTGCGGGAATTTCCACACGCGATTTCAGCAGGGTACATGTATTTCTGGGGAGCGGGGAAGTTTAACAAGCAATTTCAGCAGGGTATGTGTTTTACTGGGGTGCGTGGAAAGTTCCACACGCGATTTCAGCAGTGTACGTGTATTTCTGAGGTGCGGGGAAGTTTAACACGCAATTTCAGCAGGGTACGTGTATTACTGGGGTGCGCGGGAAGTTCCACACACGATTTCAGCAGGGTACGTGTATTTCTGAGGTGCGGGGAAGTTTAACACGCAATTTCAGCAGGGTACGTGTATTACTGGGGTGCGCGGGAAGTTCCACACGCGATTTCAGCAGGGTGCGTGTATTTCTGGGGAGCGGGAAAGTTTAACATTCAATTTCAGCAGGGTACGTGTATTTCTGGGGTGTGGGGAAGTTCCACACGTGATTTCAGCAGGGTACGTGTATTTCTGGTGTGCGGGGAAGTTTAACACGTGATTTCAGCAGGGTACGTGTATTACTGGGGTGCGTGGGAAGTACCACATGCGATTTCAGCAGGGTACGTGTATTTCTGGGGAGCGAAGAAGTTTAACATGCGATTTCAGCAGGCTACGTGTATTTCTGGGGTGCGCGGGAAGTTCCACATGCGATTTCAGCAGGGTACGTGTATTTCTGGTGTGCGGGGAAGTTTAACACGTGATTTCAGCAGGGTACGTGTATTACTGGGGTGCGTGGGAAGTACCACATGCGATTTCAGCAGGGTACGTGTATTTCTGGGGAGCGAAGATGTTTAACATGCGATTTCAGCAGGGTACGTGTATTACCGGGGTGCGCGGAAAGTTCCACACACGATTTCAGCAGGGTACGTGTATTTCTTGGGTGTGGGGAAGTTTAACACACAATTTCAGCAGGGTACGTGTATTACTGGGGTGCGCAGGAAGTTCCACACACGATTTCAGCAGGGTACGTGTATTTCTGTGGTGTGGGGAAGTTTAACAGGCAACTTCAGCAGGGTACGTGTATTACTGGAGTGCGCGGGAAGTTCCAAACACGATTTCAGCAGGGTATGTGTATTTCTGGGGTGCGTGGAAGTTTAACACGCGATTTCAGCAGGGTACGTGTATTACTGGGGTGCGTGGGAAGTTCCACATGCGATTTCAGCAGGGTGCGTGTATTTCTGGGGAGCGGGAAAGTTTAACATGCGATTTCAGCAGAGTACGTGTATTTCTGGGGTGCATGGGAAGTTCCACATGCGATTTCAGCAGGGTATGTGTATTACTGGGGTGCGTGGAAAGTTCCACACGCGATTTCAGCAGTGTACGTGTATTTCTGGGGTATGGCGAAGTTTAAGACGTGATTTCAGCAGGGTACGTGTATTACTGGGGTGCGCGGGAAGTTCCACACGCGATTTCAGCAGGGTACGTGTATTTCTGGGGTCCGGGGAAGTTTAACACGCAATTTCAGCAGGGTACGTGTATTACTGGGGTGCGCGGGAAGTTCCACACGCGATTTCATCAGGGTACATGTATTTCTGGGGTGCAGGGACGTTTAACACGCAATTTCAGCAGCGTACGTGTATTACTGGGGTGCGCGGGAAGTTCCACACGCGATTTCAGCAGGGTCCGTGTATTTCTGGGGTGCGGGGAAGTTTAACACGCGATTTCAGCAGGGTATGTGTATTACTGGGGTGCGTGGGAAGTACCACATGCGATTTCAGCAGGGTACGTGTATTTCTGGGGAGCGGAGAAGTTTAACATGCGATTTCAGCAGGGTAAGTGTATTTCTGGGGTGCTCGGGAAGTTCCACATGCGATTTCAGCAGGGTACGTGTATTTCTGGGGTGCGGGGAAGTTTAACACGCGATTTCAGCAGGGCACGTGTATTACTGGGGTGTGCGGGAATTTCCACACGCGATTTCAGCAGGGTACATGTATTTCTGGGGAGCGGGGAAGTTTAACAAGCAATTTCAGCAGGGTATGTGTTTTACTGGGGTGCGTGGAAAGTTCCACACGCGATTTCAGCAGTGTACGTGTATTTCTGGGGTATGGGGAAGTTTAAGATTTGATTTCAGCAGGGTACGTGTATTACTGGGGTGCGCGGGAAGTTCCACACACGATTTCAGCAGGGTACGTGTATTTCTGAGGTGCGGGGAAGTTTAACACGCAATTTCAGCAGGGTACGTGTATTACTGGGGTGCGCGGGAAGTTCCACACGCGATTTCAGCAGGGTGCGTGTATTTCTGGGGAGCGGGAAAGTTTAACATGCGATTTCAGCAGGGTACGTGTATTTCTGGGGTGCATGGGAAGTTCCACATGCGATTTCAGCAGGGTATGTGTATTACTGGGGTGCGTGAAAAGTTCCACACGCGATTTCAGCAGTGTACGTGTATTTCTGGGGTATGGCGAAGTTTAAGACGTGGTTTCAGCAGGGTACATGTATTACTGGGGTGCGCGGGAAGTTCCACACGCGATTTCAGCAGGGTACGTGTATTTCTAGGGTCCGGGGAAGTTTAACACGCAATTTCAGCAGGGTTCGTGTATTACTGGGGTGCGCGGGAAGTTCCACACGCGATTTCATCAGGGTACATGTATTTCTGGGGTGCAGGGAAGTTTAACACGCAATTTCAGCAGCGTACGTGTATTACTAGGGTGTGCGGGAAGTTCCACACGCGATTTCAGCAGGGTCCGTGTATTTCTGGGGTGCGGGGAAGTTTAACACGCGATTTCAGCAGGGTATGTGTATTACTGGGGTGCGTGGGAAGTACCACATGCGATTTCAGCAGGGTACGTGTATTTCTGGGGAGCGGAGAAGTTTAACATGCAATTTCAGCAGGGTACGTGTATTTCTGGGGTGCGCGGGAAGTTCCACATGCGATTTCAGCAGGGTACGTGTATTTCTGGGGTGCGGGGAAGTTTAACACGCGATTTCAGCAGGGCACGTGTATTACTGGGGTGTGCGGGAATTTCCACACGCGATTTCAGCAGGGTACATGTATTTCTGGGGAGCGGGGAAGTTTAACAAGCAATTTCAGCAGGGTATGTGTTTTACTGGGGTGCGTGGAAAGTTCCACACGCGATTTCAGCAGTGTACGTGTATTTCTGGGGTATGGGGAAGTTTAAGACGTGATTTCAGCAGGTTACGTGTATTACTGGGGTGAGCGGGAAGTTCCACACACGATTTCAGCAGGGTACGTGTATTTCTGAGGTGCGGGGAAGTTTAACACGCAATTTCAGCAGGGTACATGTATTTCTGGGGTGCGGGAAGTTTAACACGCGATTTCAGCAGGGTACATGTATTACTGGGGTGCGCGGGAAGTTCCACACGCGATTTCAGCAGGGTATGTGTATTTCTGGTGTGCGGGGAAGTTTAACATGTGATTTCAGTAGGGTACGTGTATTACTGGGGTGCGCGGGAAGTTCCACACACGATTTCAGCAGGGTACGTGTATTTCTGGGGAGCGGGGAAGTTTAACATGCGATTTCAGCAGGGTACGTGTATTACTGGGGTGCGCGGGAAGTTCCACACGTGATTTCAGCAGGGTACGTGTATTTCTGGGGTGCGGGGAAGTTTAACACTCAATTTCAGCAGGGTACGTGTATTACCGGGGTGCGCGGGAAGTTCCACACACGATTTCAACAGGGTACGTGTATTTCTGGGGTGCGGGGAAGTTTAACACGCAATTTCAGCAGGGTACGTGTATTACTGGGGTGCGCGGGAAGTTCCACACACGATTTCAGCAGGGTACGTGTATTTCTGGGGTGCGGGGAAGTTTAACACGCAATTTCAGCAGGGTACGAGTATAACTGGAGTGCGCGGGAAGTTCCACACACAATTTCAGCAGGGTATGTGTATTTCTGGGGTGCAGGGAAGTTTAACACGCAATTTCAGCAGGGTACGTGTATTACTGGAGTGCGCGGGAAGTTCCACACACGATTTCAGCAGGGTACGTGTATTTCTGGGGTGCGGGGAAGTTCCACACGCGATTTCAGCAGGGTACGTGTATTTCTGGTGTGCGGGGAAGTTTAACACGTGATTTCAGCAGGGTACGTGTATTACTGGGGTGCGTGGGAAGTACCACCTGCGATTTCAGCAGAGTACGTGTATTTCTGGGGAGCTGAGAAGTTTAACATGCGATTTCAGCAGGGTACGTGTATTTCTGGGGTGCGCGGGAAGTTCCACATGCGATTTCAGCAGCGTACATGTATTTCTGGGGTGCGGGGAAGTTTAACACGCGATTTCAGCAGGGCACGTGTATTACTGGGGTGCGGGGGAAGTTCCACACGCGATTTCAGCAGGGTACATGTATTTCTGGGGAGCGGGGAAGTTTAACATGCGATTTCAGCAGGGTACGTGTATTTCTGGGGTGCACGGGAAGTTCCACATGCGATTTCAGCAGGGTACGTGTATTTCGGCGTTGCGGGGAAGATTAACACGTGATTTCAGCAGGGTACATGTATTACTAGGGTGCGCGTGAAGTTCCACACGCAATTTCAGCAGGGTACGTGTATTTCTGGGGTGCGGGGAAGTTTAACATTCAATTTCAGCAGGGTATGTGTATTACTCGGGTGCGTGGAAAGTTCCACACGCGATTTCAGCAGTGTACGTGTATTTCTGGGGTATGGGGAAGTTTAACACGTGATTTCAGCAGGGTACGTGTATTATTGGGGTGTGCGTGAAGTTCCACACGCAATCTCAGCAGGGTACGTGTATTTCTGGGGTGCGGGGAAGTTTAACACGCAATTTCAGCAGGGTACGTTTATTACTCGAGTGCGCGGGAAGTTTCACACACTATTTCAGCAGGGTACGTGTATTTCAGGGGTGCGGGGAAGTTTAACAGGCGATTTTAGCAGGCTACGTGTATTACTGGGGTGCACAGGAAGTTCCACACACGATTTCAGCAGGGTATGTGTATTTCTGGGGTGCGGGGAAGTTTAACACGCAATTTCTGCAGTGTACGTGTATTACCGGAGTGCGCGGGAAGTTTCACACACTATTTCAGCAGGGTACGTGTATTTCTGGGGTGCGGGGAAGTTTAACACGTGATTTCAGCATGGCACGTGTATTACTGGGGTGCGCGGGAAGTTCCACACGCGATTTCAGCAGGGTACGTGTATTTCTGGGGTGCGGGGAAGTTTAACACGCAATTTCAGCAGGGTACGTTTATTACTGGAGTGCGCGGGATGTTTCACACGCTATTTCAGCAGGGTACGTGTATTTCTGGGGTGCAGGGAAGTTTAACACGCGATTTCAGCAGGGTACATGTATTACCGGGGTGCGCGGGAAGTTCCACACACGATTTCGACAGGGTACGTGTATTTCTGGGGTGCGGGGAAGTTCAACACTCAATTTCAGCAGGGTACATGTATTACCGGGGTGCGCGGGAAGTTCCACACACGATTTCAACAGGGTACGTGTATTTCTGGGGTGCGGGGAAGTTTAACACGCAATTTCAGCAGGGTACGTGTATTACTGGGGTGCGCGGGAAGTTCCACACACGATTTCAGCAGGGTACGTGTATTTCTGGGGTGCGGGGAAGTTTAACACGCAATTTCAGCAGGGTACGTGTATTACTGGAGTGCGCGGGAAGTTCCACACACGATTTCAGCAGGGTACGTGTATTTCTGGGGTGCGGGGAAGTTCCACACGCGATTTCAGCAGGGTACGTGTATTTCTGGTGTGCGGGGAAGTTTAACACGCGATTTCAGCAGGGTACGTGTATTACTGAGGTGCGTGGGAAGTACCACCTGCGATTTCAGCAGAGTACGTGTATTTCTGGGGAGCGGAGAAGTTTAACATGCAATTTCAGCAGGGTACGTGTATTTCTGGGGTGCGCGGGAAGTTCCACATGCGATTTCAGCAGCGTATGTGTATTTCTGGGGTGCGGGGAAGTTTAACACGCGATTTCAGCAGGGCACGTGTATTACTGGGGTGCGGGGGAAGTTCCACACGCGATTTCAGCAGGGTACATGTATTTCTGGGGAGCGGGGAAGTTTAACATGCGATTTCAGCAGGGTACGTGTATTTCTGGGGTGCACGGGAAGTTCCACATGCGATTTCAGCAGGGTACGTGTATTTCGGCGGTGCGGGGAAGATTAACACGTGATTTCAGCAGGGTACATGTATTACTAGGGTGCGCGTGAAGTTCCACACGCAATTTCAGCAGGGTACGTGTATTTCTGGGGTGCGGGGAAGTTTAACATGCAATTTCAGCAGGGTATGTGTATTACTCGGGTGCGTGGAAAGTTCCACACGCGATTTCAGCAGTGTACGTGTATTTCTGGGGTATGGGGAAGTTTAACACGTGATTTCAGCAGGGTACGTGTATTATTGGGGTGTGCGTGAAGTTCCACACGCAATCTCAGCAGGGTACGTGTATTTCTGGGGTGCGGGGAAGTTTAACACGCAATTTCAGCAGGGTACGTTTATTACTCGAGTGCGCGGGAAGTTTCACACGCTATTTCAGCAGGGTACGTGTATTTCTGGGGTGCGGGGAAGTTTAACACGTGATTTCAGCATGGCACGTGTATTACTGGGGTGCGCGGGAAGTTCCACACGCGATTTCAGCAGGGTACGTGTATTTCTGGGGTGCAGGGAAGTTTAACACGCAATTTCAGCAGGGTACGTTTATTACTGGAGTGCGCGGGAAGTTTCACACGCTATTTCAGCAGGGTACGTGTATTTCTGGGGTGCAGGAAAGTTTAACACGCGATTTCAGCAGGGTACATGTACTACTGGGGTGCGCGGGAAGTTCCACACGCAATTTCAGCAGGGTACGTGTATTTCTGGGGTGCGGGGAAGTTTAACAGGTGATTTCAGCAGGGTACGTGTATTACTGGGGTGCGCAGGAAGTTCCAAACACGATTTCAGCAGGGTACGTGTATTTCTGGGGTGCGGGGAAGTTTAACATGCAATTTCAGCAGGGTACGTGTATTACTGGGCTGTGCGGGAAGTTCCACACGCGATTTCAGCAGGGTACGTGTATTTCTGGGGTGGGGGAAGTTTAACACGCAATTCCAGCAGGGTACGTGTATTACTGGGGTGCGCGGGAAGTTCCACACGCGATTTCAGCAGGGTATGTGTATTTCTGGGGTGCGGGGAAGTTTAACACGTGATTTCAGCAGGGTACGTGTATTACTGGGGTGCGTGGGAAGTTCCACATGCGATTTCAGCAGGGTACGTGTATTTTTGGGGAGCGGGGAAGTTTAACATGCGATTTCAGCAGGGTACGTGTATTCCTGGGGTGCGCGGGAAGTTCCACACGTGATTTCATCAGGGTACATGTATTTCTGGGGTGCAGGGAAGTTTAACACGCAATTTCAGCAGGGTATGTGTATTACTGGGGTGCGCGGGAAGTTCCACACGCAATTTCAGCAGGGTATGTGTATTTCGGGGGTGCAGGGAAGTTTAACACGTGATTTCAGCAGGGTACATGTATTACTGGGGTGCGTGGGAAGTTCCACACGTGAATTCAGCAGGGTACGTGTATTTCTGGGGTGCGGGGAAGTTTAACACGCAATTTCAGCAGGGTATGTGTATTACTAAGGTGCGTGGAAAGTTGCACACGAGATTTCAGCAGTGTACGTGTATTTCTGGGGTATGGGGAAGTTTAAGACGTGATTTCAGCACGGTACGTGTATTACTGGGGTGCGCGGGAAGTTCCACACGCAATTTCAGCACGGTACGTGTATTTCTGGGGTGCAGGGAAGTTTAACACGCAATTTCAGCAGGGTACGTGTATTTCTGGGGAGCGGAGAAGTTTATCATGCAATTTCAGCAGGGTACGTGTATTTCTGGGGTGCGCGGGAAGTTCCACATGCAATTTCAGCAGGGTACGTGTATTTTTGGGGTGCGGGAAGTTTAACACGAGATTTCAGCAGGGCACGTGTACTACTGGGGTGTGCGGGAAGTTCCACACGCGATTTCAGCAGGGTACATGTATTTCTGGGGAGCGGGGAAGTTTAACATGCGATTTCAGCAGGGTACGTATATTTCTGGGGTGCACGGGAAGTTCCACTTGCGATTTCAGCAGGGTACGTGTATTACTGGGGTGCGCGGGAAGTTCCACACGCGATTTCAGCAGGGTACATAACAAGCAATTTCAGCAGGGTATGTGTATTACGGGGGTGCGTGGAAAGTTCCACACGCGATTTCAGCAGGGTACGTGTATTTCTGGGGTGCAGGGGAGTTTAACACGCAATTTCAGCAGGGTACGTGTATTACTGGGGTGTGCGGGAAGTTCCACACGCGATTTCAGCAGGGTACATGTATTTCTGGAGTGCGGGGAAGTTTAACACGCGATTTCAGCAGGGTACATGTATTACTGGGGTGCGCGGGAAGTTCCACACGCGATTTCAGCAGGGTACGTGTATTTCTGGGGTGCGGGGAAGTTTAACATGTGATTTCAGCAGGGTACGTGTATTACTGGGGTGCGCGGGAAGTTCCACACGTGATTTCAGCAGGGTACGTGTATTTCTGGGGTGCGGGGAAGTTTAACATGCAATTTCAGCAGGGTACGTGTATTGCTGGGGTGCGCGGGAAGTTCCACACGCGATTTCAGCAGGGTACATGTATTTCTGGAGTGCGGGGAAGTTTAACATGCAATTTCAGCAGGGTACGTGTATTGCTGGGGTGCGCAGGAAGTTCCACATACGATTTCAGCAGGGTACGTGTATTTCTGGGGTGCAGGGAAGTTTATCACGCAATTTCTGCAGCATACGTGTATTTCTGCGGTGCGGGGAAGTTCCACACGCGATTTCAGCAGGGTATGTGTATTTCTGGTGTGCGTTGAAGTTTAACACGTGATTTCAGCAGGGTACGTGTATTACTGGGGTTCGTGGGAAGTAATACATGCGATTTCAGCAGGGTACGTGTATTTCTGGGGAGCGAAGAAGTTTAACATGCGATTTCAGCAGGCTATGTGTATTTCTGGGGTGAGCGGGAAGTTCCACATGCGATTTCAGCACCGTACGTGTATTTCTGGGGTGCAGGGAAGTTTAACACTCGATTTCAGCAGGGTACGTGTATTACTGGGGTGCGCAGGAAGTTCCACACACGATTTCAGCAGGGTACGTGTATTTCTGTGGTGCGGGGAAGTTTAACACGCAACTTCAGCAGGGTACGTGTATTACTGGAGTGCACGGGAAGTTCCAAACACGATTTCAGCAGGGTATGTGTATTTCTGGGGTGCGGGGAAGTTTAACACGCGATTTCAGCAGGATACGTGTATTACTGGGGTGCGTGGGAAGTTCCACATGCGATTTCAGCAGGGTGCGTGTATTTCTGGGGAGCGGGAAAGTTTAACATGCGATTTCAGCAGGGTACGTGTATTTCTGGGGTGCATGGGGGTTCCACATGCGATTTCAGCAGGGTACGTGTATTTCGGGGGTGCGGGGAAGTTTAACACGTGATTTCAGCAGGGTACATGTATTACTGGGGTGCGCAGGAAATTCCACATGTGATTTCAGCATGGTACGTGTATTTCTGGGGCACGGGGAAGTTTAACACGCAATTTCAGCAGGGTATGTGTATTACTGGGGTGCGTGGAAAGTTCCACACGTGATTTCAGCAGTGTACGTGTATTTCTGGGGTATGGGGAAGTTTAACACGTGATTTCAGCAGGGCACGTGTATTACTGGGGTGCGCGGGAAGTTCCACACACGATTTCAGCAGGGTACGTGTATTTCTGGGGTGCGGGGAAGTTTAACATGTGATTTCAGCAGGGTACGTGTATTTCTTGGGTGCACGGGAAGTTCCACATGCGATTTCAGCAGGGTACGTGTATTTTGGCGGTGCGGGGAAGTTTAACACTCAATTTCAGCAGGGTACGTGTATTACCGGGGTGCGCGGGAAGTTCCACACACGATTTCAGCAGGGTACGTGTATTTCTGGGGTGCGGGGAAGTTTAACACGCAATTTCAGCAGGGTACGTGTATTACTGGGGTGCGCGGGAAGTTCCACACACGATTTCAGCACGGTACGTGTATTTCTGGGGTGCGGGGAAGTTTAACACGCAATTTCAGCAGGGTACATGTATTACTGGAGTGCGCGGGAAGTTCCACACACGATTTCAGCAGGGTACGTGTATTACTGGGGTGCAGGGAAGTTTAACATTCAATTTCAGCAGGGTACGTGTATTTCTGCGGTGCGGGGAAGTTCCACACGCGATTTCAGCAGGGTATGTGTATTTCTGGTGTGCGGGGAAGTTTAACACGTGATTTCAGCAGGGTACGTGTATTACTGGGGTTCGTGGGAAGTACCACATGCGATTTCAGCAGGGTACGTGTATTTCTGGGGAGCGAAGAAGTTTAACATGCGATTTCAGCAGGCTATGTGTATTTCTGGGGTGAGCGGGAAGTTCCACATGCGATTTCAGCACCGTACGTGTATTTCAGGGGTGCAGGGAAGTTTAACACTCAATTTCAGCAGGGTACGTGTATTACCGGGGTGCGCGGGAAGTTCCACACACGATTTCAGCAGGGTACGTGTATTTCTTGGGTGCGGGGAAGATTAACACACAATTTCAGCAGGGTACGTGTATTACTGGGGTGCGCAGGAAGTTCCACACACGATTTCAGCAGGGTACGTGTATTTCTGTGGTGCGGGGAAGTTTAACACGCAACTTCAGCAGGGTACGTGTATTACTGGAGTGCGCGGGAAGCTTCAAACACGATTTCAGCAGGGTATGTGTATTTCTGGGGTGCGGGGAAGTTTAACACGCGATTTCAGCAGGATACGTGTATTACTGGGGTGCGTGGGAAGTTCCACATGCGATTTCAGCAGGGTGCGTGTATTTCTGGGGAGCGGGAAAGTTTAACATGCGATTTCAGCAGGGTACGTGTATTTCTGGGGTGCATGGGGGTTCCACATGCGATTTCAGCAGGGTACGTGTATTTCGGGGGTGCGGGGAAGTTTAACACGTGATTTCAGCAGGGTACATGTATTACTGGGGTGCGCAGGAAATTCCACATGTGATTTCAGCATGGTACGTGTATTTCTGGGGCACGGGGAAGTTTAACACGCAATTTCAACAGGGTATGTGTATTACTGGGGTGCGCGGGAAGTTCCACACACGATTTCAGCAGGGTACGTGTATTTCTGGGGTGCGGGGAAGTTTAACATGTGATTTCAGCAGGGTACGTGTATTTCTGGGGTGCACGGGAAGTTCCACATGCGATTTCAGCAGGGTACGTGTATTTCGGCGGTGCGGGGAAGTTTAACACTCAATTTCAGCAGGGTACGTGTATTACCGGGGTGCGCGGGAAGTTCCACACACGATTTCAGCAGGGTACGTGTATTTCTGGGGTGCGGGGAAGTTTAACACGCAATTTCAGCAGGGTACGTGTATTACTGGGGTGCGCGGGAAGTTCCACACACGATTTCAGCACGGTACGTGTATTTCTGGGGTGCGGGGAAGTTTAACACGCAATTTCAGCAGGGTACATGTATTACTGGAGTGCGCGGGAAGTTCCACACACGATTTCAGCAGGGTACGTGTATTACTGGGGTGCAGGGAAGTTTAACATTCAATTTCAGCAGGGTACGTGTATTTCTGGGGTGCGGGGAAGTTCCACACGCGATTTCAGCAGGGTACGTGTATTTCTGGTGTGCGGGGAAGTTTAACACGTGATTTCAGCAGGGTACGTGTATTACTGGGGTGCGTGGGAAGTACCACATGCAATTTCAGCAGGGTACGTGTATTTCTGGGGAGCGAAGAAGTTTAACATGCGATTTCAGCAGGCTACGTGTATTTCTGGGGTGCGCGGGAAGTTCCACATGCGATTTCAGCAGGGTACGTGTATTTCTGGTGTGCGGGGAAGTTTAACACGTGATTTCAGCAGGGTACGTGTATTACTGGGGTGCGTGGGAAGTACCACATGCGATTTCAGCAGGGTACGTGTATTTCTGGGGAGCGAAGAAGTTTAACATGCGATTTCAGCAGGGTACGTGTATTACCGGGGTGCGCGGAAAGTTCCACAGACGATTTCAGCAGGGTACGTGTATTTCTTGGGTGTGGGGAAGTTTAACACACAATTTCAGCAGGGTACGTGTATTACTGGGGTGCGCAGGAAGTTCCACACATGATTTCAGCAGGGTATGTGTATTTCTGTGGTGTGGGGAAGTTTAACAGGCAACTTCAGCAGGGTACGTGTATTACTGGAGTTGCTCGGGAAGTTCCAAACACGATTTCAGCAGGGTATGTGTATTTCTGGGGTGCGTGGAAGTTTAACACGCGATTTCAGCAGGGTACGTGTATTACTGGGGTGCGTGGGAAGTTCCACATGCGATTTCAGCAGGGTGCGTGTATTTCTGGGGAGCGGGAAAGTTTAACATGCGATTTCAGCAGAGTACGTGTATTTCTGGGGTGCATGGGAAGTTCCACATGCGATTTCAGCAGGGTATGTGTATTACTGGGGTGCGTGGAAAGTTCCACACGAGATTTCAGCAGTGTACGTGTATTTCTGGGGTATGGCGAAGTTTAAGACGTGATTTCAGCAGGGTACGTGTATTACTGGGGTGCACGGGAAGTTCCACACGCGATTTCAGCAGGGTATGTGTATTTCTGGGGTCCTGGGAAGTTTAACACGCAATTTCAGCAGGGTACGTGTATTACTGGGGTGCGCGGGAAGTTCCACACGCGATTTCATCAGGGTACATGTATTTCTGGGGTGCAGGGAAGTTTAACACGCAATTTCAGCAGCGTACGTGTATTACTGGGGTGCGCGGGAAGTTCCACACGCGATTTCAGCAGGGTCCATGTATTTCTGGGGTGCGGGGAAGTTTAACACGCGATTTCAGCAGGGTATGTGTATTACTGGGGTGCGTGGGAAGTACCACATGCGATTTCAGCAGGGTACGTGTATTTCTGGGGTGCTCGGGAAGTTCCACATGCGATTTCAGCAGGGTACGTGTATTTCTGGGGTGCGGGGAAGTTTAACACGCGATTTCAGCAGGGCACGTGTATTACTGGGGTGTGCGGGAATTTCCACACGTGATTTCAGCAGGGTACATGTATTTCTGGGGAGCGGGGAAGTTTAACAAGCAATTTCAGCAGGGTATGTGTTTTACTGGGGTGCGTGGAAAGTTCCACAAGCGATTTCAGCAGTGTACGTGTATTTCTGGGGTATGGGGAAGTTTAAGACGTGATTTCAGCAGGGTACGTGTATTACTGGGGTGCGCGGGAAGTTCCACATACGATTTCAGCAGGGTACGTGTATTTCTGAGGTGCGGGGAAGTTTAACACGCAATTTCAGCAGGGTACGTGTATTACTGGGGTGCGCGGGAAGTTCCACACGCGATTTCAGCAGGGTGCGTGTATTTCTGGGGAGCGGGAAAGTTTAACATGCGATTTCAGCAGGGTACGTGTATTTCTGGGGTGCATGGGAAGTTTAACACTCAATTTCAGCAGGGTACGTGTATTACCGGGGTGCGCGGGAAGTTCCACACACGATTTCAGCAGGGTACGTGTATTTCTTGGGTGCGGGGAAGATTAACACACAATTTCAGCAGGGTACGTGTATTACTGGGGTGCGCAGGAAGTTCCACACACGATTTCAGCAGGGTACGTGTATTTCTGTGGTGCGGGGAAGTTTAACACGCAACTTCAGCAGGGTACGTGTATTACTGGAGTGCGCGGGAAGTTCCAAACACGATTTCAGCAGGGTATGTGTATTTCTGGGGTGCGGGGAAGTTTAACACGCGATTTCAGCAGGATACGTGTATTACTGGGGTGCGTGGGAAGTTCCACATGCGATTTCAGCAGGGTGCGTGTATTTCTGGGGAGCGGGAAAGTTTAACATGCGATTTCAGCAGGGTACGTGTATTTCTGGGGTGCATGGGGGTTCCACATGCGATTTCAGCAGGGTACGTGTATTTCGGGGGTGCGGGGAAGTTTAACACGTGATTTCAGCAGGGTACATGTATTACTGGGGTGCGCAGGAAATTCCACATGTGATTTCAGCATGGTACGTGTATTTCTGGGGCACGGGGAAGTTTAACACGCAATTTCAACAGGGTATGTGTATTACTGGGGTGCGCGGGAAGTTCCACACACGATTTCAGCAGGGTACGTGTATTTCTGGGGTGCGGGGAAGTTTAACATGTGATTTCAGCAGGGTACGTGTATTTCTGGGGTGCACGGGAAGTTCCACATGCGATTTCAGCAGGGTACGTGTATTTCGGCGGTGCGGGGAAGTTTAACACTCAATTTCAGCAGGGTACGTGTATTACCGGGGTGCGCGGGAAGTTCCACACACGATTTCAGCAGGGTACGTGTATTTCTGGGGTGCGGGGAAGTTTAACACGCAATTTCAGCAGGGTACGTGTATTACTGGGGTGCGCGGGAAGTTCCACACACGATTTCAGCAGGGTACGTGTATTTCTGGGGTGCAGGGAAGTTTAACACGCAATTTCAGCAGGGTACATGTATTACTGGAGTGCGCGGGAAGTTCCACACACGATTTCAGCAGGGTACGTGTATTACTGGGGTGCAGGGAAGTTTAACATTCAATTTCAGCAGGGTACGTGTATTTCTGGGGTGCGGGGAAGTTCCACACGCGATTTCAGCAGGGTACGTGTATTTCTGGTGTGCGGGGAAGTTTAACACGTGATTTCAGCAGGGTACGTGTATTACTGGGGTGCGTGGGAAGTACCACATGCAATTTCAGCAGGGTACGTGTATTTCTGGGGAGCGAAGAAGTTTAACATGCGATTTCAGCAGGCTACGTGTATTTCTGGGGTGCGCGGGAAGTTCCACATGCGATTTCAGCAGGGTACGTGTATTTCTGGTGTGCGGGGAAGTTTAACACGTGATTTCAGCAGGGTACGTGTATTACTGGGGTGCGTGGGAAGTACCACATGCGATTTCAGCAGGGTACGTGTATTTCTGGGGAGCGAAGAAGTTTAACATGCGATTTCAGCAGGGTACGTGTATTACCGGGGTGCGCGGAAAGTTCCACAGACGATTTCAGCAGGGTACGTGTATTTCTTGGGTGTGGGGAAGTTTAACACACAATTTCAGCAGGGTACGTGTATTACTGGGGTGCGCAGGAAGTTCCACACATGATTTCAGCAGGGTATGTGTATTTCTGTGGTGTGGGGAAGTTTAACAGGCAACTTCAGCAGGGTACGTGTATTACTGGAGTTGCTCGGGAAGTTCCAAACACGATTTCAGCAGGGTATGTGTATTTCTGGGGTGCGTGGAAGTTTAACACGCGATTTCAGCAGGGTACGTGTATTACTGGGGTGCGTGGGAAGTTCCACATGCGATTTCAGCAGGGTGCGTGTATTTCTGGGGAGCGGGAAAGTTTAACATGCGATTTCAGCAGAGTACGTGTATTTCTGGGGTGCATGGGAAGTTCCACATGCGATTTCAGCAGGGTATGTGTATTACTGGGGTGCGTGGAAAGTTCCACACGAGATTTCAGCAGTGTACGTGTATTTCTGGGGTATGGCGAAGTTTAAGACGTGATTTCAGCAGGGTACGTGTATTACTGGGGTGCACGGGAAGTTCCACACGCGATTTCAGCAGGGTATGTGTATTTCTGGGGTCCTGGGAAGTTTAACACGCAATTTCAGCAGGGTACGTGTATTACTGGGGTGCGCGGGAAGTTCCACACGCGATTTCATCAGGGTACATGTATTTCTGGGGTGCAGGGAAGTTTAACACGCAATTTCAGCAGCGTACGTGTATTACTGGGGTGCGCGGGAAGTTCCACACGCGATTTCAGCAGGGTCCGTGTATTTCTGGGGTGCGGGGAAGTTTAACACGCGATTTCAGCAGGGTATGTGTATTACTGGGGTGCGTGGGAAGTACCACATGCGATTTCAGCAGGGTACGTGTATTTCTGGGGTGCTCGGGAAGTTCCACATGCGATTTCAGCAGGGTACGTGTATTTCTGGGGTGCGGGGAAGTTTAACACGCGATTTCAGCAGGGCACGTGTATTACTGGGGTGTGCGGGAATTTCCACACGTGATTTCAGCAGGGTACATGTATTTCTGGGGAGCGGGGAAGTTTAACAAGCAATTTCAGCAGGGTATGTGTTTTACTGGGGTGCGTGGAAAGTTCCACAAGCGATTTCAGCAGTGTACGTGTATTTCTGGGGTATGGGGAAGTTTAAGACGTGATTTCAGCAGGGTACGTGTATTACTGGGGTGCGCGGGAAGTTCCACACACGATTTCAGCAGGGTACGTGTATTTCTGAGGTGCGGGGAAGTTTAACACGCAATTTCAGCAGGGTACGTGTATTACTGGGGTGCGCGGGAAGTTCCACACGCGATTTCAGCAGGGTGCGTGTATTTCTGGGGAGCGGGAAAGTTTAACATGCGATTTCAGCAGGGTACGTGTATTTCTGGGGTGCATGGGAAGTTCCACATGCGATTTCAGCAGGGTATGTGTATTACTGGGGTGCGTGGAAAGTTCCACACGCGATTTCAGCAGTGTACGTGTATTTCTGGGGTATGGCGAAGTTTAAGACGTGATTTCAGCAGGGTACGTGTATTACTGGGGTGCGCGGGAAGTTCCACACGCGATTTCAGCAGGGTACGTGTATTTCTAGGGTCCGGGGAAGTTTAACACGCAATTTCAGCAGGGTACGTGTATTACTGGGGTGCGCGGGAAGTTCCACAAACAATTTCATCAGGGTACATGTATTTCTGGGGTGCAGGGAAGTTTAACACGCAATTTCAGCAGCGTACGTGTATTACTAGGGTGTGCGGGAAGTTCCACACGCGATTTCAGCAGGGTCCGTGTATTTCTGGGGTGCGGGGAAGTTTAACACGCGATTTCAGCAGGGTATGTGTATTACTGGGGTGCGTGGGAAGTACCACATGCGATTTCAGCAGGGTACGTGTATTTCTGGGGAGCGGAGAAGTTTAACATGCAATTTCAGCAGGGTACGTGTATTTCTGGGGTGCGCGGGAAGTTCCACATGCGATTTCAGCAGTTTACGTGTATTTCTGGGGTGCGGGGAAGTTTAACACGCGATTTCAGCAGGGCACGTGTATTACTGGGGTGTGCGGGAATTTCCACACGCGATTTCAGCAGGGTACATGTATTTCTGGGGAGCGGGGAAGTTTAACAAGCAATTTCAGCAGGGTATGTGTTTTACTGGGGTGCGTGGAAAGTTCCACACGCGATTTCAGCAGTGTACGTGTATTTCTGGGGTATGGGGAAGTTTAACACGTGATTTCAGCAGGGTACGTGTATTACTGGGGTGCGCGGGAAGTTCCACACACGATTTCAGCAGGGTACATGTATTTCTGAGGTGCGGGGAAGTTTAACACGCAATTTCAGCAGGGTACATGTATTTCTGGGGTGCGGGAAGTTTAACACGCGATTTCAGCAGGGTACATGTATTAGTGGGGTGCGCGGGAAGTTCCACACGCGATTTCAGCAGGGTATGTGTATTTCTGGTGTGCGGGGAAGTTTAACATGTGATTTCAGCAGGGTACGTGTATTACTGGGGTGCGCGGGAAGTTCCACACACGATTTCAGCAGGGTACGTGTATTTCTGGGGAGCGGGGAAGTTTAACATGCGATTTCAGCAGGGTACGTGTATTACTGGGGTGCGCGGGAAGTTCCACACGTGATTTCAGCAGGGTACGTGTATTTCTGGGGTGCGGGGAAGTTTAACACTCAATTTCAGCAGGGTACGTGTATTACCGGGGTGCGCGGGAAGTTCCACACACGATTTCAGCAGGGTACGTGTATTTCTGGGGTGCGGGGAAGTTTAACACGCAATTTCAGCAGGGTACGTGTATAACTGGAGTGCGCGGGAAGTTCCACACACAATTTCAGCAGGGTATGTGTATTTCTGGGGTGCAGGGAAGTTTAACACGCAATTTCAGCAGGGTACGTGTATTACTGGAGTGCGCGGGAAGTTCCACACACGATTTCAGCAGGGTACGTGTATTTCTGGGGTGCGGGGAAGTTCCACACGCGATTTCAGCAGGGTACGTGTATTTCTGGTGTGCGGGGAAGTTTAACACGCGATTTCAGCAGGGTACGTGTATTACTGGGGTGCGTGGGAAGTACCACCTGCGATTTCAGCAGAGTACGTGTATTTCTGGGGAGCGGAGAAGTTTAACATGCGATTTCAGCAGGGTACGTGTATTTCTGGGGTGCGCGGGAAGTTCCACATGCAATTTCAGCAGCGTACATGTATTTCTGGGGTGCGGGGAAGTTTAACACGCGATTTCAGCACGGCACGTGTATTACTGGGGTGCGGGGGAAGTTCCACACGCGATTTCAGCAGGGTACATGTATTTCTGGGGAGCGGGGAAGTTTAACATGCGATTTCAGCAGGGTACGTGTATTTCTGGGGTGCACGGGAAGTTCCACATGCGATTTCAGCAGGGTACGTGTATTTCGGCGGTGCGGGGAAGATTAACACGTGATTTCAGCAGGGTACATGTATTACTAGGGTGCGCGTGAAGTTCCACACGCAATTTCAGCAGGGTACGTGTATTTCTGGGGTGCGGGGAAGTTTAACATTCAATTTCAGCAGGGTATGTGTATTACTCGGGTGCGTGGAAAGTTCCACACGCGATTTCAGCAGTGTACGTGTATTTCTGGGGTATGGGGAAGTTTAACACGTGATTTCAGCAGGGTACGTGTATTATTGGGGTGTGCGTGAAGTTCCACACGCAATCTCAGCAGGGTACGTGTATTTCTGGGGTGCAGGGAAGTTTAACACGCAATTTCAGCAGGGTACGTTTATTACTCGAGTGCGCGGGAAGTTTCACACACTATTTCAGCAGGGTACGTGTATTTCTGGGGTGCGGGGAAGTTTAACAGGCGATTTTAGCAGGGTACGTGTATTACTGGGGTGCACAGGAAGTTCCACACACGATTTCAGCAGGGTATGTGTATTTCTGGGGTGCGGGGAAGTTTAACACGCAATTTCTGCAGTGTACGTGTATTACCGGAGTGCGCGGGAAGTTTCACACACTATTTCAGCAGGGTACGTGTATTTCTGGGGTGCGGGGAAGTTTAACACGTGATTTCAGCATGGCACGTGTATTACTGGGGTGCGCGGGAAGTTCCACACGCGATTTCAGCAGGGTAAGTGTATTTCTGGGGTGCGGGGAAGTTTAACACGCAATTTCAGCAGGGTACGTTTATTACTGGAGTGCGCGGGAAGTTTCACACGCTATTTCAGCAGGGTACGTGTATTTCTGGGGTGCAGGGAAGTTTAACACGCGATTTCAGCAGGGTACATGTACTACTGGGGTGCGCGGGAAGTTCCACACGCAATTTCAGCAGAGTACGTGTATTTCTGGGGTGCGGGGAAGTTTAACAGGTGATTTCAGCAGGGTACGTGTATTACTGGGGTGCGCAGGAAGTTCCACACACGATTTCAGCAGGGTACGTGTATTTCTGGGGTGCGGGGAAGTTTAACATGCAATTTCAGCAGGGTACGTGTATTACTGGGCTTTGCGGGAAGTTCCACACGCGATTTCAGCAGGATACGTGTATTTCTGGGGTGGGGGAAGTTTAACTTGCAATTTCAGCAGACTACGTGTATTACTGGGGTGCGCTGGAAGTTCCACACGCGATTTCAGCAGGGTATGTGTATTTCTGGGGTGGGGGAAGTTTAACATGCCATTTCAGCAGGGTACGTGTATTACTGGGGTGCGCGGGAAGTTCCACACGCGATTTCAGCAGGGTATGTGTATTTCTGGGGTGCGGGGAAGTTTAACACGTGATTTCAGCAGGGTACGTGTATTACTGGGGTGCGTGGGAAGTTCCACATGCGATTTCAGCAGGGTACGTGTATTTCTGGGGAGCGGGGAAGTTTAACATGCGATTTCAGCAGGGTACGTGTATTACTGGGGTGCGCGGGAAGTTCCACACGCGATTTCAGCAGGGTACATGTATTTCTGGGGTGCAGGGAAGTTTAACACGCAATTTCAGCAGGGTATGTGTATTACTGGGGTGCGCGGGAAGTTCCACACGCAATTTCAGCAGGGTACGTGTATTTCGGGGGTGCAGGGAAGTTTAACACGTGATTTCAGCAGGGTACATGTATTACTGGGGTGCGCGGGAAGTTCCACACGTGAATTCAGCAGGGTACGTGTATTTCTGGGGTGCGGGGAAGTTTAACACGCAATTTCAGCAGGGTATGTGTATTACTAAGGTGCGTGGAAAGTTCCACACGAGATTTCAGCAGTGTACGTGTATTTCTGGGGTATGGGGAAGTTTAAGACGTGATTTCAGCACGGTACGTGTATTACTGGGGTGCGCGGGAAGTTCCACACGCAATTTCAGCACGGTACGTGTATTTCTGGGGTGCAGGGAAGTTTAACACGCAATTTCAGCAGGGTACGTGTATTTCTGGGGAGCGGAGAAGTTTATCATGCAATTTCAGCAGGGTACGTGTATTTCTGGGGTGCGCGGGAAGTTCCACATGCAATTTCAGCAGGGTACGTGTATTTCTGGGGTGCGGGGAAGTTTAACACGCGATTTCAGCAGGGCACGTGTACTACTGGGGTGTGCGGGAAGTTCCACACGCGATTTCAGCAGGGTACATGTATTTCTGGGGAGCGGGGAAGTTTAACATGCGATTTCAGCAGGGTACGTGTATTTCTGGGGTGCACGGGAAGTTCCACATGCGATTTCAGCAGGGTACGTGTATTTCGGGGGTGCGGGGAAGTTTAACACGTGATTTCAGCAGGGTACATGTATTACTGGGGTGCGCGGGAAGTTCCACACGTGATTTCAGCAGGGTACATAACAAGCAATTTCAGCAGGGTATGTGTATTAAGGGGGTGCGTGGAAAGTTCCACACGCGATTTCAGCAGTGAACGTGTATTTCTGGGGTATGGGGAAGTTTAAGACGTGATTTCAGCAGGGTACGTGTATTACTGGGGTGCGCGGGAAGTTCCACACGCGATTTCAGCAGGGTACTTGTATTTCTGGGGTGCAGGGAAGTTTAACACGCAATTTCAGCAGGGTACGTGTATTACTGGGGTGTGCGGGAAGTTCCACACGCGATTTCAGCAGGGTACATGTATTTCTGGGGTGCGGGGAAGTTTAACACGCGATTTCAGCAGGGTACATGTATTACTGGGGTGCGCGGGAAGTTCCACACGCGATTTCAGCAGGGTACGTGTATTTCTGGGGTGCGGGGAAGTTTAACATGTGATTTCAGCAGGGTACGTGTATTACTGGGGTGCGCGGGAAGTTCCACACGCAATTTCAGCAGGGTACGTGTATTTCTGGGGTGCGGGGAAGTTTAACATGCGATTTCAGCAGGGTACGTGTATTGCTGGGTGCGCGGGAAGTTCCACACGCGATTTCAGCAGGGTACATGTATTTCTGGAGTGCGGGGAAGTTTAACACTCAATTTCAGCAGGGTACGTGTATTACCGGGGTGCGCAGGAAGTTCCACACACGATTTCAGCAGGGTACGTGTATTTCTGGGGTGCGGGGAAGTTTAACACGCAATTTCAGCAGGGTACGTGTATTACTGGGGTGCGCGGGAAGTTCCACACACGATTTCAGCAGGGTACGTGTATTTCTGGGGTGCGGGGAAGTTTAACACGCAATTTCAGCAGGGTACATGTATTACTGGAGTGCGCGGGAAGTTCCACACACGATTTCAGCAGGGTACGTGTATTTCTGGGGTGCAGGGAAGTTTAACACGCAATTTCTGCAGCATACGTGTATTTCTGCGGTGCGGGGAAGTTCCACACGCGATTTCAGCAGGGTACGTGTATTTCTGGTGTGCGGGGAAGTTTAACACGTGATTTCAGCAGGGTACGTGTATTACTGGGGTGCGTGGGAAGTACCACATGCGATTTCAGCAGTGTACGTGTATCTCTGGGGAGCAAAGAAGTTTAACATGCGATTTTAGCAGGCTACGTGTATTACTGGGGTGCGCAGGAAATTCCACACGTGATTTCAGCAGGGTACGTGTATTTCTGGGGCGCGGGGAAGTTTAACACGTAATTTCAGCAGGGTATGTGTATTACTGGGGTGCGTGGAAAGTTCCACACGCGATTTCAGCAGTGTACGTGTATTTCTGGGGTATGGGGAAGTTTAACACGTGATTTCAGCAGGGTACCTGTATTACTGGGGTGCGCGGGAAGTTCCACACGCGATTTCAGCAGGGTACGTGTATTTCTGAGGTGCGGGGAAGTTTAACATGTGATTTCAGCAGGGTACGTGTATTTCTGGGGAGCGGAGAAGTTTAACATGCGATTTCAGCAGGGTACGTGTATTTCTGGGGTGCGCGGGAAGTTCCACATGCGATTTCAGCAGGGTACATGTATTTCTGGGGTGCGGGGAAGTTTAACACTCAATTTCAGCAGGGCACGTGTATTACTGGGGTGCGCGGGAAGTTCCACACGCAATTTCAGCAGTGTACGTGTATTTCTGGGCTATGGGGAAGTTTAACACATGATTTCAGCAGGGTACGTGTATTACTGGGGTGCGCGGGAAGTTCCACACGTGATTTCATCAGGGTACATGTATTTCTGGGGTGCAGGGAAGTTTAACACGCAATTTCAGCAGGGTACGTGTATTACTGGAGTGCGCGGGAAGTTCCACACACGATTTCAGCAGGGTACGTGTATTTCTGGGGTGCGGGGAAGTTCCACACGCGATTTCAGCAGGGTACGTGTATTTCTGGTGTGCGGGGAAGTTTAACACGTGATTTCAGCAGGGTACGTGTATTACTGGGGTGCGTGGGAAGTTCCACATGCGATTTCAGCAGGGTACGTGTATTTTTGGGGAGCGGGGAAGTTTAACATGCGATTTCAGCAGGGTACGTGTATTCCTGGGGTGCGCGGGAAGTTCCACACGTGATTTCATCAGGGTACATGTATTTCTGGGGTGCAGGGAAGTTTAACACGCAATTTCAGCAGGGTACGTGTATTACTGGAGTGCGCGGGAAGTTCCACACACGATTTCAGCAGGGTACGTGTATTTCTGGGGTGCGGGGAAGTTCCACACGCGATTTCAGCAGGGTACGTGTATTTCTGGTGTGCGGGGAAGTTTAACACGCGATTTCAGCAGGGTACGTGTATTACTGGGGTGCGTGGGAAGTACCACCTGCGATTTCAGCAGAGTACGTGTATTTCTGGGGAGCTGAGAAGTTTAACATGCGATTTCAGCAGGGTACGTGTATTTCTGGGGTGCGCGGGAAGTTCCACATGCGATTTCAGCAGCGTACATGTATTTCTGGGGTGCGGGGAACTTTAACACGCGATTTCAGCAGGGCACGTGTATTACTGGGGTGCGGGGGAAGTTCCACACGCGATTTCAGCAGGGTACATGTATTTCTGGGGAGCGGGGAAGTTTAACATGCGATTTCAGCAGGGTACGTGTATTTCTGGGGTGCACGGGAAGTTCCACATGCGATTTCAGCAGGGTACGTGTATTTCGGCGTTGCGGGGAAGATTAACACGTGATTTCAGCAGGGTACATGTATTACTAGGGTGCGCGTGAAGTTCCACACGCAATTTCAGCAGGGTACGTGTATTTCTGGGGTGCGGGGAAGTTTAACATTCAATTTCAGCAGGGTATGTGTATTACTCGGGTGCGTGGAAAGTTCCACACGCGATTTCAGCAGTGTACGTGTATTTCTGGGGTATGGGGAAGTTTAACACGTGATTTCAGCAGGGTACGTGTATTATTGGGGTGTGCGTGAAGTTCCACACGCAATCTCAGCAGGGTACGTGTATTTCTGGGGTGCGGGGAAGTTTAACACACTATTTCAGCAGGGTACGTGTATTTCAGGGGTGCGGGGAAGTTTAACAGGCGATTTTAGCAGGCTACGTGTATTACTGGGGTGCACAGGAAGTTCCACACACGATTTCAGCAGGGTATGTGTATTTCTGGGGTGCGGGGAAGTTTAACACGCAATTTCTGCAGTGTACGTGTATTACCGGAGTGCGCGGGAAGTTTCACACACTATTTCAGCAGGGTACGTGTATTTCTGGGGTGCGGGGAAGTTTAACACGTGATTTCAGCATGGCACGTGTATTACTGGGGTGCGCGGGAAGTTCCACACGCGATTTCAGCAGGGTACGTGTATTTCTGGGGTGCGGGGAAGTTTAACACGCAATTTCAGCAGGGTACGTTTATTACTGGAGTGCGCGGGATGTTTCACACGCTATTTCAGCAGGGTACGTGTATTTCTGGGGTGCAGGGAAGTTTAACACGCGATTTCAGCAGGGTACATGTATTACCGGGGTGCGCGGGAAGTTCCACACACGATTTCAACAGGGTACGTGTATTTCTGGGGTGCGGGGAAGTTCAACACTCAATTTCAGCAGGGTACATGTATTACCGGGGTGCGCGGGAAGTTCCACACACGATTTCAACAGGGTACGTGTATTTCTGAGGTGCGGGGAAGTTTAACACGCAATTTCAGCAGGGTACGTGTATTACTGGGGTGCGCGGGAAGTTCCACACACGATTTCAGCAGGGTACGTGTATTTCTGGGGTGCGGGGAAGTTTAACACGCAATTTCAGCAGGGTACGTGTATTACTGGAGTGCGCGGGAAGTTCCACACACGATTTCAGCAGGGTACGTGTATTTCTGGGGTGCGGGGAAGTTCCACACGCGATTTCAGCAGGGTACGTGTATTTCTGGTGTGCGGGGAAGTTTAACACGCGATTTCAGCAGGGTACGTGTATTACTGGGGTGCGTGGGAAGTACCACCTGCGATTTCAGCAGAGTACGTGTATTTCTGGGGAGCGGAGAAGTTTAACATGCAATTTCAGCAGGGTACGTGTATTTCTGGGGTGCGCGGGAAGTTCCACATGCGATTTCAGCAGCGTATGTGTATTTCTGGGGTGCGGGGAAGTTTAACACGCGATTTCAGCAGGGCACGTGTATTACTGGGGTGCGGGGGAAGTTCCACACGCGATTTCAGCAGGGTACATGTATTTCTGGGGAGCGGGGAAGTTTAACATGCGATTTCAGCAGGGTACGTGTATTTCTGGGGTGCACGGGAAGTTCCACATGCGATTTCAGCAGGGTACGTGTATTTCGGCGGTGCGGGGAAGATTAACACGTGATTTCAGCAGGGTACATGTATTACTAGGGTGCGCGTGAAGTTCCACACGCAATTTCAGCAGGGTACGTGTATTTCTGGGGTGCGGGGAAGTTTAACATGCAATTTCAGCAGGGTATGTGTATTACTCGGGTGCGTGGAAAGTTCCACACGCGATTTCAGCAGTGTACGTGTATTTCTGGGGTATGGGGAAGTTTAACACGTGATTTCAGCAGGGTACGTGTATTATTGGGGTGTGCGTGAAGTTCCACACGCAATCTCAGCAGGGTACGTGTATTTCTGGGGTGCGGGGAAGTTTAACACGCAATTTCAGCAGGGTACGTTTATTACTCGAGTGCGCGGGAAGTTTCACACGCTATTTCAGCAGGGTACGTGTATTTCTGGGGTGCGGGGAAGTTTAACACGTGATTTCAGCATGGCACGTGTATTACTGGGGTGCGCGGGAAGTTCCACACGCGATTTCAGCAGGGTACGTGTATTTCTGGGGTGCAGGGAAGTTTAACACACGATTTCAGCAGGGCACGTGTATTACTGGGGTGTGCGGGAATTTCCACACGCGATTTCAGCAGGGTACATGTATTTCTGGGGAGCGGGGAAGTTTAACAAGCAATTTCAGCAGGGTATGTGTTTTACTGGGGTGCGTGGAAAGTTCCACACGCGATTTCAGCAGTGTACGTGTATTTCTGGGGTATGGGGAAGTTTAAGACGTGATTTCAGCAGGGTACGTGTATTACTGGGGTGCGCGGGAAGTTCCACACATGATTTCAGCAGGGTACGTGTATTTCTGGGGTGCGGGGAAGTTTAACACGCAATTTCAGCACTGTACGTGTATTACTGGGGTGCGTGGGAAGTTCCACACGCGATTTCAGCAGGGTACATGTAATTCTGGGTTGCGGGGAAGTTTAACATGTGATTTCAGCAGGGTACGTGTATTACTGGGGTGCGCGGGAAGTTCCACACACGATTTCAGCAGGGTACGTGTATTTCTGGGGAGCGGGGAAGTTTAACATGCGATTTCAGCAGGGTACGTGTATTACTGGTGTGCGTGGGAAGTACCACCTGCGATTTCAGCAGAGTACGTGTATTTCTGGGGAGCGGAGAAGTTTAACATGCGATTTCAGCAGGGTACGTGTATTTCTGGGTTGCGCGGGAAGTTCCACATGCGATTTCAGCAGGGTACGTGTATTACCGGGGTGCGCGGGAAGTTCCACACACGATTTCAACAGGGTACGTGTATTTCTGGGGTGCGGGGAAGTTTAACACGCAATTTCAGCAGGGTACGTGTATTACTGGGGTGCGCGGGAAGTTCCACACACGATTTCAGCAGGGTACGTGTATTTCTGGGGTGCGGGGAAGTTTAACACGCAATTTCAGCAGGGTACGTGTATTACTGGAGTGCGCGGGAAGTTCCACACACAATTTCAGCAGGGTATGTGTATTTCTGGGGTGCAGGGAAGTTTAACACGCAATTTCAGCAGGGTACGTGTATTACTGGAGTGCGCGGGAAGTTCCACACACGATTTCAGCAGGGTACGTGTATTTCTGGGGTGCGGGGAAGTTCCACACGCGATTTCAGCAGGGTACGTGTATTTCTGGTGTGCAGGGAAGTTTAACACGCGATTTCAGCACGGTACGTGTATTACTGGTGTGCGTGGGAAGTACCACCTGCGATTTCAGCAGAGTACGTGTATTTCTGGGGAGCGGAGAAGTTTAACATGCGATTTCAGCAGGGTACGTGTATTTCTGGGTTGCGCGGGAAGTTCCACATGCGATTTCAGCAGCGTACGTGTATTTCTGGGGTGCGGGGAAGTTTAACACGTGATTTCAGCAGGGCACGTGTATTACTGGGGTGCGGGGGAAGTTCCACACGGGATTTCAGCAGGGTACATGTATTTCTGGGGAGCTGGGAAGTTTAACATGCGATTTCAGCAGGGTACGTGTATTTCTGGGGTGCACGGGAAGTTCCACACGCGATTTCAGCAAGGTACATGTATTTCTGGGGAGCGGGGAAGTTTAACAAGCAATTTCAGCAGGGTATGTGTTTTACTGGGGTGCGTGGAAAGTTCCACATGCGATTTCAGCAGTGTACGTGTATTTCTGGGGTATGGGGAAGTTTAAGACGTGATTTCAGCAGGGTACGTGTATTACTGGGGTGCGCGGGAAGTTCCACACACGATTTCAGCAGGGTACGTGTATTTCTGGGGTGCGGGGAAGTTTAACACGCAATTTCAGCATGGTACGTGTATTACTGGGGTGCGCGGGAAGTTCCACACGCGATTTCAGCAGGGTACATGTATTTCTGGGGTGCGGGAAGTTTAACACGCGATTTCAGCAGGGTACATGTATTACTGGGGTGCGCGGGAAGTTCCACACACGATTTCAACAGGGTATGTGTATTTCTGGGGTGCTGGGAAGTTTAACATGTGATTTCAGCAGGGTACGTGTATTACTGGGGTGCGCGGGAAGTTCCACACACGATTTCAGCAGGGTACGTGTATTTCTGGGGAGCGGGGAAGTTTAACATGCAATTTCAGCAGGGTACGTGTATTACTGGGGTGCGCGGGAAGTTCCACACGTGATTTCAGCAGGGTACGTGTATTTCTGGGGTGCGGGGAAGTTTAACACTCAATTTCAGCAGGGTACGTGTATTACCGGGGTGCGCGGGAAGTTCCACACACGATTTCAACAGGGTACGTGTATTTCTGGGGTGCGGGGAAGTTTAACACGCAATTTCAGCAGGGTACGTGTATTACTGGGGTGCGCGGGAAGTTCCACACACTATTTCAGCAGGGTACGTGTATTTCTGTGGTGCGGGGAAGTTTAACACGCAATTTCAGCAGGGTATGTGTATTACTGGAGTGCGCGGGAAGTTCCACACACAATTTCAGCAGGGTATGTGTATTTCTGGGGTGCAGGGAAGTTTAACACGCAATTTCAGCAGGGTACGTGTATTAGTGGAGTGCGCGGGAAGTTCCACACGCGATTTCAGCAGGGTACGTGTATTTCTGGGGTGCGGGGAAGTTCCACACGCAATTTCAGCAAGGTACGTGTATTTCTGGGGAGCGGAGAAGTTTAACATGCGATTTCAGCAGGGTACGTGTATTTCTGGGGTGCGCTGGAAGTTCCACATGCGATTTCAGCAGCGTACGTGTATTTCTGGGGTGCGGGGAAGTTTAACACGCGATTTCAGCAGGGCACGTGTATTACTGGGGTGCGGGGGAAGTTCCACACGTGATTTCAGCAGGGTACATGTATTTCTGGGGAGCGGGGAAGTTTAACATGCGATTTCAGCAGGGTACGTGTATTTCTGGGGTGCACGGGAAGTTCCACATGCGATTTCAGCAGGGTACGTGTATTTCGGCGGTGCGGGGAAGATTAACACGTGATTTCAGCAGGGTACATGTATTACTAAGGTGCGCGTGAAGTTCCACACGCAATTTCAGCAGGGTACGTGTATTTCTGGGGTGCGGGGAAGTTTAACATGCAATTTCAGCAGGGTATGTGTATTACTCGGGTGCGTGGAAAGTTCCACACGCGATTTCAGCAGTGTACGTGTATTTCTGGGGTATGGGGAAGTTTAACACGTGATTTCAGCAGGGTACGTGTATTATTGGGTTGTGCGTGAAGTTCCACACGCAATCTCAGTAGGGTACGTGTATTTCTGGGGTGCGGGGAAGTTTAACACGCAATTTCAGCAGGGTACGTTTATTACTCGAGTGCGTGGGAAGTTTCACATGCTATTTCAGCAGGGTACGTGTATTTCTGGGGTGCGGGGAAGTTTAACAGGCGATTTCAGAAGGGTATGTGTTTTACTGGGGTGCGTGGAAAGTTCCACATGCGATTTCAGCAGTGTACGTGTATTTCTGGGGTATGGGGAAGTTTAAGACGTGATTTCAGCAGGGTACGTGTATTACTGGGGTGCGCGGGAAGTTCCACACACGATTTCAGCAGGGTATGTGTGTTTCTGGGTTGCGGGGAAGTTTAACACTCAATTTCAGCAGGGTACGTGTATTACCGGGGTGCGCGGGAAGTTCCACACACGATTTCAACAGGGTACGTGTATTTCTGGGGTGCGGGGAAGTTTAACACGCAATTTCAGCAGGGTACGTGTATTACTGGGGTGCGCGGGAAGTTCCACACACGATTTCAGCAGGGTATGTGTATTTCTGTGGTGCGGGGAAGTTTAACACGCAATTTCAGCAGGGTATGTGTATTACTGGAGTGCGCGGGAAGTTCCACACACAATTTCAGCAGGGTATGTGTATTTCTGGGGTGCAGGGAAGTTTAACACGCAATTTCAGCAGGGTACGTGTATTACTGGAGTGCGCGGGAAGTTCCACACACGATTTCAGCAGGGTATGTGTATTTCTGGGGTGCGGGGAAGTTCCACACGCGATTTCAGCAAGGTACGTGTATTTCTGGTGTGCGGGGAAGTTTAACACGCGATTTCAGCAGGGTACGTGTATTACTGGGGTGCGTGGGAAGTACCACCTGCGATTTCAGCAGAGTACGTGTATTTCTGGGGAGCGGAGAAGTTTAACATGCGATTTCAGCAGTGTACATGTATTTCTGGGGTGCGCGGGAAGTTCCACATGCGATTTCAGCAGCGTACGTGTATTTCTGGGGTGCGGGGAAGTTTAACACGCGATTTCAGCAGGGCACGTGTATTACTGGGGTGCGGGGGAAGTTCCACACGCGATTTCAGCAGGGTACATGTATTTCTGGGGAGGTTGGGAAGTTTAACATGCGATTTCAGCAGGGTACGTGTATTTCTGGGGTGCACGGGAAGTTCCACATGCGATTTCAGCAGGGTACGTGTATTTCGGCGGTGCGGGGAAGATTAACACGTGATTTCAGCAGGGTACATGTATTACTAAGGTGCGCGTGAAGTTCCACACGCAATTTCAGCAGGGTACGTGTATTTCTGGGGTGCGGGGAAGTTTAACATGCAATTTCAGCAGGGTATGTGTATTACTCGGGTGCGTGGAAAGTTCCACACGCGATTTCAGCAGTGTACGTGTATTTCTGGGGTATGGGGAAGTTTAACACGTGATTTCAGCAGGGTACGTGTATTATTGGGTTGTGCGTGAAGTTCCACACGCAATCTCAGCAGGGTACGTGTATTTCTGGGGTGCGGGGAAGTTTAACACGCAATTTCAGCAGGGTACATTTATTACTCGAGTGCGTGGGAAGTTTCACATGCTATTTCAGCAGGGTACGTGTATTTCTGGGGTGCGGGGAAGTTTAACAGGCGATTTCAGCAGGGTACGTGTATTACTGGGGTGCGCAGGAAGTTCCACACACGATTTCAGCAAGGTACGTGTATTTCTGGGGTGCGGAGAAGTTTAACACGCGATTTCAGCAGGGTACGTGTATTACTGGGGTGCGCGGGAAGTTCCACACGCGATTTCAGCAGGGTATGTGTATTTCTGGGGTGCGGGGAAGTTTAACACGCAATTTCTGCAGGGTACGTGTATTACTGGAGTGCGCGGGAAGTTTCACACACTATTTCAGCAGGGTACGTGTATTTCTGGGGTGCGGGGAAGTTTAACACGTGATTTCAGCATGGCACGTGTATTACTGGGGTGCGCGGGAAGTTCCACACGCGATTTCAGCAGGGTACGTGTATTTCTGGGGTGCGGGGAAGTTTAACACGCAATTTCAGCAGGGTACGTTTATTACTGGAGTGCGCGGCAAGTTTCACACGCTATTTCAGCAGGGTACGTGTATTTCTAGGGTGCAGGGAAGTTCCACACGCAATTTCAGCAGGGTACGTGTATTTCTGGGGTGCGGGGAAGTTTAACAGGTGATTTCAGCAGGGTACGTGTATTACTGGGGTGCGCAGGAAGTTCCACACACGATTTCAGCAGGGTACGTGTATTTCTGCGGTGCGGGGAAGTTTAACACGCGATTTCAGCAGGGTACGTGTATTACTGGGGTGCGTGGGAAGTTCCACATGCGATTTCAGCAGGGTGCGTGTATTTCTGGGGAGCGGGAAAGTTTAACATGCGATTTCAGCAGCGTACGTGTATTTCTGGGGTGCATGGGAAGTTCCACATGCGATTTCAGCAGGGTATGTGTATTACTGGGGTGCGTGGAAAGTTCCACACGCGATTTCAGCAGTGTACGTGTATTTCTGGGGTATGGCGAAGTTTAAGACGTGATTTCAGCAGGGTACGTGTATTACTGGGGTGCGCGGGAAGTTCCACACGCAATTTCAGCAGGGTACGTGTATTTCTGGGGTCCGGGGAAGTTTAACACGCAATTTCAGCAGGGTACTTGTATTACTGGGAAGCGCGGGAAGTTCCACACGCGATTTCATCAGGGTACATGTATTTCTGGGGTGCAGGGAAGTTTAACACGCAATTTCAGCAGCGTACGTGTATTACTGGGGTGCGCGGGAAGTTCCACACGCGATTTCAGCAGGGTACGTGTATTTCTGGGGTGCGGGGAAGTTTAACACGCGATTTCAGCAGGGTATGTGTATTACTGGGGTGCGTGGGAAGTACCACATGCGATTTCAGCAGGGTACGTGTATTTCTGGGGAGCGGAGAAGTTTAACATGCGATTTCAGCAGGGTACGTGTATTTCTGGGGTGTTCGGGAAGTTCCACATGCGATTTCAGCAGGGTACGTGTATTTCTGGGGTGCGGGGAAGTTTAACACGCGATTTCAGCAGGGCACGTGTATTACTGGGGTGTGCGGGAATTTCCACACGCGATTTCAGCAGGGTACATGTATTTCTGGGGAGCGGGGAAGTTTAACAAGCAATTTCAGCAGGGTATGTGTTTTACTGGGGTGCGTGGAAAGTTCCACACGCGATTTCAGCAGTGTATGTGTATTTCTGGGGTATGGGGAAGTTTAAGACGTGATTTCAGCAGGGTACGTGTATTACTGGGGTGCGCGGGAAGTTCCACACACGATTTCAGCAGGGTACGTGTATTTCTGGGGTGCGGGGAAGTTTAACACGCAATTTCAGCAGGGTACCTGTATTACTGGGGTGCGCGGGAAGTTCCACACGCGATTTCAGCAGGGTACATGTATTTCTGGGGTGCGGGAAGTTTAACACGCGATTTCAGCAGGGTACATGTATTACTGGGGTGCGCGGGAAGTTCCACACGCGATTTCAGCAGGGTATGTGTATTTCTGGGGTGCGGGGAAGTTTAACATGTGATTTCAGCAGGGTACGTGTATTACTGGGGTGCGCGGGAAGTTCCACACGTGATTTCAGCAGGGTACGTGTATTTCTGGGGTGCGGGGAAGTTCAACACTCAATTTCAGCAGGGTACATGTATTACCGGGGTGCGCGGGAAGTTCCACAAAAGATTTCAACAGGGTACGTGTATTTCTGGGGTGCAGGGAAGTTTAACACTCAATTTCAGCAGGGTATGTGTATTACTCGGGTGCGTGGAAAGTTCCACACGCGATTTCAGCAGTGTACGTGTATTTCTGGGGTATGGGGAAGTTTAACACGTGATTTCAGCAGGGTACGTGTATTATTGGGTTGTGCGTGAAGTTCCACACGCAATCTCAGTAGGGTACGTGTATTTCTGGGGTGCGGGGAAGTTTAACACGCAATTTCAGCAGGGTACGTTTATTACTCGAGTGCGTGGGAAGTTTCACATGCTATTTCAGCAGGGTACGTGTATTTCTGGGGTGCGGGGAAGTTTAACAGGCGATTTCAGAAGGGTATGTGTTTTACTGGGGTGCGTGGAAAGTTCCACATGCGATTTCAGCAGTGTACGTGTATTTCTGGGGTATGGGGAAGTTTAAGACGTGATTTCAGCAGGGTACGTGTATTACTGGGGTGCGCGGGAAGTTCCACACACGATTTCAGCAGGGTATGTGTGTTTCTGGGTTGCGGGGAAGTTTAACACTCAATTTCAGCAGGGTACGTGTATTACCGGGGTGCGCGGGAAGTTCCACACACGATTTCAACAGGGTACGTGTATTTCTGGGGTGCGGGGAAGTTTAACACGCAATTTCAGCAGGGTACGTGTATTACTGGGGTGCGCGGGAAGTTCCACACACGATTTCAGCAGGGTATGTGTATTTCTGTGGTGCGGGGAAGTTTAACACGCAATTTCAGCAGGGTATGTGTATTACTGGAGTGCGCGGGAAGTTCCACACACAATTTCAGCAGGGTATGTGTATTTCTGGGGTGCAGGGAAGTTTAACACGCAATTTCAGCAGGGTACGTGTATTACTGGAGTGCGCGGGAAGTTCCACACACGATTTCAGCAGGGTATGTGTATTTCTGGGGTGCGGGGAAGTTCCACACGCGATTTCAGCAAGGTACGTGTATTTCTGGTGTGCGGGGAAGTTTAACACGCGATTTCAGCAGGGTACGTGTATTACTGGGGTGCGTGGGAAGTACCACCTGCGATTTCAGCAGAGTACGTGTATTTCTGGGGAGCGGAGAAGTTTAACATGCGATTTCAGCAGTGTACATGTATTTCTGGGGTGCGCGGGAAGTTCCACATGCGATTTCAGCAGCGTACGTGTATTTCTGGGGTGCGGGGAAGTTTAACACGCGATTTCAGCAGGGCACGTGTATTACTGGGGTGCGGGGGAAGTTCCACACGCGATTTCAGCAGGGTACATGTATTTCTGGGGAGGTTGGGAAGTTTAACATGCGATTTCAGTAGGGTACGTGTATTTCTGGGGTGCACGGGAAGTTCCACATGCGATTTCAGCAGGGTACGTGTATTTCGGCGGTGCGGGGAAGATTAACACGTGATTTCAGCAGGGTACATGTATTACTAAGGTGCGCGTGAAGTTCCACACGCAATTTCAGCAGGGTACGTGTATTTCTGGGGTGCGGGGAAGTTTAACATGCAATTTCAGCAGGGTATGTGTATTACTCGGGTGCGTGGAAAGTTCCACACGCGATTTCAGCAGTGTACGTGTATTTCTGGGGTATGGGGAAGTTTAACACGTGATTTCAGCAGGGTACGTGTATTATTGGGTTGTGCGTGAAGTTCCACACGCAATCTCAGCAGGGTACGTGTATTTCTGGGGTGCGGGGAAGTTTAACACGCAATTTCAGCAGGGTACATTTATTACTCGAGTGCGTGGGAAGTTTCACATGCTATTTCAGCAGGGTACGTGTATTTCTGGGGTGCGGGGAAGTTTAACAGGCGATTTCAGCAAGGTACGTGTATTACTGGGGTGCGCAGGAAGTTCCACACACGATTTCAGCAAGGTACGTGTATTTCTGGGGTGCGGAGAAGTTTAACACGCGATTTCAGCAGGGTACGTGTATTACTGGGGTGCGCGGGAAGTTCCACACGCGATTTCAGCAGGGTATGTGTATTTCTGGGGTGCGGGGAAGTTTAACACGCAATTTCTGCAGGGTACGTGTATTACTGGAGTGCGCGGGAAGTTTCACACACTATTTCAGCAGGGTACGTGTATTTCTGGGGTGCGGGGAAGTTTAACACGTGATTTCAGCATGGCACGTGTATTACTGGGGTGCGCGGGAAGTTCCACACGCGATTTCAGCAGGGTACGTGTATTTCTGGGGTGCGGGGAAGTTTAACACGCAATTTCAGCAGGGTACGTTTATTACTGGAGTGCGCGGCAAGTTTCACACGCTATTTCAGCAGGGTACGTGTATTTCTAGGGTGCAGGGAAGTTTAACACGCGATTTCAGCAGGGTACATGTACTACTGGGGTGCGCGGGAAGTTCCACACGCAATTTCAGCAGGGTACGTGTATTTCTGGGGTGCGGGGAAGTTTAACAGGTGATTTCAGCAGGGTACGTGTATTACTGGGGTGCGCAGGAAGTTCCACACACGATTTCAGCAGGGTACGTGTATTTCTGCGGTGCGGGGACGTTTAACACGCGATTTCAGCAGGGTACGTGTATTACTGGGGTGCGTGGGAAGTTCCACATGCGATTTCAGCAGGGTGCGTGTATTTCTGGGGAGCGGGAAAGTTTAACATGCGATTTCAGCAGCGTACGTGTATTTCTGGGGTGCATGGGAAGTTCCACATGCGATTTCAGCAGGGTATGTGTATTACTGGGGTGCGTGGAAAGTTCCACACGCGATTTCAGCAGTGTACGTGTATTTCTGGGGTATGGCGAAGTTTAAGACGTGATTTCAGCAGGGTACGTGTATTACTGGGGTGCGCGGGAAGTTCCACACGCAATTTCAGCAGGGTACGTGTATTTCTGGGGTCCGGGGAAGTTTAACACGCAATTTCAGCAGGGTACTTGTATTACTGGGAAGCGCGGGAAGTTCCACACGCGATTTCATCAGGGTACATGTATTTCTGGGGTGCAGGGAAGTTTAACACGCAATTTCAGCAGCGTACGTGTATTACTGGGGTGCGCGGGAAGTTCCACACGCGATTTCAGCAGGGTACGTGTATTTCTGGGGTGCGGGGAAGTTTAACACGCGATTTCAGCAGGGTATGTGTATTACTGGGGTGCGTGGGAAGTACCACATGCGATTTCAGCAGGGTACGTGTATTTCTGGGGAGCGGAGAAGTTTAACATGCGATTTCAGCAGGGCACGTGTATTACTGGGGTGTGCGGGAATTTCCACACGCGATTTCAGCAGGGTACATGTATTTCTGGGGAGCGGGGAAGTTTAACAAGCAATTTCAGCAGGGTATGTGTTTTACTGGGGTGCGTGGAAAGTTCCACACGCGATTTCAGCAGTGTATGTGTATTTCTGGGGTATGGGGAAGTTTAAGACGTGATTTCAGCAGGGTACGTGTATTACTGGGGTGCGCGGGAAGTTCCACACACGATTTCAGCAGGGTACGTGTATTTCTGGGGTGCAGGGAAGTTTAACACGCAATTTCAGCAGGGTACGTGTATTACTGGAGTGCGCGGGAAGTTCCACACACGATTTCAGCAGGGTATGTGTATTTCTGGGGTGCGGGGAAGTTCCACACGCGATTTCAGCAAGGTACGTGTATTTCTGGTGTGCGGGGAAGTTTAACACGCAATTTCAGCAGGGTACGTGTATTACTGGGGTGCGTGGGAAGTACCACCTGCGATTTCAGCAGAGTACGTGTATTTCTGGGGAGCGGAGAAGTTTAACATGCGATTTCAGCAGTGTACATGTATTTCTGGGGTGCGCGGGAAGTTCCACATGCGATTTCAGCAGCGTACGTGTATTTCTGGGGTGCGGGGAAGTTTAACACGCGATTTCAGCAGGGCACGTGTATTACTGGGGTGCGGGGGAAGTTCCACACGCGATTTCAGCAGGGTACATGTATTTCTGGGGAGGTTGGGAAGTTTAACATGCGATTTCAGTAGGGTACGTGTATTTCTGGGGTGCACGGGAAGTTCCACATGCGATTTCAGCAGGGTACGTGTATTTCGGCGGTGCGGGGAAGATTAACACGTGATTTCAGCAGGGTACATGTATTACTAAGGTGCGCGTGAAGTTCCACACGCAATTTCAGCAGGGTACGTGTATTTCTGGGGTGCGGGGAAGTTTAACATGCAATTTCAGCAGGGTATGTGTATTACTCGGGTGCGTGGAAAGTTCCACACGCGATTTCAGCAGTGTACGTGTATTTCTGGGGTATGGGGAAGTTTAACACGTGATTTCAGCAGGGTACGTGTATTATTGGGTTGTGCGTGAAGTTCCACACGCAATCTCAGCAGGGTACGTGTATTTCTGGGGTGCGGGGAAGTTTAACACGCAATTTCAGCAGGGTACATTTATTACTCGAGTGCGTGGGAAGTTTCACATGCTATTTCAGCAGGGTACGTGTATTTCTGGGGTGCGGGGAAGTTTAACAGGCGATTTCAGCAAGGTACGTGTATTACTGGGGTGCGCAGGAAGTTCCACACACGATTTCAGCAAGGTACGTGTATTTCTGGGGTGCGGAGAAGTTTAACACGCGATTTCAGCAGGGTACGTGTATTACTGGGGTGCGCGGGAAGTTCCACACGCGATTTCAGCAGGGTATGTGTATTTCTGGGGTGCGGGGAAGTTTAACACGCAATTTCTGCAGGGTACGTGTATTACTGGAGTGCGCGGGAAGTTTCACACACTATTTCAGCAGGGTACGTGTATTTCTGGGGTGCGGGGAAGTTTAACACGTGATTTCAGCATGGCACGTGTATTACTGGGGTGCGCGGGAAGTTCCACACGCGATTTCAGCAGGGTACGTGTATTTCTGGGGTGCGGGGAAGTTTAACACGCAATTTCAGCAGGGTACGTTTATTACTGGAGTGCGCGGCAAGTTTCACACGCTATTTCAGCAGGGTACGTGTATTTCTAGGGTGCAGGGAAGTTTAACACGCGATTTCAGCAGGGTACATGTACTACTGGGGTGCGCGGGAAGTTCCACACGCAATTTCAGCAGGGTACGTGTATTTCTGGGGTGCGGGGAAGTTTAACAGGTGATTTCAGCAGGGTACGTGTATTACTGGGGTGCGCAGGAAGTTCCACACACGATTTCAGCAGGGTACGTGTATTTCTGCGGTGCGGGGACGTTTAACACGCGATTTCAGCAGGGTACGTGTATTACTGGGGTGCGTGGGAAGTTCCACATGCGATTTCAGCAGGGTGCGTGTATTTCTGGGGAGCGGGAAAGTTTAACATGCGATTTCAGCAGCGTACGTGTATTTCTGGGGTGCATGGGAAGTTCCACATGCGATTTCAGCAGGGTATGTGTATTACTGGGGTGCGTGGAAAGTTCCACACGCGATTTCAGCAGTGTACGTGTATTTCTGGGGTATGGCGAAGTTTAAGACGTGATTTCAGCAGGGTACGTGTATTACTGGGGTGCGCGGGAAGTTCCACACGCAATTTCAGCAGGGTACGTGTATTTCTGGGGTCCGGGGAAGTTTAACACGCAATTTCAGCAGGGTACTTGTATTACTGGGAAGCGCGGGAAGTTCCACACGCGATTTCATCAGGGTACATGTATTTCTGGGGTGCAGGGAAGTTTAACACGCAATTTCAGCAGCGTACGTGTATTACTGGGGTGCGCGGGAAGTTCCACACGCGATTTCAGCAGGGTACGTGTATTTCTGGGGTGCGGGGAAGTTTAACACGCGATTTCAGCAGGGTATGTGTATTACTGGGGTGCGTGGGAAGTACCACATGCGATTTCAGCAGGGTACGTGTATTTCTGGGGAGCGGAGAAGTTTAACATGCGATTTCAGCAGGGTACGTGTATTTCTGGGGTGTTCGGGAAGTTCCACATGCGATTTCAGCAGGGTACGTGTATTTCTGGGGTGCGGGGAAGTTTAACACGCGATTTCAGCAGGGCACGTGTATTACTGGGGTGTGCGGGAATTTCCACACGCGATTTCAGCAGGGTACATGTATTTCTGGGGAGCGGGGAAGTTTAACAAGCAATTTCAGCAGGGTATGTGTTTTACTGGGGTGCGTGGAAAGTTCCACACGCGATTTCAGCAGTGTATGTGTATTTCTGGGGTATGGGGAAGTTTAAGACGTGATTTCAGCAGGGTACGTGTATTACTGGGGTGCGCGGGAAGTTCCACACACGATTTCAGCAGGGTACGTGTATTTCTGGGGTGCGGGGAAGTTTAACACGCAATTTCAGCAGGGTACCTGTATTACTGGGGTGCGCGGGAAGTTCCACACGCGATTTCAGCAGGGTACATGTATTTCTGGGGTGCGGGAAGTTTAACACGCGATTTCAGCAGGGTACATGTATTACTGGGGTGCGCGGGAAGTTCCACACGCGATTTCAGCAGGGTATGTGTATTTCTGGGGTGCGGGGAAGTTTAACATGTGATTTCAGCAGGGTACGTGTATTACTGGGGTGCGCGGGAAGTTCCACACGTGATTTCAGCAGGGTACGTGTATTTCTGGGGTGCGGGGAAGTTCAACACTCAATTTCAGCAGGGTACATGTATTACCGGGGTGCGCGGGAAGTTCCACAAAAGATTTCAACAGGGTACGTGTATTTCTGGGGTGCAGGGAAGTTTAACACGCAATTTCAGCAGGGTACGTGTATTACTGGGGTGCGCGGGAAGTTCCACACACGATTTCAGCAAGGTACGTGTATTTCTGGGGTGCGGGGAAGTTTAACACGCAATTTCAGCAGGGTACGTGTATTACTGGAGTGCGCGGGAAGTTCCACACACGATTTCAGCAGGGTACGTGTATTTCTGGGGTGCGGGGAAGTTCCACACGCGATTTCAGCAGGGTACGTGTATTTCTGGTGTGCGGGGAAGTTTAACACGCGGATTTCAGCAGGGTACGTGTATTACTGGGGTGCGTGGGAAGTACCACCTGCGATTTCAGCAGAGTACGTGTATTTCTGGGGAGCGGAGAAGTTTAACATGCAATTTCAGCAGGGTACGTGTATTTCTGGGGTGCGCGGGCAGTTCCACATGCGATTTCAGCAGCGTATGTGTATTTCTGGGGTGCAGGGAAGTTTAACACGCGATTTCAGCAGGGCACGTGTATTACTGGGGTGCGGGGGAAGTTCCACACGCGATTTCAGCAGGGTACATGTATTTCTGGGGAGCGGGGAAGTTTAACATGCGATTTCAGCAGGGTACGTGTATTTCTGGGGTGCGTGGGAAGTACCACATGCGATTTCAGCAGGGTACGTGTATTTCTGGGGAGCGGAGAAGTTTAACATGCGATTTCAGCAGGGTACGTGTATTTCTGGGGTGCGCGGGAAGTTCCACATGCGATTTCAGCAGGGTACATGTATTTCTGGGGAGCGGGGAAGTTTAACAAGCAATTTCAGCAGGGTATGTGTTTTACTGGGGTGCGTGGAAAGTTCCACACGCGATTTCAGCAGTGTACGTGTATTTCTGGGGTATGGGGAAGTTTAAGACGTGATTTCAGCAGGGAACGTGTATTACTGGGGTGCACTGGAAGTTCCACACACGATTTCAGCAGGGTACGTGTATTTCTGGGGTGCGGGGAAGTTTAACACGCAATTTCAGCACTGTACGTGTATTACTGGGGTGCCCGGGAAGTTCCACACGCGATTTCAGCAGGGTACATGTATTTCTGGGGTGCGGGGAAGTTTAACATGTGATTTCAGCAGGGTACGTGTATTACTGGGGTGCGCGGGAAGTTCCACACACGATTTCAGCAGGGTACGTGTATTTCTGGGGAGCGGGGAAGTTTAACATGCGATTTCAGCAGGGTACGTGTATTACTGGGGTGCGCAGGAAGTTCCACACGTGATTTCAGCAGGGTACGTGTATTTCTGGGGTGCGGGGAAGTTTAACACTCAATTTCAGCAGGGTACGTGTATTACCGGGGTGCGCGGGAAGTTCCACACACGATTTCAACAGGGTACGTGTATTTCTGGGGTGCGGGGAAGTTTAACACGCAATTTCAGCAGGGTACGTGTATTACTGGGGTGCGCGGGAAGTTCCACACACGATTTCAGCAGGGTACGTGTATTTCTGGGGTGCGGGGAAGTTTAACACGCAATTTCAGCAGGGTACGTGTATTACTGGAGTGCGCGGGAAGTTCCACACACAATTTCAGCAGGGTATGTGTATTTCTGGGGTGCAGGGAAGTTTAACACGCAATTTCAGCAGGGTACGTGTATTACTGGAGTGCGCGGGAAGTTCCACACATGATTTCAGCAGGGTACGTGTATTTCTGGGGTGCGGGGAAGTTCCACACGCGATTTCAGCAGGGTACGTGTATTTCTGGTGTGCGGGGAAGTTTAACACGCGATTTCAGCACGGTACGTGTATTACTGGTGTGCGTGGGAAGTACCACCTGCGATTTCAGCAGAGTACGTGTATTTCTGGGGAGCGGAGAAGTTTAACATGCGATTTCAGCAGCGTACGTGTATTTCTGGGGTGCGGGGAAGTTTAACACGTGATTTCAGCAGGGCACGTGTATTACTGGGGTGCGCGGGAAGTTCCACACGCGATTTCAGCAGGGTACGTGTATTTCTGGGGTGCGGGGAAGTTTAACACGCGATTTCAGCAGGGTATGTGTATTACTGGGGTGCGTGGGAAGTACCACATGCGATTTCAGCAGGGTACGTGTATTTCTGGGGAGCGGAGAAGTTTAACATGCGATTTCAGCAGGGTACGTGTATTTCTGGGGTGCGCGGGAAGTTCCACATGCGATTTCAGCAGGGTACGTGTATTTCTGGGGTGCGGGGAAGTTTAACACACGATTTCAGCAGGGCACGTGTATTACTGGGGTGTGCGGGAATTTCCACACGCGATTTCAGCAGGGTACATGTATTTCTGGGGAGCGGGGAAGTTTAACAAGCAATTTCAGCAGGGTATGTGTTTTACTGGGGTGCGTGGAAAGTTCCACACGCGATTTCAGCAGTGTACGTGTATTTCTGGGGTATGGGGAAGTTTAAGACGTGATTTCAGCAGGGTACGTGTATTACTGGGGTGCGCGGGAAGTTCCACACATGATTTCAGCAGGGTACGTGTATTTCTGGGGTGCGGGGAAGTTTAACACGCAATTTCAGCACTGTACGTGTATTACTGGGGTGCGCGGGAAGTTCCACACGCGATTTCAGCAGGGTACATGTATTTCTGGGTTGCGGGGAAGTTTAACATGTGATTTCAGCAGGGTACGTGTATTACTGGGGTGCGCGGGAAGTTCCACACACGATTTCAGCAGGGTACGTGTATTTCTGGGGAGCGGGGAAGTTTAACATGCGATTTCAGCAGGGTACGTGTATTACTGGTGTGCGTGGGAAGTACCACCTGCGATTTCAGCAGAGTACGTGTATTTCTGGGGAGCGGAGAAGTTTAACATGCGATTTCAGCAGGGTACGTGTATTTCTGGGTTGCGCGGGAAGTTCCACATGCGATTTCAGCAGGGTACGTGTATTACCGGGGTGCGCGGGAAGTTCCACACACGATTTCAACAGGGTACGTGTATTTCTGGGGTGCGGGGAAGTTTAACACGCAATTTCAGCAGGGTACGTGTATTACTGGGGTGCGCGGGAAGTTCCACACACGATTTCAGCAGGGTACGTGTATTTCTGGGGTGCGAGGAAGTTTAACACGCAATTTCAGCAGGGTACGTGTATTACTGGAGTGCGCGGGAAGTTCCACACACAATTTCAGCAGGGTATGTGTATTTCTGGGGTGCAGGGAAGTTTAACACGCAATTTCAGCAGGGTACGTGTATTACTGGAGTGCGCGGGAAGTTCCACACACGATTTCAGCAGGGTACGTGTATTTCTGGGGTGCGGGGAAGTTCCACACGCGATTTCAGCAGGGTACGTGTATTTCTGGTGTGCAGGGAAGTTTAACACGCGATTTCAGCACGGTACGTGTATTACTGGTGTGCGTGGGAAGTACCACCTGCGATTTCAGCAGAGTACGTGTATTTCTGGGGAGCGGAGAAGTTTAACATGCGATTTCAGCAGGGTACGTGTATTTCTGGGTTGCGCGGGAAGTTCCACACGCGATTTCAGCAAGGTACATGTATTTCTGGGGAGCGGGGAAGTTTAACAAGCAATTTCAGCAGGGTATGTGTTTTACTGGGGTGCGTGGAAAGTTCCACATGCGATTTCAGCAGTGTACGTGTATTTCTGGGGTATGGGGAAGTTTAAGACGTGATTTCAGCAGGGTACGTGTATTACTGGGGTGCGCGGGAAGTTCCACACACGATTTCAGCAGGGTACGTGTATTTCTGGGGTGCGGGGAAGTTTAACACGCAATTTCAGCATGGTACGTGTATTACTGGGGTGCGCGGGAAGTTCCACACGCGATTTCAGCAGGGTACATGTATTTCTGGGGTGCGGGAAGTTTAACACGCGATTTCAGCAGGGTACATGTATTACTGGGGTGCGCGGGAAGTTCCACACACGATTTCAACAGGGTATGTGTATTTCTGGGGTGCTGGGAAGTTTAACATGTGATTTCAGCAGGGTACGTGTATTACTGGGGTGCGCGGGAAGTTCCACACACGATTTCAGCAGGGTACGTGTATTTCTGGGGAGCGGGGAAGTTTAACATGCAATTTCAGCAGGGTACGTGTATTACTGGGGTGCGCGGGAAGTTCCACACGTGATTTCAGCAGGGTACGTGTATTTCTGGGGTGCGGGGAAGTTTAACACTCAATTTCAGCAGGGTACGTGTATTACCGGGGTGCGCGGGAAGTTCCACACACGATTTCAACAGGGTACGTGTATTTCTGGGGTGCGGGGAAGTTTAACACGCAATTTCAGCAGGGTACGTGTATTACTGGGGTGCGCGGGAAGTTCCACACACTATTTCAGCAGGGTACGTGTATTTCTGTGGTGCGGGGAAGTTTAACACGCAATTTCAGCAGGGTATGTGTATTACTGGAGTGCGCGGGAAGTTCCACACACAATTTCAGCAGGGTATGTGTATTTCTGGGGTGCAGGGAAGTTTAACACGCAATTTCAGCAGGGTACGTGTATTAGTGGAGTGCGCGGGAAGTTCCACACGCGATTTCAGCAGGGTACGTGTATTTCTGGGGTGCGGGGAAGTTCCACACGCAATTTCAGCAAGGTACGTGTATTTCTGGGGAGCGGAGAAGTTTAACATGCGATTTCAGCAGGGTACGTGTATTTCTGGGGTGCGCTGGAAGTTCCACATGCGATTTCAGCAGCGTACGTGTATTTCTGGGGTGCGGGGAAGTTTAACACGCGATTTCAGCAGGGCACGTGTATTACTGGGGTGCGGGGGAAGTTCCACACGTGATTTCAGCAGGGTACATGTATTTCTGGGGAGCGGGGAAGTTTAACATGCGATTTCAGCAGGGTACGTGTATTTCTGGGGTGCACGGGAAGTTCCACATGCGATTTCAGCAGGGTACGTGTATTTCGGCGGTGCGGGGAAGATTAACACGTGATTTCAGCAGGGTACATGTATTACTAAGGTGCGCGTGAAGTTCCACACGCAATTTCAGCAGGGTACGTGTATTTCTGGGGTGCGGGGAAGTTTAACATGCAATTTCAGCAGGGTATGTGTATTACTCGGGTGCGTGGAAAGTTCCACACGCGATTTCAGCAGTGTACGTGTATTTCTGGGGTATGGGGAAGTTTAACACGTGATTTCAGCAGGGTACGTGTATTATTGGGTTGTGCGTGAAGTTCCACACGCAATCTCAGTAGGGTACGTGTATTTCTGGGGTGCGGGGAAGTTTAACACGCAATTTCAGCAGGGTACGTTTATTACTCGAGTGTTTGGGAAGTTTCACATGCTATTTCAGCAGGGTACGTGTATTTCTGGGGTGCGGGGAAGTTTAACAGGCGATTTCAGAAGGGTATGTGTTTTACTGGGGTGCGTGGAAAGTTCCACATGCGATTTCAGCAGTGTACGTGTATTTCTGGGGTATGGGGAAGTTTAAGACGTGATTTCAGCAGGGTACGTGTATTACTGGGGTGCGCGGGAAGTTCCACACACGATTTCAGCAGGGTATGTGTGTTTCTGGGTTGCGGGGAAGTTTAACACTCAATTTCAGCAGGGTACGTGTATTACCGGGGTGCGCGGGAAGTTCCACACACGATTTCAACAGGGTACGTGTATTTCTGGGGTGCGGGGAAGTTTAACACGCAATTTCAGCAGGGTACGTGTATTACTGGGGTGCGCGGGAAGTTCCACACACGATTTCAGCAGGGTATGTGTATTTCTGTGGTGCGGGGAAGTTTAACACGCAATTTCAGCAGGGTATGTGTATTACTGGAGTGCGCGGGAAGTTCCACACACAATTTCAGCAGGGTATGTGTATTTCTGGGGTGCAGGGAAGTTTAACACGCAATTTCAGCAGGGTACGTGTATTACTGGAGTGCGCGGGAAGTTCCACACACGATTTCAGCAGGGTATGTGTATTTCTGGGGTGCGGGGAAGTTCCACACGCGATTTCAGCAAGGTACGTGTATTTCTGGTGTGCGGGGAAGTTTAACACGCGATTTCAGCAGGGTACGTGTATTACTGGGGTGCGTGGGAAGTACCACCTGCGATTTCAGCAGAGTACGTGTATTTCTGGGGAGCGGAGAAGTTTAACATGCGATTTCAGCAGTGTACATGTATTTCTGGGGTGCGCGGGAAGTTCCACATGCGATTTCAGCAGCGTACGTGTATTTCTGGGGTGCGGGGAAGTTTAACACGCGATTTCAGCAGGGCACGTGTATTACTGGGGTGCGGGGGAAGTTCCACACGCGATTTCAGCAGGGTACATGTATTTCTGGGGAGGTTGGGAAGTTTAACATGCGATTTCAGCAGGGTACGTGTATTTCTGGGGTGCACGGGAAGTTCCACATGCGATTTCAGCAGGGTACGTGTATTTCGGCGGTGCGGGGAAGATTAACACGTGATTTCAGCAGGGTACATGTATTACTAAGGTGCGCGTGAAGTTCCACACGCAATTTCAGCAGGGTACGTGTATTTCTGGGGTGCGGGGAAGTTTAACATGCAATTTCAGCAGGGTATGTGTATTACTCGGGTGCGTGGAAAGTTCCACACGCGATTTCAGCAGTGTACGTGTATTTCTGGGGTATGGGGAAGTTTAACACGTGATTTCAGCAGGGTACGTGTATTATTGGGTTGTGCGTGAAGTTCCACACGCAATCTCAGCAGGGTACGTGTATTTCTGGGGTGCGGGGAAGTTTAACACGCAATTTCAGCAGGGTACATTTATTACTCGAGTGCGTGGGAAGTTTCACATGCTATTTCAGCAGGGTACGTGTATTTCTGGGGTGCGGGGAAGTTTAACAGGCGATTTCAGCAGGGTACGTGTATTACTGGGGTGCGCAGGAAGTTCCACACACGATTTCAGCAAGGTACGTGTATTTCTGGGGTGCGGAGAAGTTTAACACGCGATTTCAGCAGGGTACGTGTATTACTGGGGTGCGCGGGAAGTTCCACACGCGATTTCAGCAGGGTATGTGTATTTCTGGGGTGCGGGGAAGTTTAACACGCAATTTCTGCAGGGTACGTGTATTACTGGAGTGCGCGGGAAGTTTCACACACTATTTCAGCAGGGTATGTGTATTTCTGGGGTGCGGGGAAGTTTAACACGTGATTTCAGCATGGCACGTGTATTACTGGGGTGCGCGGGACGTTCCACACGCGATTTCAGCAGGGTACGTGTATTTCTGGGGTGCGGGGAAGTTTAACACGCAATTTCAGCAGGGTACGTTTATTACTGGAGTGCGCGGCAAGTTTCACACGCTATTTCAGCAGGGTACGTGTATTTCTAGGGTGCAGGGAAGTTTAACACGCGATTTCAGCAGGGTACATGTACTACTGGGGTGCGCGGGAAGTTCCACACGCAATTTCAGCAGGGTACGTGTATTTCTGGGGTGCGGGGAAGTTTAACAGGTGATTTCAGCAGGGTACGTGTATTACTGGGGTGCGCAGGAAGTTCCACACACGATTTCAGCAGGGTACGTGTATTTCTGCGGTGCGGGGAAGTTTAACACGCGATTTCAGCAGGGTACGTGTATTACTGGGGTGCGTGGGAAGTTCCACATGCGATTTCAGCAGGGTGCGTGTATTTCTGGGGAGCGGGAAAGTTTAACATGCGATTTCAGCAGCGTACGTGTATTTCTGGGGTGCATGGGAAGTTCCACATGCGATTTCAGCAGGGTATGTGTATTACTGGGGTGCGTGGAAAGTTCCACACGCGATTTCAGCAGTGTACGTGTATTTCTGGGGTATGGCGAAGTTTAAGACGTGATTTCAGCAGGGTACGTGTATTACTGGGGTGCGCGGGAAGTTCCACACGCAATTTCAGCAGGGTACGTGTATTTCTGGGGTCCGGGGAAGTTTAACACGCAATTTCAGCAGGGTACTTGTATTACTGGGAAGCGCGGGAAGTTCCACACGCGATTTCATCAGGGTACATGTATTTCTGGGGTGCAGGGAAGTTTAACACGCAATTTCAGCAGCGTACGTGTATTACTGGGGTGCGCGGGAAGTTCCACATGCGATTTCAGCAGGGTACGTGTATTTCTGGGGTGCGGGGAAGTTTAACACGCGATTTCAGCAGGGTATGTGTATTACTGGGGTGCGTGGGAAGTACCACATGCGATTTCAGCAGGGTACGTGTATTTCTGGGGAGCGGAGAAGTTTAACATGCGATTTCAGCAGGGTACGTGTATTTCTGGGGTGTTCGGGAAGTTCCACATGCGATTTCAGCAGGGTACGTGTATTTCTGGGGTGCGGGGAAGTTTAACACGCGATTTCAGCAGGGCACGTGTATTACTGGGGTGTGCGGGAATTTCCACACGCGATTTCAGCAGGGTACATGTATTTCTGGGGAGCGGGGAAGTTTAACAAGCAATTTCAGCAGGGTATGTGTTTTACTGGGGTGCGTGGAAAGTTCCACACGCGATTTCAGCAGTGTATGTGTATTTCTGGGGTATGGGGAAGTTTAAGACGTGATTTCCGCAGGGTACCTGTATTACTGGGGTGCGCGGGAAGTTCCACACGCGATTTCAGCACGGTACATGTATTTCTGGGGTGCGGGAAGTTTAACACGCGATTTCAGCAGGGTACATGTATTACTGGGGTGCGCGGGAAGTTCCACACGCGATTTCAGCAGGGTATGTGTATTTCTGGGGTGCGGGGAAGTTTAACATGTGATTTCAGCAGGGTACGTGTATTACTGGGGTGCGCGGGAAGTTCCACACGTGATTTCAGCAGGGTACGTGTATTTCTGGGGTGCGGGGAAGTTCAACACTCAATTTCAGCAGGGTACATGTATTACCGGGGTGCGCGGGAAGTTCCACAAAAGATTTCAACAGGGTACGTGTATTTCTGGGGTGCAGGGAAGTTTAACACGCAATTTCAGCAGGGTATGTGTATTACTCGGGTGCGTGGAAAGTTCCACACGCGATTTCAGCAGTGTACGTGTATTTCTGGGGTATGGGGAAGTTTAACACGTGATTTCAGCAGGGTACGTGTATTATTGGGTTGTGCGTGAAGTTCCACACGCAATCTCAGTAGGGTACGTGTATTTCTGGGGTGCGGGGAAGTTTAACACGCAATTTCAGCAGGGTACGTTTATTA